>NW_024412377.1:11516949-11636923 GCF_014898765.1 Herpailurus yagouaroundi | reverse complement strand
CTGGAGCCTGTTTCCGATTCTGTGTCTCCCTCTCTCTGCCCCTCCCCCGTTCATGCTCTGTCTCTCTCTGTCTCAAAAATAAATAAACGTTAACAAACATTTTTTTTAAATAAGAATTTCCTGGAGGGTCCTTAACTGGCTGTGGTAAATGTCCTGATCAATACTGACAGTGGCGATATCTTTCAAGAGGGTCTAAAACACAAAATTTGGGTTAAACTGTATCACTAGGGCCATATCTCTTCTTTCTCGTAGTCGCATGGCCCTCTGGGAGGAGCTCTATCATAAAGAGGCAACGGGGATCAAGTTGGCTCAGAGTCTCAGAAGATATTACTGGCTTTGCAATGTCTGGGACCCCTTGAGACAGGATTGGGACTCATCTTTTTAAATGTTTTTTTTTTTATTATATTTTTGATGAAGAGAGAGAGAGAGAGAGAGAGAGAGAGAGAGAACCAGCAGGGGAGGGGCAGAGAGAGAGGGAGACACAGAATCTGAAGAAGACTCCAGGCTCTGAGCTGTCAGCACAGAGCTCAGAGCCCGACGCAGGGCTCAAACTCACAAACCGCTAGATCATGACGCGAGCTGAAGTCAGCGCTCAACCGACTGAGCCACCCGGGCGCCCCAGGATTGGGATTCATCTTAAGCCTGGATTTATGGGGAGGAGGGGAAGGTCATAAAAATTCTATAGATGAGATTGCCCACCCCAGCCCAAGATTACAATATTTTTTCCTGATTGTTCTCAATCCATTCCTTCCCATAAACATAACCATTTATCCCATGAAAGAATTTTGATATTCATATTTTTGTGGCCTTATTTTCTTTCCTCATCTGTGGGCTAAAATGCAGCTATTAGCCATTCTGTATTTCCACAGTTTCGCTCAAGCTGTGCTTTGAAGTTCTCGATTTATAAGGAGGCACTTTGGACTTACGGGGGGATATTTGAAGAGCTGCCCAAGAGACTGTTTTTCGACCTCACAAAAACTTTTAAATGTTTATTTATTCATTTTGAGAGAGAGAGAGCATGAGCTGGGGAGGGGCAGAGACAGAGGGAGAGAGAATTCCAAGCAGGCTCCATGGCTGTTAGCGCAGAGCTCAACTCGGGGTTTGAACCCACGAGCCACGAGATCATGATCTGAGCTGGGATTGAGAGTCGGATGCTTAACCGACTGAGCCACGAGGAGCCCCTGGCACACAAGCTTTTGAACGTCTGAGTGCTCCAGCTGCTCCTAAGATGAATCACACCAGAATCTATGGGGGTGAAATGCCGACATTATGAGTATTCAGTAAAATTTAGTAAAATTGCATATGCAGGAGAGACTGAAAACTCCTGCTGTAAAGTAACCAGGAGTCCCTGTAGTACTTGTTCAGCCTCAGACACCCCCAGCCCTGGGTCACCCAAACCCTCTTTCTCTCAGAGAGAGGCAAGAGAACAAACCCAATCCTCACCCCAAAGTGTACATGGCCTTGTTCTCACCCCAGGGACTTACCCTGTGAGGAGAGGGTCCTAGGTCAGCAGATGTTAAGTTTTCAGGCTCTTCAATTATGCATCTTTTCTCCAAGGTGTGTGTGAAGCAGGGTTTTCCTTTGGTGGAAGGCTCATCTTTAGGGACTCAAAATTCAAATTTGATGGTGTCACCTCTAACGTATCAGTTGTGATTCTCTGGATACAGAGATTAACACAAAAGGAAAGAGAATCTGCAAGCATTTTTGGTAACTAGGGCTCTCAAAGGATACAACTCAGAGGAAGGGCTTCTCAGGAAGGCCTTGCTCCCAGCCCTGGGGCCCCCAGGAGGGTGACCTATGGCTGGGGTCTACCGCTGTGGCCACTCAGGCTGTGGAGCCCCAGAGAGTCAGGGTCGGACAGAGAAAAATAGTGAACTCCACACGATAGCCTAAAGGACCAGTTTTTGAGCACTCTTCAAACCCCTCAAAGCCTTCATGGGCTGGATGGAAGAAATGGGTAAAATTGTAGGAGACGAGATATCGTAACATTAGGAGTAAAGCCGGAAAAACACACTGAGGTCCCTTCGCACCTGCTTCCCCAGGCTGATGTCTGCAAAGCAGAAGTTATATCAGGGGCTCATGTGCTCTGGCCATAGTCTCTTCCTATTTGGACTGAGTGTCAGAGAAGAAGACAGATTTGTATTCTCCTCCCAGCTACCCACTTTTCCTATAGTTGGCATCAACCCTCTTTCCTCCTCCCTGTAACGCTTTTCCTAGGGAGCTCATCCTTTCCCAAGGCTTCATCCATGGTGATAACCCTTAACTGCATGTCTTTGGTCCGGACCTCTCCTCTGAGCCTGAGTCATGTACCCATGACATCTCCTCTCTACCTGAGTCAATGGGGTGCTGAGGGCACAGTTTTAAGACCAGGAACTGAAGGTTTTCCCCCCTCACCATGCCCAGTTCCCCCATTCACTGGGTGGAAATATGGGCCATCTGAAGCTTCAAGCTGCTGGGAGGGGCATCCTTGGCATGAGGAGGGAAATTTGGTAAGGTGGTGTTGCAGGTGGAAATGAGTGAGGAGAGGGAAGGGCTACTGAAGGTCAGACTTGGGAGCGGGATTCCCAGGGTGAGGAACTTGGGTGGCGATAGGCTGGGCATCTTGCCCAAGAGGCAAGGCAGGAGATGTATGGGAACTGGGTCTCCCCAGTGAACTGCCCTGGGGACACACTTCAAACCAGGTCCTCTGTTTCCACTTTTCCACTCTAGCTCAGTATGGAAGAGAACACTTACTCACAATTTCCCCCTTATGCTTCTGATGATTTCTTCCCTAAGCCATGGAGGTGGTTCACTTGAGATTTTCTAAGGCTTGGGTACTTGTTCATTTATTCAACAGAATAACTCATTGAAAACAAGTAATGGGGCATCTCACGTATGCTGGGCACTAGGGTAAGTCCAAGGACATAATGGTGAACACGCAATCGAAATGGACCATGAGTTTTCGGTGCTTGAAGGAGACTATAAAGAGCTAGACAATAAATATTACATGTGCAAACACACACTTATGAAATGATTCCAGTGGTTACAAACACCATGGTGCCATGGATGTGGGGGCTAGGAAAAATGACTTTAGACATGGCAATCGCCAGAGGCCTCTCTGACATTTAAGGAGAACGTGAAGAGCACGTACGAGTGGTCCAGGCAGAGGACAATCACTGGCGAGGTGGCTGGGTGAGAAAGGGCTTGTGTGCTGACAGGGCCAAGTGAGGGAGAGGGACAGAAGACCAAGTAGGACCACTCAAGTCATGGTATGTGGTTCAAATTGTACCCAGATGCCTAGCAAGCCACTTAAGTGTTTATGCAAAGGCATGGGAAGATCCAAGTAACATTTTTAAAACATTAGCTGGTAAGTGGAGAATAAATAGGAGGGTGGCAGAAAAGGAGACAGGAGGCTGCTAAGGAGGCTGTTGGAAGAGGTGACCATGCAGGGAGTGGAGGAAGAGAAAACTGGTGGGGAAAGTCTAGGTACATTGGTGGATGCAGAATTACTAGTATTTTGCAGATAGATTAGGCATGAGGTTTGAAAGAAGGAAAAAGGAAGGCAGACTCTTAGATTTTTAGCTAAAGCACTGTGGGGGGGGGATGTCAAGACCAATTCCCAAGATGAGAAATTGGAGAAGAGAGAGATTTGGGGGGCACTAGACATCAAGTGTTCATCTCACACCGATGCTTGTGGAGCAGGACTTTCAAGCAGAGATGTGGATACATGGCTGCGGGTACATGGCTCTGAGGCTCAGAGGGGAGGTCTGGGCCAAGTGTATACGTGTGGAGTCATCCCAATAAATGAAGCATTGAGAAAGCATGTCAGTGCCTGGGCTTCCTTACAGCATGGCGGTCTCAGGATACTCTCCTTACATGGCAGCCAGCTTCCCCCACAAAACGGGCTCCAGGAGATTCAGGCAGAAGTTATAAGTTTTCTTCAGACCTCGTGTCAGAAGTGACAAATCGTCCCTTCCATCATAAACTGTAAAACCACACTTTGATCAGGTTTTTTCCCCCAATTCTTCTCTGTAGACCACTTAACTGGGTCTGACTCTTCCAGATTCCACGTTGAAGCTGGGATTTTCTTACGGGCTCCGTATTTAAATCACATTCTAAAATGTGAAGTTTTTATTTGCAAACCTACTAACAAACAGAAAATATGAAAGAAAGGACATAAATGCAGGGACCTCCTTTTTGGAAGGATGGCAGAAAAGGCCACACCGAACTCATGAGATAATGAAGAGGAAAGAGAGAAGCCATTTTTCAAAATATTAGTGCTATTTCCCATCAAACACAAGAAATCTAACATGGACCCAGTTCACAACTGGAGTCAGAATAATCCCCCAAAGTGGCTTTACAAATACAGCGGCTTCCAGCCATGTTCTTTCTCACTCTCTTTTGCCCAAAATCTTGTTTCTAGAACTGGCATTCTCTCTTTCCCTCTTCGCATGCCCGTTCTTCTCCAAACCACATCTTTAAAAACAATACACCAAAGCTATACAGTATTTTTCCTCTTTTAGAGGTTTTTAAAACCTCTATTGAATTGAATTCCAGATTGAGATATCCCACCAGTCTGTCTCAACAGTACCTGAAATTTGACTAAAATACTCGTGCACATAATTATATAGGGAATGTGTTAGGGTTACTGAGACGAGAGTCTTTAATTATGTCAACGTTTTGATAATTAACATTTTTTAAATTATAAGGCGCTCCTGGCCCTGGTCCTAATGATGCCTTAGGAAATGTGTCTCCCTATTTCTACACTAATTTTTTTTCCGAGGAATCTTTTCACTGCCTTCTTGAATGGCATTAAGTCATTTTTGTTGTTGTTGTTTTCTGATCATATCAAAGTCCCAAATGCCATGAAGATAAGTATTTGGTAGTGAGATTGCATTTCAGGGACCAATAGCAACACAGAGCATGGACCCCAAGGACTAACCTGAGGAGACTCCCTCCGTATAGCTTCGGGTCCTCTTCCAAGGACAGCAGCTCAGTGTTATGAATAAATAACAGATGAAACACATCCCTGAGAAAGAGCAAAACGCTCTAAGCTACAACCAGAGACTTATCAAGACACTTTGCCATTTTTTACAACAGGGAGAATTGGTTTTAATTCAAAGGGAGTTGTAATAAAACAACTTTGTCATTCTTACAGTTCGGGAGGGAAATACTTGAAATCCTCTGAACTATTGAACTGTCAAAGTTTCCCCAGCATCTGTGTTGCTGAAAATCAGACATACTATGGATATTGATTGAGTCTTCTAGAGTTCTATAGAAGATTGATGATACATGTCTGAAGAACTTCCTTGTTAAGTTATCATGGCCGTACTCTTTGGTGGAATGCAGTCTATAGGCCAAATTTGGCCCTCATAGGTGTCTTGTTTAACCCACACCACGTTAAAAATAATCGAGAGAGTTCACCCCAAATTATTCATTCATGTATTCAGCAAACATTCACTGAGTACCTTCATACATCCCAAGCTCAGGACCAGATGCTAAAAAGTGCTCTCATGAAAAAAGACGTGCTTCTTGTTCTTATGAGTTTTACAGTCAAGAAAAGAAGACGGGTAATCAAACAAGCAGTAAGAGAAAGTATGGTAAATGTTATGACAAAGTAAAGGGCACTGCTGTGTGTATAAAATAACCAGTACTGATTGAGTGTTTACTATGCACGAGGAGTTGTATCTTGTGCTTTACCACAGGCCGTCTTCAGCGCAATCCCATGAAGTGAGGAGCTATGATCATATCCATATTTCAGATGAGCATTCTTTTTTTTCATTATTTAATTTTTTGGGACAGAGAGAGGATGCAAGTGAGGGAGGGGCAGAAGGAAAAGGAGGGACAGAATCCAAAGCAGGCTCCATGGGGCTCGATCTCACCAGCGTGAGATCATGACCTGAGCCAAAATCAAGAGTCAGACTCATAACCGACTGGGCTATCCAGGCGCCCCTTAGACGAGCATTCTAAATAAGAGAAAGCTTTGGGGCACCTGGGTGGCTCAGTCAGTTAAGCATCTGACTTCGGCTCAGGTCGTGATCTCACAGCTTGTGAGTTCGAGCCCTGCATCGGGCTCTCGGAGCCTGGAGCCTGCTTTGGATTCTGTGTCTCCCTCTCTCTCTCTCTCTCTGCCCCTCCCCTGCTCACACTCTGTCTCTCTCTTTCTCAAAAAAAATAAACATAAATAAATAAATAAATAAATAAATAACAAAAAGTTTTGGTAATTTGTCCAGTATCATAAAAACAGTTACCCTTTCGAAGTCAGTATTTTGATTTATCTATTCTGGATTATATTCTCAAGTCATTTATTTCAGGAAGGATCCAAGGTAGTGTCATGGCAACAACAACGAATTATTCATATCCTATTGGGGCTGCTAAACTGTTCTCTAATATGGTTTTTCTTATTTTCATCTGTGAATAAAGCATTTGTGGTCTAATGTAATGAATGCAGATTTTGGAGCCAGTTGGACTTCAAATAGTATTTGAATCTGCTACTTTCTAGATTTGTGGCTGTAGCAGACAGAATTCTGGTCCATGTAATCTTCACCCTGTGGTGTTATACCCCTAATTATGTTATGTTACATGCCAAAAAAGACTTTGCAGATGTCATTGATGTTCTAAGCCAGTTGACCTTAAGATACAGGGATTGTCTAGATGGGGTTGCCTCAGTCAGATAAGATCCCTTGAAAGTGGGGAGGTTTCTCTGGTTGGAGACAGAAGAGATGCTTCAGAAGAAGTCAGAGAGATTAGAAGCATGATTCAATGTGCTGTTGCTGGCTTCCTGGGTGCCTAACACGTGTCACACAGAATCTTAGGCATTTAGTAAATGGTGAATCTTGATGTTGATTAAATCTTGACGAGAAAGGCCCTTTTATCATGTAAAACTACTTGCAAATATGGCTACCAAAATTTGGGTTTCATAGTCATGATTCTCCATTCACTGGCCAACAACCTAGATGGACCCAACCGAAGTCCATACTCTATGTTCCCAGTGGGCATCAATGTCCATGATCCCACCCAAACACATTTTATTTCTCTGGTTATAGAAGACTTTTTTTTACTGCTTGTTCCTTACTCTGATGCCATTCATTTACACATCTCTAATGTGGTGCACTCAGTATAGACAACATTATAAGCACCAAAAAGCACCTCATGGTTATGAGCCACATATATTTATATTTTGAATTACAATTTAGCAGTAAATAGCTTCTAATCCTTTGGGGGAAAGCCAGGATATATATCAATCATCAATTAACTTTCCATTTCCAGCCAAAAAAAAAAAAATGCATATAAAAATAGACAAAATACAGTAGCCTTGTTAAAGTAGGACATCTTACCCATCTGGAAAATAGTCTCTGCCTTAAGTTCTATGCTATTTTGAGTAAACCAGTATATCACTGTTTACTGTACAAGTTCATCAATAGGTCAATTACTGAAATGCTGATTAAAAAGTGACCTTTGGGAACTCAACTCTGTTCTTAAGGCAATTTTTACTTAAACTAATAAACCTGCTCTGAACTTACCTGTTTTGCAAATTCAAAATACACGTAAGATCTTGTTTTCTTATCTCAATGTACATCTAACAAGACAACTTTAGCAGGAAAATTCAAGGTGCTCTATAGTTCTATTCATTCATCCATCCTTCACTTTTTAAAAATGTTTGTTTGTGGGGCGCCTGGGTGGTGCAGTCGGTTAAGCGTCCGACTTCAGCCAGGTCACGATCTCACGGTCCGTGAGTTCGAGCCCCGCATCAGGCTCTGGGCTGATGGCTCAGAGCCTGGAGCCTGTTTCCGATTCTGTGTCTCCCTCTCTCTCTGCCCCTCCCCCGCTCATGCTCTGTCTCTCTCTGTCCCAAAAATAAATAAACGTTGAAAAAATAAAAATAAAAAAATAAAAATAAAAATGTTTGTTTGCTTATTTGTTTATTTTTGAGAGAAAGAGAGAGAGGTTGCTCACAATGGGGGAGGGGCCGAGAGAGAGAGGGAGACACCGAATCCAAAGCAGGCTCCAAGCTGTCAGCACAGAGTCCAGTCCTGGGCTTGAACTCACAAATTGTGAGATCATGACATGAGCCCAAGTTAGATGTTCAACTAACTGAGCCACCCAGGCACCACCCCCCATCCTTCACTTTTAATTATCAGTAGCATTAGTATGTATTGAGCTATGATCTAAGCAAGGCAATATTTCCATTTTTTTTCTGCCTTCAAGAGTTTCCAATCCACTAAGGAGCTAAGAGAGACACAAGTAATCATGGTACAAGGAATACAAGATAGACCTTGTATAGATCATCTCCCAGGGCTGAGTAAAGAACCATCCCATCCATGAGTAAGACTTGGAGGCAAATTCTCTATATAGCAGTGGAAAGATAACCCAACCATGATGTGCTATCACTCACTCTTCAAGTTACTTCAAGCAGGCAACTTCCCCTCCCTGGGCTCTGGTGCTTTTGAAAATGGAGGGAACTCTCCATGTAAAACAGGAGTGGTCCCTTGCTGCCCCAGGACCTCATGGCCAGTCTACTTGTTGTCCCTTGGTCCTCACCCAACTGAGGAATCGGAAACAAGAAAGAACTAAGAGACTGGGGAGGAACCTGGTTTCAGGCCTCTTTCTCTCTCCAGCCAGAAGCAGGAAACAGAGATTTGCAAAGAAGGGAAAAACACAATGTGGGAATTTCCCTGGGAGACCTCAGCAATGATGCAGAAATTAATACTGAAGTTTCACGATTTTCACATCAGAGGTCACTTGAATTCAGAACACAAATAATCTCATCTAGTCTTACCTTTACGCCTCAAGATATCACTCAACACCTAACGTTGCTGGAATTATGCTTACCAGAATTCATAAAACTATACACCTCCGTCTCATCAGCTTATGTCCATTGAGTAGAAACTGGTACCTACACAGAATTTGAACCCAAATCTCTTCCTGGGTGTGGAAGGTCGGTCACTTCCTTACCCCTTCCCTAAATTTATCACCCATTTCTCACATCTATTCTCTGCAATATGAGATTCTAAGAAACGGAAGTGCCAGATGGCTCTTAAGACATATAATCACCATTTTTAACTTCAAATAAAATGAGTTTGAAGAAGCCTTTAACACTTTCGGTTCACTCTTCATTTTAATCCTTCAAATTACCCACTAATCCTAAAACTTGGGGGCCACTTAAAAGAAACACTAAGAATTTCAAATACACTAGGCAGGGCACAGACACCCATCACATCATGACTATGTACAACAAGGGCCGAGAAGGTGAACTCGGAAGTCACACTGCGTGGGTCTGCAGCCCATGTTCGAGAAGAGGGGAATTAGAGCTCACTTGTTGCAGAGACGCATCTCAAAGAATTCGCGAACATTTTTTTAAAGTACCACACCACCCTACAGGATTATGGTCAAGAGTAAAGGAATCAGTGCACGTAAAACGCCTACGACATGTAACAAGAGCTTGATAAATACCAGCCCTTACAACTATTTTTGTTATTCATGGCGTGTTCATTGTGTTCCAGGCCCTGTGATCTGTCCAGGAGAGGCAGAGGCAGAAAGAAACTTATGAGGGTCTGAGTCTGGAGCCACACCTTCCAAGCCAAGGATGAAGGCACCCGTGGGGGAGAAGAATACCAGGAAGCAAAGACAAGGTCTAAGTTACGTCAACCCCAAATGCCATCTTCCTTCTGGACTGGCCTTAATGTTTAAGTCACTTCAAATTGTTGATATTCCCAACCAAAACCGTCCTCGCTGAGAAATCCTTAAACACTCACTGCTGTATTTTACATACTTGTTTAATCAGTAAGCTAAACCACTGCGACCAGCTGGTCACTTTTAGTCATGTGAATGGCCTCAGGAGAATCTATTGAATTAGTCCAAATTTCATAGCACCTACATTTAATGTATACATGCCAAGTGTCTGAAGGCTCATTTTCTTCATTTTCTTCCTGGAGATTCAGTGGAAAGCACAAATGGCGTGTCATTCTCACTCTGTAATAGTTTCATCATTTAAAGGGTCAGACAAGAAGAGTAGGAAAACACAATATAGTAGCTCCTTGCTAAGTATGCTCCTTAAACATATTTTCATTTCCTTGGAAATATTTGGCTTGGAAAAGAAAAAGAACCACAGAATTTTTTAATAAATTAGGAAACATTCCTATGTGGAGTTTTAGTTAATTACGGAAACTCACACACTGCTAATTCCTAGCCATCTATCTTTGGGCAGACTCTTTAAATTTCTTGTTGGAGTCAGGATATTTTCTTTGGTTTGACATTAATGATATTTAAAAATTAATTTTTCACCCACAGGAAATATTAGTCTTTCGTTTGGGAGTCAAGAAGATTCTTTTTCTCAGATAAATCATCAGTGAGTCAGCCAGCTCTGAAACTCAAGATCCATAAATCATAAAATCATGAGATCGAAGGCATCTTAGGACCTCCAAGCCCCGTCCTTATGTGGATAAGGATGCTGAATCCTCGAGAAGTGAACAAAATTGCCTCGAGTCACAACATGGAAAGGGCAGGCCGAAATCCACTTCCCCTTTCTACTTCCCTTATTTCGCAGCTACATTATTACTGGACTTAGAAACGCATTCCAACTGTTGCTTTAAATACATAAAATTCTGAATTGAACTTTAATTATTAATCAGTAATGAAAATGGAAAAGAAACAGAAGCTGCTACATTCTTTTCTTTCCCTCTGCGTCTGATGTTTGATGTCTCTGTCCGACCTGGGTGGACTTGACTTCCCCAGTGTTTGCAGCCCTTTAGGGAGGATTTCTCACTTTTTCCGTTCTGAAGCGTCACAAATTAGAAGTTAGGAAAGTTGTATGTTCTCGAGTCAAGGTCTTTAGCTTACAAGTCAGCCATTTAATTAACCATCAGATTTGCCTAAAAATGATTTGTGTTTTATAGCTTGGCCCTCCACCATTTGCTGCCTCCCCACCAAAAGATGATCAGCGCTCCTCCTACGGTTGGCTGCCCCTCAAACACATTTGAAGACAACAGAGGATTTTGTAGCCTTCTACCTACGCTCTTCACACTGTTGCTCTGCCAAGGGAACACCATGAATAGCACTTATTAATCTTGTCGAAAGAATTTTGGCTTTGAACGTACAATGTGCGCTTCGGGGAACATCAGCTTTCACCTCTGTGTGTCCTTCTCGGGATTTCATCTCAGTATCTTAAAACGGGGGGAGGGTTTCTTACAAAGGAGAGCAATTTCCTTGTTGTACATCAACTTACCGAGTTTCTCTCTGGAAATCGTTGCCCAAATGGTTCACATTAGTTGATTCCCATTTCTCAGTTAATCATCTAGTCAACAGAGCCTTAACGCCAATGTTTCATATTTTAGGGTGTCTTAGACTTTCTAGAGCAGCAACTTCTTTGTGTGCCTTGGAGGTAATTCTTGTAATTAAAGAATATTGCATTTCTACAAAGCCATAGCCAAATAGACACAAGGCTATGTCTCTGCCCTGTGGCTGTTTAAATGTTAAATTGATCAAGACCTATTTCACAATGTCCTCATGGAGTTAATAAGAAGCATGTTGTAGATAGATTCCCCAAGAAAGGGACGAAGGGGAAATTCACAGAAGTCTAATATTGGCTTGGCGAATATAATAAGTAAGGTTATGGGTAAAACCAAAGAAATGCCATCAAGCTGCAAAACTCAAAGGTATAGAAGCATCGTTTTTAAAAAAATGAAGCTGGGGCGCCTGGGTGGCGCAGTCGGTTAAGCGTCCGACTTCAGCCAGGTCACAATCTCGCGGTCCGTGAGTTCGAGCCCCGCGTCAGGCTCTGGGCTGATGGCTCAGAGCCTGGAGACTGTTTCCGATTCTGTGTCTCCCTCTCTCTCTCTGCCCCTCCCCTGTTCATGCTCTGTCTCTCTCTGTCCCAAAAATAAATCAACGTTGAAAAAAAAATTTATAATAAATAAATAAATAAATAAATAAAAATAAAAAAATGAAGCCACTACAGTTATTCTTTTCCTAAGACATCATTCACCCCATCATGACTCAAACACGGGAAGTGGGAGAGGGCAGGATCGGGGAATCCCACTCTTAAACAAGGGTGGTGGGGTTGCGTTTTTATTCCATGAGATGAAGGAAAACAAATAAAACTTGCCTCCACATCCTGATTTACTGGAGCGACTGGAATTCAACCTCATTTATGTTGGGGGTTGAAAGAATGACATTCATTCATGTCATATGAGGATTTAAGGGGCTAACGGTACCAGGAGATTCTGGGGAAAGGCTGCAGGCTTCAGTCTGCATGGTCCACTCAAATGCCAAGTGTGGGCACAAAAAAACCTTCACTGTGGTTTCTAAGGTTGTGGCCTTCACCCTTCATGAAACCACTTGCTTAACACCCATGTGTCATTCAGCAAATGCATCTCCTCTCTAGGAAGCCTTGGTTCCTAACATCACTTTTTTAAAATCAGATTTATTGAAATACAACCCATATATTATATAATTCATCCACTTAAAGTATATACTTCAATGGTTTTTAGTACATTCATAGATATGTGCAAACATCACCATGGCCAATTTAGGAACATTTTAATCACCTCAATAAGAAACCACATACCCATTAACAGTAACTCCTATCATCCTCCTTCAGTCACAAATCTACCCTCAAGCTCTATAGATTTTCCTACTGTGGCCTTTTGCATAAATGGAATCATACAGTAGATAATCTTTGTGACTGGCTTCTTTCATTTAGCCTATGATGTTTAAGGTTCATCCGTGCTGTGGCGTATATCAGAACTTTGTTCCTTTTCATTACAGAATGCTATTCCCCTGAATGGACATACCACATTTTATTTCTCAGTTCATCGGTTGTTGGACATTTGGGTGGTTTCCACTTTTTGACTGTTGCACGAATGCTGCTATGACCACCCGTGTACAAGTTTTTGTGTGAACGTATGTTTTCACTTTTCTTGGATCTACACCTAAGAGGGAAATCGCTGGGTCGGATGGTAACTTCATGTTTAACATGTTGAGGAAGTGCCAGACTGTTCCAAAGAGGCTGTACCACTTTGGTGGATATTTCTCCACATCCTTGCCAGTGCTTTTTTTATGTATCATCTTTTTTTTTTTTTTTTTTTAATTTTAGCCATCCTAGTACGTGGGAAATAGTATTGCATTGTAGTTTTGGTTTTCATTTCCCTAATGACTCACGCTGAGCATATTTTTCTGTGCCTACCACATTTTGAAAGCCCCCAAAGTTTCTGCTGCCTTCTTCCTAAGTGAAGCTCTTTCCAGCATGGGCTTTCAAACCCCAGGGTCCCCTTCCCTTTTCAGGCACAAATATTTCTTATCTCTGGTGTGAGAATGTTTGAATCTTAGTTCTGAAAGCACAGCTTATTGAAGAAGGAAGTGAAGCATGGGAAAAGAGCACCTGCAAGGTCAGGAGACCCCCAAGAGCGGTTTCCTGTGTGAAGTGGACCTTCAAAGCAGACACTGAACGGATGGTCTTCACTGGTCGGCCAGAAATAGCATTACCCAAGCCTGAGGGCGATGCAATGGGAGGACCCCAAAATGTCGGGACCCTCACGATTCTGTTTTCCCATGGCCTGGCCCCTTGCTAAGAAAAGCACAAGGGCAAGTACTGCTCAATATTTCCCTTCACGCTGTGTTTAAACTCGCACCTGTGTTAAAAAAAAAAAAAGACTCCTGAGCGCAAGACAAACAGCACTGGAAAATTCTTGTGCAAATTAGCAATCAAAGCATTCCAGTTATAAAATTAGTAAGTCATGCTCTCTCTCTCTCTCTCAAAAGTAAATCAACATTAAAAAATAAAATAAAAAAATAAAATTAGTAAGTGATGGAGATGAAAAGTACAGCATCGGGAATATAGTCAAAATATTGTAATAATGTTGTACGGTGACAGATGGTGATTACCTACCGTGTATTGTGGTGAGCATTGAGGAATGTATAGAATTGTCCAATCACAATGTTGCGCACCTGAAACTAACATGTCAACTATACATTAATAACAAAATGTTTTTATTTTTATATACATATTTTATATATAATATAATATTGTGTGTGTGTGTGTATGCTCAAAAACAGGATAATTGGTGATACAATAATTTGATTAAGGCCTGTTCAGAAAATTTTGAGGGGGCCCCTGGGTGGCTCTGTCTGTTAAGCATCAGACTCTTGATTTCGGTTCAGGTCATGATGTCACAGTTTATGAGTCCGAGCCGCACATCGGTCTTTGTGTTGACAGTGCAGAGCCTGCTTGGGATTCTCTCTCTCCCTCTCTCTCCCTCCCCAATCACTCTCTCTAAATAAATAAATAATAAATAAATAAATAAATAAATATTTAAAATACCTTGAGGGAAAAAAAGAGAGAATCTGAGAGTGAATGAAGAGAGAAATGCTGTATATTTATTGCTTTGCTGTGTTATATCTGTGAAGAGAACTCCTTTCTTGAATGGGCTCGTAAGGAGTGAAAACCTTATAAATAGGTTTTATTTACCAAAAATATCTTGGGGCCCCAGGGTGGCTTAATCGGTAAGCGACCGACTTCAGGTCATGATCTCATGGTTCGTGAGTTCGAGCCCCACATGGGGCTCTGTGCTGATAGCTCAGAGCCCGGAGCCTGCTTCAGATTCTGTGTCTCCTTCTCTCTCTGTTCCTCCCCCACTCACGCTCTGTCTCCCTCTCAAAAATAAATAAAAATTAAAAAAAAATCTTTATAATAATTATTTTTCTCCAAAGCTTTTTGTCCTTAGCCAAATGCTTCCTGGGGTGAAGTCATTAGATGAAGAGGGCTATATTAGTTTGTTCTGACTGCTATAACAAAGTACCACAGACTGGGTGGCCTAAACAATAGACATTTCTTTTCTCACAGTTCTAGAGGCTGCAAGTCTGAGATCAAAGTGTCTGCAGAGTAAGTTTCTTCTGCAACCTCTCTCCTTGGGCTGTAGATGGCCATCTTCCCTGGGCAACCTCACAGGGTCTTCCCCTGTGTGTGTGTGTGTGTGTGTGTGTGTGTGTGCGCGCGCGCTAACCTCCTCTTCTTATAAGGACACAAGTTGCTATGGTCTGAATAGCAAAATTCATACATTGAATGCTAAGCCCCAAGGTGATGGTATTAGCAGGTGGGGCCTTTGGAGGTCATTAGGTCCTGTATGTGGAGCTCTCATGAATGGGATTAGAGGCTCCGGAGAGGTTTTTCATCCTTCCCATCATGTGACGACACAGCGAGAAGATCATCTATAAAGCAGGAGGAGGACTCCCACAGACACCATATCTTGCCAGAGCCTTGATCTTGGACTTCCCAGTCTCTAGAACTGTGAGAAACAGCTCTCTGCTGTTTATAAGCCACCAGTCTATGGTGTTGTGTTAAAGTAAGCTGAGCAGACTAAAACCTCAGTCATATTCAGTTAGGGCCCACCCATATGCCTCTCATTACCTTAATTATCTCTTGAAAGGCCGTATCTTCAAATACAATCACATTCTGAGGTTTAATATTTCAACATACGAATTTTGGAGGGACACAATGTATCCTATAACAAGAGTCGTGCAATAAATTACTGAAGTTACATAATACTATGGTATTATACAAACTGTGTTGACATTTATTACTTCATTCAATTCTAACAAAAAAGTCTATGATTTAGACATCTATTTTTTTTTTTATTAATTTATTTTTGGGACAGAGAGAGACAGAGCATGAATGGGGAAGGGGCAGAGAGAGAGGGAGACACAGAATCGGAAACAGGCTCCAGGCTCTGAGCCGTCAGCCCAGAGCCCGACGCGGGGCTCGAACTCACGGACCGCGAGATCGCGACCTGGCTGAAGTCGGCCGCTTAACCGACTGCGCCACCCAGGCGCCCCTAGACATCTATTTTTAATAGAAAAAAGGATGAAAATAGAAGCTCGGGGAGATTGAGAACGTTTTTCCAATTTTATTTGGCAAACCGGATACTTGTTTCTTAACATTTCAAAATACCCCAGTACCGGGGCGCTTGGGTGGCTCAGTCCGTAAGTCTCCAACTTCGACTCTGGTCATGTTCTCACAGTTCGTGGGTTCGAGCCCCGTGTCGGGCTCTGTGCTGACAGTTCAGATCCTGGAGCCTGCTTCGGATTCTGTGTCTCCCTCTCTCTTTGCCCTTTCCCCACTCCTGCTCTGTCTCTGTCTCTGTTTCTCTCTCTCAAAAATAAACATTTAAATTATGTTTTTCAAAAGAGAGTCCACTGTTTATTTTAAAACTACAAATTTTAAAATACATTTACTTTATTTATTACATAAATTTATTATGTTTTCATTACATAGAGAAAAGCTGGAACTACACTTAATGTTCACCAACAATGAATGGTCATGCATACTGTAAAATATTATACAGCCATCTAAAAAGAAAAAGATATATATGCATTGACCTAATCATAAGTCTATGATATACTAAATTTAAAAAATAAAGTTATTACAGTAAGCTGTGTTCCTTAAATAATTTTAAAGAATAAAGTCAATAATAAAATGATATCTCTAAAAATCTCATTAAACTATAATGAGTATTGATGGGTATTGAGGAGGGAACCTTTCGGGATGAGCACTGGGTGTTGTATGGAAACCAATTTGACAATAAATTTCATATATTGAAAAAAATGATAATTTTCAGGGCACCTGGGTGGCTTAGTTAGTTAAGTGTCCAACTTTGTCTCAGGTCATAATCTCACGGTTTGTAGGTTCAGGCCCCACGTTGGGCTCTGTGCTGACAGCTCAGAGCCTGGAGTCAGCTTCAGATTCTGTGTTTCCCTCTCTCTCTCTCTGTCTCTCCCCCACTTGTGCTCTCTCTCTCTCTCTCTCTCTCTCTCTCAAAAATAAATAAATAAATGTTAAAAGAACATTTGTAATTATAATTCAAAAAGTTAAAACCATAACACAAATATAGAGTCAAAATGTGTCCCAATGCGGGGCTCGAGCTCATGAACTGTGAGATCATGACCTGAGCAGAAGTCAGACACTTAACTGAGCCACCCAGGCGCCCCAAAAGTGCTCAATGTTCTACTGAGCAATAAATAAATAAATTCTTTTTGGTCATCTTCCTACACGACAGAAATCACCAGCGCTATTGACAGTTTGCTGCAACTTAACCACAACCCTCACAGAGTTGTAAAATATTCTCGTCAATAGTAAATACAAGTCACACGAAGGTCTACATCCCTGAAATAGTAACTGCTTCCCAGGGAGGCCTGCTGAGACAACTTTCAGCCCTTACTACAAGGACACCTAATAATCCCTTCTACCTATCTCCAATCTTTTAATAATTTTTTTACACTTTTCCTGGTTCTGTTAGATAACGAGCAACATTATTCCCTGAGACTCCAAGGGATTAAAGCTAAAATACGAAACTAATAGAATAAAATTCTCTCTCTTCTCAACTATTAAAGTATAATTTACATGTAAAGCGAAGTATACTTTACATACAAAGCCTATATCCCTCAACAAAAAGCAAACAATGCCAAAAATAATCAGAATTTTAGTTGCTGAAAAGATAAATACATACTACTAAGTCTCCGTGACTTTTATAAACTCGATCAAGATATAAGCCAGGCATCCTGTCTATCTAGTGTTGTGCCCTCTCCTAAGAGACAAGAGCTAAAAATCATCTTCCAGCCTGATTGCACTTGAGAGGAAGTCAGAAAAAGGAGAGACTATTACACTGTAAACTCCACAACAGTTTACCAACTTGCACAAAGTTCTGATGCCCTTTAAAGAGTACTTTTGCATCAGTTGGGAGCTCCTGCTGACAGTTTCTGAGAATAACATATAAATCAGAAGCTTTCGAATGAAGGTAAGGGAAAACCTAACTCAAAGTAGCTTTAAAAAATATTTGTTGGGCCATGTAAGTCTAAGTCCAGAGGTAATGGGGAATTCGGTTTGATCGAGGCTCTCTTTCTCTGTGATTGCCTCAGCCCTCTCCCGGCCTTAAAGCCCTCTCCTTGTTGACGCTCTGCTTAGGCGCCCTTCCCTGAGATCTCTGCACGTCTTGCCTGTTTCACATTAGAAATGGTCTTCAAGTGACGCCGTCTCAAAGAAGTCTTCTATGAACTCCTAATCTAAGGAAGTTTCTTACTGCTCAGCACTATTCAATTAAACGAAGTTATTTTCATCAAAAGATATATCATTATCTGAACGTTCCTTGTTTTCTTATTTATCTATTGAACCTCATCACAACTAGAATATAAGATCAACGCGAGCAGGGCTGATCGATCTGTCTTGCTCACCCCTTATCGCCAGAGCATAGAACAGTGCCTGGCATTCAGTAAATGATCACTAAGTATTTACTGAGAGAGCGGGCAAAGGAACTATTACTCACCTTTCAGGAGTCAGTTCAGACATCTTCTCTCCAGAATCTCAAGGCAAAGTTTCTAATGATTTGAGGAAATAAGAAATATACCTCTCTCCATGTATGGTAGTAAAAATCTATGTACTGCAGAGAATGGCTCCATCCTTGCCAGAAAGAGAGAGAAAGCACGAGAAAGGGAGGGAGAGAGGAAGGCAGGGAAGGAGGGAGGGAGGGAGGGAGGGAGGAAGAAATCATTATAATGTATTTATAGTTTTTATCAGGGCGGCCACTTTAAAAAATAGGAGTTACAATAGATTGGTATTACTATTTTTTCTTTTTTTTATAGAATGCTAAGCTTTTTCAAGATATACAATAGAAGAATTTTAGTATTTTTATAGTTCTTTTTTTTCCTTATTATAAATCTCCCATTATACCAATTTCAATGGTGGAGTTTTGGCAACTAGGCGTAACTGTGGACTGTCACAGAAAGGTCAGCTTTCATTCAAACCAGGATGAAAACAATGAAAAGACCTTTTCTTAAAGATCTTTTTCCTTGAGGTCAATGCTGAGCTCCACACTGTCGAATAAAAAGGCCAGGTTCTCCTGAATTCTCCTTTTCAAGCTCTATCATATTGAGCAGCTATGAAAATACACATTTGTTCTTCACCTTTTGCTGTCTGTGGGTTTTAGGAATGTTCCCCCCTGAGATCAAGTGCCAGTGGAAGAAAATCATCGCTGAAGTTTTTCAGGAGTACAACAGAGACATGTCTCATTCAGCTCTTCCGTTGGTATCGAACAATGAACTGATCACATAATAAGCAGGTACATTTTCTACCGCTAGTCAGTGCAGCTAAATCTCCTGTCCTTACTCCTCTTAAAAGGAGCGTTGTCGTGCACAAGCAGCTTCTTTCCCTGTAAATTCCCAGGAGGGCAGCCCGCGTAACACACGGCGCCTGATGAAACTCCATGACGTCAACATGCAACAGGAATTGGGCGGACACCAATCAGTTTTCCAGTCTCTTCCAATTTCTGTGGCCTAATTCACTCTTTTCGTTTCTTTGCGTGATTCTTCATCCCGCTGGCTTCATTATGATCCAAACCTAGTGGCCACAAGGGACAGCTCCTCCCCTGACCTCAGCCCCTCAGGTGCTTCCGCTCCATGGTTTCTTCTCATTGCCCACCTAGGGAACAATGCGAATGTCTTCTTTAATTGTGGCGTCGCTGATCTCACAATGGCAAATTCGGTCAGCCTCTTTTAAGGAAGTCTGCCCGCCCTGGCTCCATGTTCTCACTGTCAATACATGGCCTCACCTCTTACTTTAAGCGGAAACATCAAGCTTGTTCGAATACCAGCATCATCTGCCTCTTCTTCACTATCTTTTCACCACCTGCCTCCTTTTCCACCGTGTCACTTCCCATGTGCCGTCTCAAACTCCCATGCATCTTTTACACACGTCTTGTCTCCACTGAAATGTGTGTGCGTGTGTGTGTTAAACCAGATTGTATCTTTACCAAACAGAGAGCAAAAGACAGAACTGAGGAAATATCACAGGTTAGGCTGATAATGCACCTGGATTGTGCAATGGCCCAGTCGCATGCTAGCTGTAAGGCTTGCAAAGGTGGGCTGACCTCTCTGAGCATCGAAGTATCATTTTCTTCCACTTTTTTTTTTCTTGTCTCAAGTGGTCATTTCACAAGGCAAAGAATTCCTTTTCAAAATGACACCAGCCGCGGGTGTTATATATAAGTATGCATCACCAAATCCTACACCAGAAACGAGCATTCCACTGCATGCGAACTAACTGGTATTTAAATAAACACTGGAAACTACAAAAAAATAAAAAATAAAATAAAATAAGACCAACTGGAAATGCATTTCTGCCCTGCAAATAATCACGTGATTTGAAAACATGCTAAGGATTCTTTTGGTAAAAGAGACAATACTTCCATTTTCTCCCTTCTCTTAGCATATCGATATGCTTCTTTAAGAAAAAATTTAGGGGCGCCCACCTGGGTGGCTCAGTCGGGCAAGTGTCCAACTCTTGATAGCGGCTCAGGTCATGATGTCACGGTTTGACAGATGGAGCCCCGTGTTGGGCGCTGACAGCATGGAGCCTGCTTGGGATTCTCTCTCTCCTTCTCTCCGTCCCTCCCCTGCTTGTATACACATGCACACATGTGTTCACTCTCTCTCTCTCTAAATATAAATAAACATTAAAACAAATAAGTAACAATTTTTTTTTAATTGAGTGGTTTCCCTCAGGCTTTCGTTGAACGTTTTCAACTAATCTGAGTCTACTCTGATTATGGTAGCACTATGTTATTTAATAACAGATAGTGTGCTAACTTAGAACATTCCCAATCTCTCCCTCTTGTCCTTATCACAGTGCTGGTATTCATTTCATGGAGTCACAAGATACAGGTACCCAATACGTTGTTACTGTTATTATTTTGAACAGTTTTCTATTAGATCAATTAAGAATAAGAAAAAGAAAAGATTATATCTTGCCTTCACAAATTCCTTCTCTAACCATCTCTAAGATTGTCTTTTCTTCATGTCCAAGCTTCTCACCTGTGTCATTTTCCTTCCCTGTGAAGAACACCAAATGTTGGCCCAGATGCGGAGCCACAGGAACTCTCCTTCACTGCTGGCGGAAATGCAAAACGGTGGAGTCACGTACAGTTTGGGCAATGCCTGACGAAACTAAACCTAGACTTACCATGCAATGCGACAACCGTGATCCTTGGTATTTACCCAAGTGTGTTGAAAATCTGTTCACACAAAAACCTGCATTCAAGTGTTTTCGGCATCCTCATTCGTAACTGCCCAAAACTGGTAGCCATCAAGACGTCCATCAGAAGGTAATGGAATAACAAATGAAATTAATTTTAATGTCTCATTGTGCTTTGTCACTTGTACTAAGAAATATACATATATATTTAGTCTTCATTCTTGTTCCTAGCACAGAACTCCTCAAATTGAGAATTTCCTAAGTAGTGAGAGTGACAAAGGTGTCTTTTGTTCTGTCAATGAGGTGACTTTTGGACTGTGCCTAAAGAAAGGGACTGGTTGGCAAGGAACCGACCCTATGACCAAGGAGGAGGAAAGAGGGACTAGAGGTTGAATTAGTCACCAATGACCAGTGACTTAATCAATCGTGCCTGTGTAATGAAGCCTCCATAAAACCCCAGAAAGATGGGTTCTGAGAGCTTCCACGTTGGTTAACACACAAAGAAGTGGGGAGCATGATGTCCTCAAGGGCATGGAATCTCCATACCCTTCCCGCATTCCTTGCTCTGTGCATCTCTCTCCCATTTGGCTATTTCTGAATTATATCTTTTTATAATAAACTAGAGATCTAGTAATTAAAATTGTCCCTCTGTGTTTTGTGAGCTGCTCTAGCAAATTAATCCAACGTAATGTGGAGGGGGGGAGGGACGGGTGGATGGTTCCTGGAAAACTTTGATTTATAGCCAGTCAGAAGCACAAGGTGACAGCCTGGGTTGGCATCCCAGGGGCGGGGGGCACTTTTGTAAGACAGAAACCTTCACCTGTGGGATCTGATGCTGCCTCTGGGTAGATAGTGCCGGAACTGAGTTGAACTGTAGGACACCCAACCAGTGACCAGGGTAGGATTGTTGGATGTGTAGGGAAAAATCCTCTCTCCCAGAAATAGAATTGGTGACCAGAACTAATACTTCTACAAGAAAACTGTTAGCAATAAATACATGAAAGATCACTTTTGCAGCAATATTTAAATCAATCATGAAAAATTGTTAGCATATAATCACAAGCACAAAGCATAATTAAAAGAGTAAATATGGCCTCACATCACTTTTAAGCCAGTGTCAACAATGCACCAAAAGGTGAAACTCGTTGTAAAAGAAGAGATTTGAGGAAGCCCTTTGATGTAGACATTTGCAGATCTGTTTTAGGTTAAAGAGAGAGAACAAGCGTAAAATGTGTTTTTATCAAGCTAATCCTTTGAACGGCATAATTAAAAAAAATTTTTTTCCACGTTTTTATTTATTTTTGGGACAGAGAGAGACAGAGCATGAACGGGGGAGGGGCAGAGAGAGAGGGAGACACAGAATCGGAAACAGGCTCCAGGCTCCGAGCCATCAGCCCAGAGCCTGACGCGGGGCTCGAACTCACGGACCGCGAGATCATAACCTGGCTGAAGCCGGACGCTTAACCGACTGCGCCACCCAGGCGCCCCTGAACGGCATAATTTAATAAGCCCAAAAGGTATATTGAAAAACTGATTGAGAAACTGAGGTCTGTTTACAGCTGGATGAGAGAATAAATGTTCAATATTTCGTCATTGTAATGGTGGTCCTCTGTGAAAACATGTCAGTTTGCAACAGACTCGATAGAAAATAGCTGGTGAGGAAAAGGAGGGGGAAAAAGATCAGTGAGTGTTTTAGCGGATATAGGGTCAACGGGATAATTGAACCTGAAAGTAAGTGTAGAGCCAAATCAGTGAAGACAAAGCTGCTGGAGTGGTGCTTCTCAAACTCCAGGCCATTAAGAATGAGTGCATGAGTACTCGTGTCATCATTCACTAAGAACAGAGTGCTTGCCTCTTGATTTTCTCATTGTGTTCGATGAGGTGGTAAAAATAGGCACTTTGGTAGAACAAACAAGATGACAAAAAAAAAAATGAGTGCTTATAGACATCTTTAATGAAATGGGAAATGACTTTGAGAACTTACTCTGGAAGACAGAAAATGTATCAAGAAATGTCGACTGACTGATAAGAGCCAAGGAAGGCAAAGCCAAGATGACATTTAAGAAGGCCGTAGGAAAGAAATAGAGGAGGTGATTTTAGAACTCCAGTCTTGGGGTGCCTGGGTGGCTCAGTCGGTTGAGCGTCCGACTTCGGCCCAGGTCATGATCTCACGTCCGTGAGTTCAAGCCCCGTGTCGGGCTCTGTACTGACAGCTCGGAGCCTGGAGCCTGTTTCAGATTCTGTGTCTCCCTCTCTCTCTGACCCTCCCGCATTCATGCTCTGTCTCTCTCTGTCTCAAAAATAAATAAATTAAAAAAAAAAAAAAAGACTCCAGTCTTGCAAGGACGAGAATGATGGGGGGCAGAGGTGAAAAGGGGGCCTGAAATCCAGGAGGGGTTCCTCTCTTCCCTTCCTTCCTCCAGCCTAGATGGGAGCCAAAGATGGAGAGCTCCAGAAGCTAGATGATCCCGACATCTGAAATATTCGGAACTGTCAGTAGAAGTTATCATTCTTTACAGGTTCCAAATATGATCCATTTTACCAGCTGAGAGCCCTTATGTGAAAGAGTTTGAGAAACCTTGAGAAACTTTAAGGAAGACCCCTCTTCTGTGCCCACCTCCAAGATACCCACCATCATTGATGAAGATGAACTGCTTAGAGAATGTTAGCCATCTCGCTCCCTTGGTCAACCTCTTTCTGTCCAAAGGACTCATGAACAAATGGCAGCTCAATGGACTTTGCATGGCCTGGAAATCATGATAATAATGAGAGTCTCCTCTCTGAGGCCAACCTGATCACAACCTCTGCAAGCTCCTGATATTCCAGCAGCAGTGACTGGAGATATGACACCACACTTCAAGGAGACAAGTCCTCGTGGTATATCAAACACACATCAGTGCTTCTCCTAAGGAAGGGGGAGCCATTGGACTGAGAGCATAGCTCCCACACTTGGAAATTCACCCCACATTCACATCCACTCACATTTCCCCACAGGCTGCTCCCAGCCAAAGGCTGAGCATGGCAAGGATGTATTAACCATGTGCATGTATGGTCCTGATAAAAGTTATAAAATTGTGTACAAAAAAATTTTTTAATGTAAAGAAAATTAAATTTGAGAGTTAGTTAAAAAAAGTAGATCATGGGAACTGACTGTTGGTTCACATCTTCTGCCCATTTTTCAATTGGATTATTTGGTTTTTGGTGTTGAGTTATATAAGTTCTTTGTATATTTTGGATAGTAACCCCTTACAAGAAAACATCATTTGCAAATATCTTCTCCTATTCAGTGGGTTGACTTTTTGTTTTGTTGACTGTTTCTTTTGCTGTGCGGGAAATTTTATGCATTTTAATCTGATTAAAAATATCAGTGGCAAAGTAGAAGATCAAAAACAACAAGTTTATTCTGAAAAAAAAAAAAATCCTCTGAGGAGTGCTTTCGTGAAGCAACAAAAGAGACCCGACTCATGAATCAGAAATTATTCCAGTCTGCATATCATTCAGCCCGGCTGCCTCTCAGGGAGGAACTCTTATCAAAATGTCCACAGATAGCAACCTAAGGATCACTACTCTTCACCTCTCTGGCAACGTTTGGACTTCTCTCTCCAGAGATTGCTCTGATGGAATTTTTACAAGAATGGAGAAAAAAAAATGCTACGTATATTTATATATTTCAAGTCTTGAGTTATTGAAATATTATGACGCCAAAAAGCAGCAGTGAAATTGCCTGAAAGGCACACACCTAATGTATCACTTCACTACTCTTCAAACTCAGCCTCTCCCTCTACAACTGATAAATTCAATACCATAATATTTTACGCATAAACCAGCCACCCAATAAAACAGGGTTTCAGGCAGGAAACATTTTTGTCCATGTCTATTTTTTTTTCCTGAGAGTATTTGTTTTAATTTTTTTTAATGTTTATTTATTTTTGAGACAGACAGAACATGAGTGGGGGAAGAACAGGGAGAGAGAGACACACACATAGAATCCGAAGCAGGCTCCAGGCTCCGAGCTGTCAGCACAGAGCCCGACGCGGGGCTCGAACCCACAAACCACCAGATCATGACCTGAGCCGAAGTCGGACATTCGACCAACTGAGCCACCCAGGCGTCCCTCCTGAGAGTATTTTAGAATATTTTTACAGTTAGAGAAATACAGAACGGTTTGGATGTGACAGTCACATGTGAATTTTTACGACTCAGCACAAAACTTCAAAAGAGTTATCTCAGTTGCTGTCCCGGGTCTCACAGCAGGCCCCTGATTTCCCAGAGTTCAAGTTCAGGTCTTATCACTAGGTATACTTCAGTGAAAAGTTGTAAGAAGCAGATATTTATGGAATGTGTCTTGATGTTGTGAGCCATGAGGAGCCATTTAAAGTTCAGAGTAAAAGAATTAAATCAGCCTATGAGGGGAATCAGTGAAAGAAAGGAAATTCTGGAAATGCAACGGTTTGAGTTTAAGATGAAGATTCCTTGCAGAGGGGCATGTTCAGGGGAGATAAAGGAAGAAATTAAACCCTTCTGAAGATTTCTAATCATTTATTTCCACTCTATGCCCACTAAGTTAACACCCCAGTCTCTGACAAGCTCTTATCAAACTCCACTCCAGCCATCAATCCTTTGCTACAACCCTCTCCTTACAAGCCTTCACTCTTCAAAGTCATTACAGAAAAGCATCAGAGTTATGAAAAGTGAACACAGGACTCCATTGTTCCAAACACATCTTTTTCTTAGCTCTGTCCATGTATCGCAGAGCACAAGTGTTAGCAAAAATCTTTGAAATCTTGAATTCCTTCTAGGGAGTGTGACCTCAATCTTCCAAATAAATTCCCAGGCACCATTGAAGCTAATTGGGCCTAATGACATGTCGAAAACTGCCCAAGTGGCTTTCTTATACTTCTCTGTGCCCACTTTTTGTTCAAAAACCAAACCAACACAAAACAAAACATGATAATTTTATCTTTGGAACAAACACAAAGAACCTTCATCATATTCCTCCTGTCCTCCCACCCATCACATCTCGCTCTACATGTTGCAAACTGTGCTATAGAAAACATTAGATAGATGATTTAGAGCACCTGGGTGGCTCAATCAGTGAGCATCTGATTCTTAATTTCAGCTCAGGTCATGATCCCAGGGTCATGGGATCAAGCCCCACGTCTGGCACTGAGCATGGAGCCTATTTGGTATTCTGTCTCTCTTGCTCTCTCTTACTGTCTCTCTCCTTCTCTCTCTCCTCCCTGCCCCCTCCCCCGCTAGTGCTCTCTCTCTCTCTCTCTCTCAAATAATACAATACAATAATTTTATCTACATGATGGAGAGTGAAGATGATAGATATATACATACATACACACACATACATATACACACACACGTATATACACACACATATACCTCATAGAAGGGACAGAGAGAGAAAGGGAGAGATAATGTACATGTATATGCATACATACAAACCAGGATATGAGGACTAGAGATAAAATGTGGGTAAATAACCATGCTTATTTGACTTAGGTAAAATAGAAATGTTTGAATTTTCAATTCTTCTCTGTTATTTAGTGGTGAACAATTCTTCAGGTTGTCTTGGAAACGTGCTTTCCAATAGATTGGCCACCAGCCACATGTAGCTATGCAAATTTAAATTTAAATTTAAATTAATTAAGTTATGGAAAAATCAAAATTCAGTTCCCCATCTGCACAAGCCGCATTTCAAATGCTCAAATCATCTCACTTGTTCAGTGCAACTGAATACGGCATCACAGATACAAAGCACCTATATCATTGCTGTCCTTCGGACAGCAGCTGTCTCGCAATTTTTTTCACACACATATGTTTCTATCATTAAAGAAAGGACTTCATTGGACATACAAGAGCCGAAACATTCTCTTTTTTTAATTTTTTAATGCTTTTTTATTCATTTTTGACAGAGACAGAACGTGAGTGGGGGAGGGAGAAAAGAATCTTAAGCAGCTCCAGGCTCTGAGCTGTCAGCACAGAGCCCGATGTGGGGCTTGAACCCACAGACCGTGAGATCATGACCTGAGCCGAAGTCGGACGCTTAACTGACTGAGCCACCCAGGCGCCCCTAGAGCCGAAATATTCTTTTCTCAGAAGGAAAATTGCTTTTGTCATACTCATGTAGAAACTCTAAGCTACTCTACTGATCAATTTTGAATCACCAGGAAATAAAATTACAAAAAGCAGAGCTCAAAACCTTTGGACTTCAAATTTCCATTCTCTCCTATAATCATTGAATCATGGGGTTGAAATAGATCTTAAAGGTCATCAGATCCAATCATCCTTTCCATGCTTGCCATTGCCTCTTTAAGAACTCTACCAAAATGCAATCTAGCCCATACTTGAAAACTTTCAATAAGACTTGCCCCTTTAAGAACTCTACCAAAATGCAATCTAGCCCATACTTGAAAACCTTCAATAAGACTTGCCCCTTTAAGAACTCTACCAAAATGCAATCTAGCCCACACTTGAAAACCTTCAATAAGACTTGCCCCTTTAAGAACTCTACCAAAATGCAATCCAGCCCATACTTGAAAACCTTCAATAAGACTTGCCCCTTTAAGAACTCTGCCAAAATGCAATCTAACCCATACTTGAAAACCTTCACTAAGACTTAGCCCCCAGGATAAACCAAACCCAAACAAGATGCCCAGCCCAGGGAACTGTTAAATCAACAGCACTAATTATAGAATCACAGGTCTTGGTTGTTCATGGTTTGCTGCTTGCGATTTTCTTAAGTTGCCACTCCGCTGAGGGTGGTATGACTCTCCTTTAGACGCTTATTCAAAAGAAAAGTAATAGCCTCTGCCCAAAATGTCACTTGGCAGCCCTTTTAAAAAAAACACAGCCACTTTTCATAAAGCACTTTTGCTTTGATAAAGCACTTGCTTACTCGACAAAACGCTCTTATCCTTTGCGAATTCTTCACCCAGCCCATGGCAAGCTCACTCTAGACTCTCGACCCTCTTCCCTGCCCCCACTTTTTATGTTAAAGTGGAGCGTGTACTGCTTGGACAGAGACACCAGAAGTCTTCCTTTTCCCTGGGCCCACTCCTAGATGGAATGTGGCTATGATGAATAATGAGGACTGAACTTGACTTACTTGTGATTGCCTCACAATCAAGGAAAACAATAGAGTGTTCACGGATGGGAGCTGAACAGAGTATGAGATATTATAAAAGGGGATAATGTCTTTTTGTCCTGTTGTGTTTAGAAAGTCCCAGCCATTATAAAGATACCATCAGGTTTTCCTAATGGAATTATCATGGTTTAGTTATTTCATGCCAGTAAATCTGCCTCCTTCATGGCATAGCAGTCTAGAAAATTTCTGGTTAAGAGAAAAGTGGACCTGTGCCTCTTCGGCAGTCCATAGATCATAATTAGTATTTGCAAACCTATAAATAAAATCCAAAGAGTTTCTTCAAATACACAGCAGTAGATTGGTTCAAGAGTACAATCTGTTCTCCACAAAGTAGCCAGGAAAGCCATCCTTGCAAAACATACATCAGCTCATGTCACTCCCCCGTTGAAAGCCAGACGTCTCCCTAGAATCACATTGAAGTCCTTCCCGTGGCTTCGAAGGCCCTGCATGGTCTGGTCCCAGGCTGTGCCTCTAGTTGTCTATCTCGATCTTCTCTTCTCTCTGCACCTGATTCCTTGCGGTGCCCTTACAGCTCTTCAGACGTGCTGAGCACTCCCCTGACTCAGGACTTTGTGCTTGCTGGTCCCTCTGTCTGGAACGCTTCCCCGAGGTATCCACAGGGTCTCCTCCCTACCTGCAACCAGGCCTCCATCAGTTGTCATCTCTTTAGAGAAACCTGCTATGCCCACCCATTCTTTTCCATCACCTCCCGCCCCTTACCTTGCTTTCCCCATGGGACTTATCCATACCTCGAAATGTTATTTTTCCACTTGTCTTTTTTATTTATTTATTTATTTTTTCAACGTTTATTTATTTTTGGGACAGAGAGAGACAGAGCATGAACGGGGGAGGGGCAGAGAGAGAGGGAGACACAGAATCGGAAACAGGCTCCAGGCTCCGAGCCATCAGCCCAGAGCCCGACGCGGGGCTCGAACTCACGGACTGCGAGATCGTGACCTGGCTGAAGTCGGACGCTTAACCCACTGCGCCACCCAGGAGCCCCTTTCCACCTGTCTTAATAAAAATCCTGTAAGGTAGAGATTTTGTCATGTTCATTCTTATATGCCACTAGCCAAATCGGGGCCTGGCACATGAGTGGGTGTTCAACGAGTATGTTTTCACAAATGCAAAAACGAGTAAACGAATGAGCACCAGCTGTCGAATGCTTCTGTCTCTGAAAGAGTTGAAAGAGTTCCCCTTTACGACACCCGTAACCCTTTTAATTACTTGACATTTTACTCTTCGCTAGATTATGGCTGATTTCATTCACTGTTGTAAACCCCCAATGCCTTCCAAAGTGTTCTTTAAATACGCACTCAGTGAAAGTGAATGAATGAACTGTCTACTTTGTATATTTTTTTTTCAACGTTTATTTATTTTTGGGACAGAGAGAGACAGAGCATGAACGGGGGAGGGGCAGAGAGAGAGGGAGACACAGAATCGGAAACAGGCTCCAGGCTCTGAGCCATCAGCCCAGAGCCCGACGCGGGGCTCGAACTCCCGGACCGCGAGATCGTGACCTGGCTGAAGTCGGACGCTTAACCGACTGCGCCACCCAGGCGCCCCTGAACTGTCTACTTTGACTACCCACAGGATCCATCCTGATGACAGATTTGACTCTCATCCTCAGGCAATAAAGGTAGACAAGAAAAATCTCATCGATTCATTAGCATTGTCATGATCACTAGCTAAGAGGATGGAGTGTCTTAGAATCAATAGCCAGATCAGGCCAGAAAAGTCAGTGCTGTCTCAGAAGGGATTGCTTTGTAGTGTCCAGGAAAAGCGGTCAGATTGCTCTATAGATCTGGATACCAAACCGATCACTGGGCCAATGAAGCAAGGAGCCAAATGCATCAGCAAACAGACTTAAGGGGAATTGTTTATAGCTCCACCAATCTAGAAAATATTCTTCATTCATCTTCACGTAGAGAATACGAGTGACCTTAGGAACATGGGAAAGAAGGGAGCTAGACATGTCCCTTGTGATGTGCACCTGCTCCCCTCTCCTATTCTAGGTTAAACTGGCCCCCGCTTGGGAGACTGTTCCTGTTCATGATCAAAGCAGCTACAATGCACGGTGGACTTTCCATGCCTTTTATAATAATGAGCTTCCTCTCAAAGGCCAACTGACTCCAAGTTCCTGATTTTCCAGCCACATGAGAAGCAGGCCTGGGATAAGACTAATTCCCCTGAGGAAAACAAAAATGAAACATAGCCAACACGTAAAAACACCACACCTCAAAGAGACAAGTCCTCATGGCAGGTCAAACAGATAGAGGTGTTCAGGCCATCGAGGAGTAAACCATTTGGATTTGCCTTTCTTATCTCCTACACCGTGGTATCACCATCTGAGAGTTTACCGAGTGTCTTTATACATCACGTGGTATTCCACCTAAGCTGCCTCTGGCCAAGGAATTCATCTCCAAGCTAAAGAAACAAAGCTGCAGACACAAAGCTGAAGACACGGTATGCACTGGCTATTCCCACCATCTTCAGATAGAGGTAATGTTATGAAAAGCAACAGCCACAAACTTCCAGTTATAAAATAAATAAGTCCTAGGAATGAGAAGTACAGCATAGAAAATATAGTCAATAACATTGTAAAATCTTTGGTAACAGATAACTGCTCTACGTTACACTACAGTAGTAAGCATTTTGGACTGTATATAATTGTTGAATAATTGTGTTGTACATTCGGAAACTACGAGAACGTCGTATGTAAACTACACTTCAATTAAAAAAAAATTGGGGGGCACCTGGGTGGCTCAGTCGGTTGAGCGTCCGACTTCAGCTCAGGTCATGATTTGTGGTCGGTGAGTTCGAGCCCCGCGTCGGGCTCTGTGCAGACAGCTCAGGGCCTGGCGCCTGCTTCGGATTCTGTGCCTCCCTCTCTCTCTCTGCTCCTCCCGTGTTTACACTCTGTTTCTCTCTCAAAAATAAATCAAGATTAAAAAAAAATGTTTTTTAATTTTTTTTAATTTTTTTTAATTTGAAAGGCAACAAGATAGGCTAAGCTATTTGGACTAATTCCCCTGAGGAAAACAAAAGCAAAACCTGGCCAAAACATAAAAACACCAGCGTTTGTAAACCTCCTGGGAACATGTGGGCAAGAGGGGATCCCAAGCAGGACTAAATCCAACATTCTAGGTCCATGGCCATGGTTACCATTTAATTACACTAAAACTCACCCTGTAAATACTATCCATGCTGGGGTGCCTGGGTGGCTCAGCTGACTGAGTGCCCAACTCTTGATTTCAGCTCAGGGCAGGATCTCACAGTTCGTGGGTTCAAGCCCTGCGTGGGGCTCTGTGCTGAAAGCTCTCTCTCTCTCTGTTACCCCTCCCCCACTTGCATGCACACATGCCCTCTGTCTCTCAAAAATAAATAAACAAACTCTATTTTTAAAAATAAATTAATTCATTAAATTTTAAAAATAAATACTAACAGTCCTATAAGGTGAACACTGGGCTCATCCCCATCTTACAGGCCAAGAAACTGAGGACTGAGTATCTGAGAGTCATCATTTGTTCTGGTGTAGATAAGCTTCAAGTTCGGTTGCATCTTACTCCAAATCACCGGAATATTTAATAAGTCCCTAGTGTCTGTGACCTCATGGGCATGAAATATTACTCTTTTGAAAATCCAAGGAAATAAGCTGCTTCAGCGACTTGTTCTCTTCCAACATGTAAGAAATTGTAAATCGTTTCTATTATCCAGGCCGAAAATCTCAACACAACTCCCAAAATGCAGTCAGGCCAACCCCTCACTGTTCTCAACTCAATACATCTTCATTTTACAACCGAGTATTTACGACATGCTGATTACAGACCCACTTGATGAACTCCCTACTTGGTTGAAGGAGAAAATCAAGAGGCTTCTGTTAAGAAAGGGCAATGTGTTACAAACACATGCTCGCAAAGGGTAAGCAGGGTGACCTTGCCATGACCTCACTTCAGGAAAGCCCACTCCGGTGAGTATAGAAAGATGACCAGGAAATGCTCAGAGCCTTAGGGAAGACTGTTCACATGAATGGGACAGCAAGTGCAAAGGCCAGGAGGTTGCAAAGGAGCTGTTGTGTTTGAAAAGTAAGGAAACGAATAGGACCATGTACCCAGCTGTGGCAAGTTTACGGGGAAGAACAGGAATATGAGATGCTCAATATGAGAATATGAGAATATGAGTTGGCTAAATCCCATCTACATCACGTAGGACCTTGGGGGTATTGCTAGGAAATTCAGAGTTTATTCTAAGAGTTCAGAAATGACAGGTGATCAAAAATTGAACTCCAGAGTTTACTTCATTTTTAATTAATATTATACATATGAAATGTATAAGTCATAAACTTAGTTCCGCTTTGAGCTTTTACAAAAGCTTATTGTTTGATTTCAAAGCCTAGCACATTTTAATAATCATGCAAGGGGTCCAGTTGCTGTCTGCCCCCCCTTACAAGATCAACTAATTGATTGCCTTGAAACACTTTACAGTGAATTTATGAATTCACCATTTGATACTTTCTAATTTTTCAATCGTCTGCAAAATTTTCCCGAGTACTTCTGTAATTATGAATATGTTGTAAATACAGTGATTCTTAAAGTCTCTTAAATGTCCCGATAACTGTATATAAGCTTAGTATGATTTCAAAGAAATCACGAACATAAAATAATTGCTCATCTGATTTTTAAACTGAAATCATGATAAGCTATTGCCATTCTAACACAGCAGATATTCTTTTTATTTAAAGCTTTTTTAAATTTTATTTCTGATATTTATTTTTGAGAGAGAGACAGACTGTGAGCGGGGGAGGGGGAGAGAGAGAGGGAGACACAGAATCTGAAGCAGGCTCCAGGCTCCGAGCCGTCAGCACAGGGCCCCACGCAGGCCTCGAACTCATTAACTGCCAGATCATGACCTGAGCCAAAGTCAGGTGCTTAACCGACTGAGCCACCCAGGCCCCCCTACAGCAGATGGTCTTAAACATTACAGATACTAACAAATGCAGACATCTTACATGAAAGCTATGATGAGTTTTCACTTTCTTCATGTCTATACGTCATTCTAAACCTCCCCGGAGTCAAAGGGGCTTATCCACTAAGGGAAAAATTGTATCAATTCAAACTGCTTTTTTTTTCAGGCTTATTGAAAATTGCATATATTTAAAGTACATCCAGGGTGATGATTTAATGTACATATACATTGTGTAATGATCACCACAATCAAGTCAATTAACATATCCATCACCTTACACGGCCACCTTTTTGGGGCACGTGGTGAGAACACTTAAGAGGCTCTCTCTGGCAAATTCCAAGTATACAATGCAGTATTCTTAACAACGGCACGCTGTACATCGGATTCCCAGAACTCACTCATCCTGCCGAACTGCAACTCTGTGTCCTTTGACAAGCATCTCCCCCCCCCCCCCCCCCCCAGCCACCGGCCACCACCGTTCCCTTCTCTGTCTCCACGAATTCAACTTTTGTTTCCAACTCCATGCCAAGGGGGATCACACAGCGTTTGCCTTCCTCTGGCTCGCTTATTCGCTTGGCATAACGTCCCTCCGCCAGGTTCGCCCGGGTTGTCACAAATGGTGTCAGCCATAAAAAAGAAGGAAATCCTGCCTCCTCCGACAATCCCGGGCTTGCTTTCTCAGGGGCGCAGTTAGGATTTCTTGGCACACTGCTCACTAACCAGACCAAATTCTGGGTGTTGTAATACCCGGAACTACAGACACCCAGGGCAGGCCTCCCTATTCCGACTGCCAAGCCAGGTCCCGTTATGTAGTACTTGCCAGAGCTAAGAAGTGCGCCCCAGAGCCACCTACTCTGCCCCGTTACTTTAATCTCCAGCCTCCATCCCGGTGGCTTCTCCACTTGATTGCGTTAACGGATCAGTGTACCGGCTTCCCTGTGTCCCCACTTCTTGTCCTGCTCTTCCCATCTTCAGAATCACAACCCTTAGGGGCGCCTGGGTGGCTCAGTCAGTTGAATGGCCGACTTGGGCTCAGGTCGTGATCTCGTGGTCTGTGAGTTCGAGCCCCGCGTCAGGCTCTGGGCTGACAGCTCGGAGCCTGGAGCCTGCTTCGGATTCTGTGTCTCCCTCTCTCTCCACCCCTGCACCGCTCATGCTCTGTCTCTCTCTCTCTGTCCAAAATAAATAAACATTAAAAAAGAATTTAAAAAATTTTTTAGAATCACAACTTTTAGAGAGCTTAAAGTAACATGAAATTGAATTCTGGAATTCCTTCATGGCTTTATCCACCAAGAGCAGTGAGAAGTCATTGAATGATTTTGAACAGGGGTGTGATATGAATAGCTTTATTTTATTTTATTTTATTTATTTTATTTCATTTTATTTTATTGAGAGAGAGAGAGACAGAGGGAGAGTGGGGGAAGGGCAAAAAAGAGACAGACACAGAATCCAAAGTGGGCTCCAGGCTCTGAGCCTTCAGCACAGAGCCCAACGCAGGGCTCAAACCCACAAACCGTGAGATCATGACCTGAGCCAAAGTCAGACACCTCACCGACTGAGCCAGCCAGGTGCCCCTTATTTTATTTTATTTTATTTTATTTTATTATTTTTTTTATTTTTTTTTTTAACATTTATTTATTTTTGAGACAGAGAGAGAGAGAGAGAGAGAGAGCATGAACAGGGAGGGTCAGAGAAAGAGGGAGACACAGAATCCGAAACAGGCTCCAGGCTCTGAGCTGTCCGCACAGAGTCCGACACGGGGCTCGAACCCACAGACTGTGAGATCATGACCTGAGCCGAAGTCGGACGCTTACCGACTGAGCCACCCAGGCGCCCCAATTTATTATTTATTTTTTTGAAAGAGAGAGAGAACGAGCGGAGGAGGGTGAAAGGGAGAGGGAGAGGGAGAGAGAGAGAATCTTAAGCCGACTTCGTGCCCAGTGTGGAGTCCAATGCAGGGCTCTACGTGGGGTTCCATCTAACGGCCTGAGATCGTGACCTGAGCTGAAATCAAGAGTCAGATGCTTCACTGACTGAGCCACCCACGTGCTCTGGAATAGTTTTACATTTTTAAAATATTAGTCTGCAATTTGGGGCAAAATGAGTTAGAAAGATACAAAGTGGATTCAGAGAGACCATTTTGAGGCTCTTGAAGTATTTCAGGCAAGAGAGTGCTTTGTGATTCAAGCTAAGGATTCCATCTATCTCTACACCCTTGACTGAGAATGGCCCTCCTCTTTGAGAAACTCTTCTTCCACTGAGGGCCATGCCCTGCGGGGGAGACAAGTGGAAATTAAAAGGGAAGAATACAACCAACACCCCTGCGGTCTATGGGGCGTGGCACCTAAGAGAGGTAGGAATCCAGCAAAGAAAGACACTGAACCCAAAATAGGATCACAGAGTTTCAAATGTTGCCCATTGGATGTAAGGGGAGTTGGATATATTTATGTGTATAAACACAGCTGTGTCTCCCAGCTGTGATGGGACAGATGGAAAATAACAGTATCTGCAAATTCTTCTGCATTTCTACACATATTCTAGCATTTTCTTCAAATCTATGAAAGGAAGGAGACTTATTATTAATCACATTTCTATACGAAGACATCAGGGCATAGAAAATGTCAACTAGTTAGTTCAAGGCAATGTCCAAAAAAGTATTTGTACACACACACACACACACACACACACACACACACAGAAGACAGAGCTAGGACTAGCGTTTCTGAGAGTATTTCTTACTTCAGGCATCTACTCATATGGTTAAGGCTTTTCAGTCTGGAAACTGCTCCTCAAAGCCATCCTAGCAGGCAGATCTCCAGCTATTAGATTTTTTTATATTATAAAAATAGTATAAAGGCTTACTAGTGCTCGACACTGTATGTGGGAAAAAAATGAAGCCTGTAGGATTTCTGTTTTATTCATCATTTTGTCCCCTGTGCCTAGCGCTCAGCCTGACGTCTATTCAGTGTTTGATAAACATTTAAGCAGATATTGGTGGTTATGTATGTCCCACCTATGTATGGAAGTCGTTTGGGGGGCACAGGAAATTCCAAATAAGAGTCGATTCTTGGGCTCAATTCCTGCAGCGTAGCTGCTAGACGGGCAGCCCCAAAGCCCTCTCCTCTGGCTCAGCTGTGCTTCCCAAGTGTTGACTCCTGTAGGAAGATACTGGTCTTCCTGCTTCTCAGACTTGCCCTCATTCCCTGACATTTTGTGATTCTTCCTTTATTCTTCTCTTCCAGTTAGCACATGGAATTGGTTGGAAGTATCATCCTCCCTCCTGTGGAAATAAATGAAGACCAACCAAGGGAACACAAGCAAAGACAACTGAGTGAGAGCTTGCTGTAACAAGAAACTATCACTTCTCGTTTGGCAGGGACTCAAAGGCAAGCAGAGAAGTGGGAATGTTTTCTAGTGGAAAACAGGGAAGGCTTCAGAGAAGCCCCCACTGGAGGCTCTTCATGCGGAGAAGCTGGGAAAGAGCTTATGAGAAGCAGGGAGCCCTTTGTGATTGGTTGGGGTGCATGTTGGGCTGTCTCCAATCGGTCTTAAGTTCGTAGCAGTGACCAAAACTGGGGAAACTGTCCGTTATTAAGCAAGTTCCAGCCACTTGGGGTCAATTGGCACAAGAGTTATTGTTGGGCTTCCTGAATTGTTGCTAGAGCTAGTGGTCTGAATTTCTAGAAGTCTGCCATAGACGGCAGACTGGCTTCCTGGGCTGGTTACCATAGATAATGGGCCATATACCTGGGCTGGTTGAGCAGACTGCGGGTCACAGCTCCGTTTTTAAGCATGGTATGCCTGTAGCCCATTGGTCTAGCCAGTCTTTTACTGCTGGTCTGAATTCTGATCTTAGGCTCATCAGAGCTGCCTTACCTCCATCTTCTTAATAAGGCTTAGAACAGCAGAACTATTGCATGTAACTTGCTTGCAAGTATAACCTCTTTCTCCTTCGAAACCTAATCAGAAAGGAAGGCTGGGTCAAGAAGTAATTTAAATATCAGGAACTCACGATCATCCCATCCCCGTGACCCCCTTGCTACTGTCCTCAGAAAAAGCGTGGGCACCTATACTTTCTCTCTTTCCAGAACAAATGTTCTTAACCATCAGCTTCTCTACTTGAAGCAGACCCGGGGATGTGTTGGCCAGATGGCCCTTCGAGGAAGAAAGGAGGACTTGCTCTCGTTTGCAGGAAAAACAGTCAGCAGACAGCTTCACTGTCAGCTCCTTCAGATTCTCAGCTACTCAGAACCTCCTCACCCTAGGTCACGCCCTTCTGGGGGCAGCCCATGTCCAGGAACTGAGCAAGGCAGCTGACAAACTGACAAAGACACTGCCATTTTGTCCTGAGGAGGACAACTTTGATGGGGATGCTCTCCCCAGGGGACACTGCCAGATAGGCCAAGACTTCTCAGAACTACAGCACCATTTCACTGTTTCCCCTACCAGTCTTCCACTTCCTTTCACAACTGCTGATTCCTAATAAAATCGTGCATCCCAAATTCCATGTAAGTTTTGGGAAAAATCAATCTGTACCTCTACCTTCAGAGCCTGTCTGCCATTGGCTCCAGAGTCTTAGCCCTACAGATGAAGAGCCTAGTCAAATAAATATGAATACACTCTCTGTTCACAGCTTCACCCCTCACTTCTTTAACTTAAGCCTAGGAGTAAACTGTCTCTCTCTCTCTCTCATACACGCGCACGCACGCGCGCGCACACACACACACACACACACACACACAGCCTAACCATTGTGATCAACCTGTTCTCTGATTAATTATGTAGGTAAGCAAGACCTAAAACACAGATGGGCAAGTGCTAGCTCATAGTCTGTCATTGGATTCATGATAGTCAAGGATTGAATTTAAAAGCAGAGAAGAGTCCGTCCATTTCTCCTCTATGGAAGTAATGGGGCAGCTGGGTGCTCTCCCAGCTCCCCTGTGCCCTTTAATCTGAGATATGAGTGTAACACCGAACCCAGGATAGCCTGGCCAATAATAGAAGAATAGAAAAGTGGAAGAATGGAAAAATCAATAGAAAGAAAGAAGGTCAGATTTAGCCAAGTTGTTACCTCGAGTCATTCCTGATTTACGGTTTAACCCCTTGTCTTAGAGTCTCATCCCACAGCAGGAATTTAGCACGAATCCTTTGAGCTCTGAGCTGGTTGGGGAGCTAGGTGTCTGGGCTTCAGATGGTGCATACACAAAACCATGGGCAATCATAGTCTGTGACTCCAGACAGCTACTGGATTAAGGAGAAACTCTGTTCATTGGTGCTAAATTAAACATGATCCAAATCCTCACATGACTAATATTTTGTACTTTTTTCTCATCAAAAGGTGATTTATTGAGTAGGCGAAATGGATATTGGGAGCAAATAGCAAAGTGAATGAGCATGAGTGTGGAGAAGAAGGAAAATGCACTGCTTCAGCCTCCGTTTGCTAGTGAATCACCCCCTCTAGAATTATCACCAGCAATGAGAAAATACATCCATCAAGCAGACAGTATGCTGGAGAGTCTGTGAACAAAAGCCAAAGAAACAGCCACTGCCTCCTGTTTTCCCAATGAGAAAGCATTCCAAAATTCAGAGAGCTAAGACACGGGTCCCCAGTTGTTCATATTACCCTCAAATGAAACCTCATTACTATGAGTCATTATGTTCCAGTAGCTTTATTTCTAGGGCCTTTAAGCTGCAAGACTGTGAGTATTTCATCCAACATGAACAGGCCTGGGATAACTTGTGGTTTGAGGCATTATGGAATTGCAAAAGGCAACCTAAATCACTTGGAGAACATCAAGTCAAATTAGATCAAGATGGCCTACTGAAAATATAGACTGCCTCCTCTTCTGTTCCAAGTCCCCCGAAAGGCGAGACACGGGGAAAGTGTGTGTGTACAAGAGACTAATTGCTTATCAGCATTAGGGGGGAAAAAAAGATCTATCAGTGCACTAGAAAGGTGGCTAAATCCCAAGAGATAGAAGGTAAGTGAGGTTGGTCGCATGGAGTTAAACAAAAGCCCAAAATTCGGCCCAGGATAGGGAAACTACAAAAAACTGGAGCAGAGGTGGGTATGTTCTAAGCCTGGATGTGGCCGTTATGGGTTGCTAGGGAGACCATCAGGGCTGCAGAATCACATTTGGAGCATTTAGAGCAGCCTGGTGGGTCCGCCCTGCGTTCACCAACCCTTTGGGCCACACCTCCAATTCAACCAGAAGAAAGCATTTTCCCTTTGACTCTAGCAGTGAGTTCCAAAGCTCAGGTTGAGGAGGCTGGTCAGCGCCAACACTAACTTCTGACAAATCAGAAAAAAAAAAAAAAAAAAAAACCAAACAACAACAACAACAACAAAAAAACCAAGAAAACAAGAAAAAAGGCCAAAAGAGAGAATAACCAAACGCTCCACCAGGGAGCATCCCAGCCCCTTCCAAAATCCCCGGAGGCAAATTGCAGCAAACAGACATAACCACCCAGGTGTAAACAGGGAATCTCAAATTGTAAAGATGAATACACAACCAAGAAACAGAAAATATTTAAGGAAAAGCGACACTTTGAAAGACAAGCACAAAAGGCAGCAAATAGAAGAAGGTTCACAACGGAACCAAACAAGAGAGGATTTCAAATGAAGTATAATTAATAACTTCAGAGTTAGAGGAGAAGTTATCTTACCTATGAAATGACAAAGGAGTTATTTTGACCATTAGAGATCTCGGAAATAAAAGAACATAATTATCAAAATAAAAATCTCAACTAGACCAAAATATCAAAACAGACACCCCTGAGGAAGAAGTTACTAAGCTGGCAGACAGAGCTGAAAAATTCTCTCAGAATTGTGTACAGGACAAGAGAAAAGGAAAAGATACATCATAAACGTCTAAAACATGAAAGGTACTTGCAAGGGTTTGAAAATCCATTGAAACAGAGAAACTGAGCGCAATCTGGGTCAAAATTCCAACAGAACTTTCATTGAACTTGACAAGTTAATTATAAAACGAAGAAAAAATGTAGAATGAGAAAGAGCAATTGAAGGAATTTGACCTGCCAAATATCAGAACAAGCTTTCAAGTTCTGTCAGCTCGCACAATATGGTAATTGCATACAGTGAGTCTTGATACAGGAACAAACATAGATGATTATCAAATTGGGGGGGGGAATGGAAAGCTCATATTAAGATACATTTCACGTGGGGAGTTAATGCAATAAATCAGAGATCCGAACTGCTCTCCATCTGAGAAACAGCTTCTGACTTATTACTGTGCTTGGGCAAAGACTGAAAGCCTAACCATGGGACATCAGAGGACCATGTAACCTGAGTTTCCCGTGGTGAGCCAAGACTTGCCTTATGATGGGGCGTGCACGGAAGTAATCTATCATCAAACCGGAATGATGTTATGATAGCAATGTAATGTGTCAACTAGACTAGGCTGAACCTCATTCCCAGAATTCCCTTACTTGTATGTTTCTGGTTATGGTGAGTCACAGGGGAGATTCTTGAGACCTCTGAAAGACTGCAGAGAAGCAGCAGCTTTTTGTAATATATATACATTGTTACTGATCTATTGATTCACCTTGTTAGCATGAGGCGTCATCCGGGTCTAAAGATACCCTTATCTAGTACTGTAAGCTCCTTCAGCTTTTCTGAGTTCAGGGCCAGGCACGTGTATGTGTTTTACCTCCAAGATAAAAGGTCATCAAAGCCGGGGCTCAGTTTGTCCTCATGGGGTTCCAGCTCAGGCTCACCAGGGTTCAGTCTGCTCATGATATTCCATTCCTGTCTGCCTGCTCTGTGGATTTGCAAGGACAACAGCCTTCCAGAGAATGCTCCCCCTTGCATTAGCATAATAAACTCCTACTGGTTCTTAACCGGTTGGGTGCTGATTGATACAGGTTTTTAAGACACCAAGCTCAAGCAAATCCAGGAGGAACAAATAAATGACTTCTGGATTATGAGCAAGTGGCTCAGACTTCAACACCCACTGCCCGTGGAATTGCCTCCTGTCCCTCAATCCACACCAGTGGCCTCCTAAGATGTTCCTTATGCCCAACGGACTAAAGAAGAAAAACTTCCATGTGATATGCTGGCACCACCAGGGAAAGAGAAGCTACCGCACCACAGCCCCACTCAGGGCTGACCCCGAAGGACAAAGCGAAGGACAATCCTCCACTGGGCAGACATTTGAACAGTGCACACCCACTGTGGCTGAGGCGAGAGAAGATGGCCAGAGGTGTGGCTCTGCATTGCTTCACGGGCCATTTCTCGTGGGTTGGCTGGATGGTCAAGGACTTGGGGTTCGGCAGGGACTCCCACGTTGGGAAGGCTGCTGGCGAGGAAATCCGGGATAAGGTATGCGTACCGAACTCTCAGCGTGAGATAGCTGTGTCTCGTGTAAATACCCACCAAAGGGCAGCCACTGCCGGGGAAACGCTTCACATCAGGTGGAAAAAATGACTTGTGCTGCGGACGTCAGTCACCTCCCTCAGACTCACAGTCTGGATGTCCACACGTCATCTTCTCAGCTTTATCCCATTATCCTCTGCTCCCTTGTCCTGATTTATTCCCTTTCCCCCTTAGTCTTTCTCGTGCTCGATACACACATATTTACTTCTCTCTACTCACACTGCCCTATCCAGGTCACCGTCAAATCCCACCTGGACACGGCAATCACTTCTAACGGACCTGACATTTTTTTTCCTCCCCCTTACTGTCCACACTGCCACCAAAGGGACCTCCCTTGAAGAAAAGTTGAATTTGTCGCTCCTCTTTTTAAAGTCTCCTGCAGCTCCCCTTTGCCCTTCATGTAAAACCTTCAAATGCCCTTTGTGATACATCCCCCATCGGCTCCCCACCCCCCCCCCCCCCCCCCAGCTTGGAACACCTCTAGGCTCCAGGCATACCAAACTTCCTTCCGGCCCTCAAACCGCACCACACTCCACCCTGGAGGCCTTACTGTGCATCGCCCCACCGCCTGGAACATTCGCCCCACCTAACCTCTTTCTCCAGTCGCTTCTGTTTGTCCCCCAGTCCCAGGATAAATGTCGCTTCCTCCGGAAGGCCTTGCCTCAGCCCTCCCCCTTTGTGATGGCCCCAGGGCCTCTTCTCTTCTTCATATGACAACTATCACCATCCTTTTCTTACACGTACCCATTTCATCGTTTATTGGGGAATAGCGAAGCATGGAGTTTTAAGAGCGTGGTCGTGAGTTGGCCTGCCTGCATGTGAATCCCAGCTCTGCCTCTTACCAGCTCTCTGACTTCAGGTAAATTCTGCCAGTAGTGGTGTTCAGCTGGCGTGAGGATGAAGTGAGTTAATGACACACGTGAAGCCCTTATAACAGCGCCAGGCAGAGCAAGGAGCACTTGCCGCACGAATAGATAAATGAGTGCCTGACGTCTTCCAACAGTCGCAAAGCGAGTCAGTGTGCATGGAAGCTGAGCCGGGAGACCGAGCCTCCTGTCTTCTCTCGTGTTGCCTTCCCTACAATCGTGCTTCTCAGGCTAACACGAGTTCACCCCCAGGAAAGCACGTTGATAGGCTCAGATACCCCCCAAGCCCCAACACAAACAGGGTTCACCTTCCCTGAGCATTAATTTCTTTCAACGGCGAGCAATTTAAAAGGTTATTTCTTCCCTGGGAAAGAAAACATAACGCTCACCTGAATTTGTAAAGTAACATAAGACCGGAAATAAAATGTCCAGCTTCTGTGTTTGCCTCACCCCATCCGCCATTCCACCGTTGCCCTTTGTCAACGAGCAAGGCCGCCACACACAACCGGAGACGACACTGGCCGCCAGCCTGTTGCTGGTGCCGTTGCCTGCGGTCACGAGCAGCACAACATAATTACCTTCAGAGCCCTTGACAGCACTGGGTAGCACCATAGGTATTGTTTTGATTGGAACTTGGTCCACACGTATGTGAGGATCACTTGGGCTCCCAAACTGGAAAACGCATTTTCTTCTGCATTATTTTGGGTTACAGATTCTTTTGAAGACTATCTTGCAGCAAAAGGATAAGCTGTTGAGCAACTATATGTCGCTGCTTAACGTTAATTTCAGGCCACCTGGTAACAAATAGTAAGCCCGTCATCAGCGGCTACACACAGTCGGCGTCATCCATTTCCACGTGCGGTCACGGCAGTGGCTACTGGAGGAGATGAGCAGAGGAGAGAAGAAAATTGTCCTAAGAGAGCAGGTTTCTCACAGCCCCACGGCTGACCTCTGGGGTGAGAACTTCGTTGTGGGGGCTTCTGTGCATGGTGATGTTTCGCAGCATCCCTGGCCTCTACCCACTAAATGCCAGCAGTACCTCCCCCCTCTAGTGTGACAACCGAAAGGGTCTCCAGACCTGGCCAAATGTCCCTTGGGGGACACAATCACCCCCAGTTAAGAAGCACTGTAGTAGAGCCAACAGAGACCAGATGACGAGACACAATGTCTTTTCAAAGCAGCCAACATTCTATTTTGAGCCTTCTGTGGCTTCAAAAAGAAAATAAATTCTGGGACACCTGGTTGAGCGTCCGACTGCAGCTCAGGTCATGATCTCACGGTTCGCGGGTCCGAGCCCCGCGTCAGGCTCTGTGCTGACCGCTGGGAGTCTGGAGCCCGCTTTGGATTCTATCTCTCTTTCTCTCTCTCTTTCTCTCTCTGTCCCTTTCCCGCTCACGCTCTGTCTCTCTCTCTCTCTCAATAACAAACATTAAACAACTTTTTTTAAATAAATTAATTAATTCTGCTGTAGACTAATTGCCAGCAACAAAATGCAAACCGTCCGCCATGTTACAAGAGTGGTTTTCAACTTCAACAAAGACAAGGTGTGAGAAAACCTGCTTTTCCTGGAGCCTCTCACTAGTCTTGGATTGGGATCTAAATTCCATTCCTTTTGAAAGAAGTCACTTGGAAGGGTCGCTTACTTTTTTTTCCCCACATGCCAGAAATCGTAGATAAGGCCTTTTTCATACTATTACTTTCAAAAGGCCTCAAGGAGCAGTCTGATCTTCCGTCATTCCTGAGCTGAGAGTCATTTTCTTGGCTTCAGTAGTATTGGCCAGGAGTGCTAACCTGCCGGGCATCTCAGCAGCGTCTACAACTGCTCTTTGGAGGGACCAGAGTTGACCTTCGGGGACACCGATCATTCACCTGAACTTCAAGGGCTGACCTTATTTCATAAGGATCCCATGAGGTCACATCAATAGCTTCCTCATTTAATTCCAGCTGAATATGTTGTTAACAATATTTGTGACCCCAAACTGAAATCTGGTTGTGAGAAGAGCTGTCAAAGACATTCGGTCTGTTCCACCGACATCACTTTCCCTAAGAAGATCTGCATTTTTTTTCTTCATCGCCAAGAATCCATGCAGCTCTGGTGGGGCCCACCTGGTCCCCAGGCTCGTCTATATTCTGTTTCTATGTTTAGGTTTTGCTTCAAACCTGAGGAACTCAACCTCCCCTCAGGGAAAGGAAAGAATCTGCCTTATGGGTGTGAAAGGAGGGATAGAGGGATAATATATGACAGAAGCAGTGTCAGAGCCTTGCTCCACAATATGGGACTTTCCTGTGCCTCGCTGTCTCATCCGCCTTGCCTTTTCCCACAAAACTGTTTTGTACTTAGCAATCCAGAGAATAAAACAACAATATGTGTGTTAGGTATTTTTTTCAAGAAGATCCTTTTTTAAAGAAAAAACTGCTGAGCTTACTTTATTAACTTCCTCTGAAGATGACTCCGGTGCTACGTCTTTTTTTCCCCCCTGCCGTAAAACTTCTATCATGTTACTTTTTATTTCACACCCTTTTTCTCTATCACAGTCCGATGTTGGGAAGCTGGCCTCGCTCTGAGCCCCTGTTTTACGGAAGGGGCAACTATTAAAAAGCCTCCATTCATGTCATGATTCTGACTAGATCTCAGCTCTCCAACTCATTCTCCCGGGGCCCTCATCACTCGATTCACGCATCCCTCTGTCACTCCCAGTGTTGCTGTGACGTCATCACGAACCATGGCATGTGGTTTCTGAGCGGCACCATTTTCAAACTGAAGAACACGCATTCGAGACAAGAATGCAAAGATGATTCTTTGACAAAGCTAACGAAAGTTTATCACGGTAAACCTTTTGCTGAAAGAAATACGTTAGTTATGTCCACAAGATAAAGACTCAAAATACAAATTGCTTTGTCCGCCGTCCAATAAGTTGAATACCTACATGGCTCTTCAGTTAAAACATGTGATCACAAAAGGGGAAGGGGGGGCATCGAAATGTAATTTTTCCGTGAAAGTCTTATAAAATCTATTTTGGGAAAATCGGTCTTCAGGGGAAGATTATGTGAAAGCCCAGAACAAAAAAGTCGGTTAAAACTGTCCTAATTTATAGCCCACCGGATGACTCTGGCTTTTGTGAGGGAGTTTATTGGTGCATTAGGAACAGCAGAGATATAAATGTGAGCTTGCGATCAGCAGAGAACTGAAAGGTAGAAAATTGAGCAACATCTCAAAGGGGTTGGCATTCTTTCTGAGCAGGAATATTGGCTATTTGAGTCATTCTGACAGCAGGCAAATAGCAGGTAAAGATCTAAGTAGCTTTCTCCCTTCAACTCCACTGCACAGGTACCATGATTCTGGAAGCCCAGGAAGAAAGATGCTCAAAATATCACATTGTCTTTCCAGTAAGTGGAAGAAAAGATGCATTTATATTTTTATTGTTATCTTTGCTCTCTCCAGAGGTTGGAAACTCACAACAGAGCCATAAATACTCAACACGCTGGGCGTCTCAGATGTTCGATACAGGAAGGGATCAAACACAAGGCTCTGGCCATAAAATTGGGCAAGTTACTGGGCCACGACATCATTTGTCGCAAACTTAATGTCACCAGAAATCGCAATCATTTCCTCTTGCGTTCCACTCTCAGAGTCCTGACTTAAGAATGGTGAGTGAGGAGATGCTGAACTAAACCCTGATAAAAATGATTGTCAAAAGGCCAAGTCAAAAAAGGTCAAGGGAGAAGTCGGGAAAAGAATGCATGGATTTTTGAAAACCTACAGGAGTGACTTAGAAAATATAAACCAGATGACTCAGCAACATGGTTTAGAAAGCACATACAAAACCCCTGCTAAAAACCAAAGCTGAATGCCAATGAAAGAGTAAAAAATAAAAATGATAAAAAATAATTAAAAAAAAAAGATAGATCGTGTCATAATGGCTGCTAGATATATTTCATTTCCTGCTTGTCTTACAGAATGAACTAGGGTTCCGGTGCCTATGAGGGTCTAGCCTCTCCAGCCAGTATCGCCCATGCCCAAAGAAGCATGACGTTAAACAGAAAAATTTAAACACTGTGAAAAGCGGAGAGAGAACCCACAGAAGTCGGGCGAAGTTCTATATCTGAGTGGCTTTAGTGGCGCTTTTCTCCTGCTTTTTGAAAATGGGGCCCCACATTTTCATTTTGAACTGAGCCCTGCAATCTAGGTAGCCAGCCTTGCCTAGAACGTTCGAAGGTTGAAGCTACCCCCCCCCACCCCCACCCCAGACAGTGAACAGAGTCCAAGGAATTTGTGGGAGATGAAAGTTCATTCAGAAAGCTGGGAAGGACCACACGGTAGCATCATTGCTCTCCCAGAGACTGAACCTTGAAACATACCAATGAAGACAAAATTCTGACTGTGCCATACAATGGACAGAAAACAAACCGCCAAGACCCAGATAAGATCCTGATAGTATTTTTTTGAGGTATCCTCCAAAGGATATCTACTTTAGACTCTTAAGTCTCTCAAACCAATAAATTCTCTTTGCCACTTAAACAAATTTGGGTTGGATTCCTGGGACTTTCAAGTGGAAGAGTCCGGAGATGTACACAGTTCTGGGACTGCTGATCTCAGGTCACTGCTCTGTAATTCCCATCAGCCTCCAGCATGAGGCTTCGTAAAGGAGGTGCCCATTACGCCAGATAAGGCTGATACCTGGATTCACTTCCTATGCTGATCAGAGGCCATAGTCAAAGAAAAAATTTAGTTCATGGAGGGAGTTTGTTTCAACGTCTCCAGAAAATAGATATTTAGAGTTAAGATGGCAGAGGAGTAAGGAGACCCTAACCTTGTCTCCTCCCTCGAACACAGTTAGATAGTTATCAGATCATTCTGAATACCGAAGAAATCAATCGGAGGTCTAAGAGAACAAAAACTGCAAGTCTACAAGTCAAACAGTGACCACCTTCTGGAAGATTCTTTTAACAAGCAGACCAAAACCCACCCAGGAGCTAGGTTGGGGTTTTGGTTTTTGTTTTTTGTCTTGTTTTTTTCTTGGGGGGGTTGTTCTGTTTTCTTGGGTTTTTTTTTTTTTCTTTCTTCTTTTCTTTCCTGGACAAAATGACAAGACAGAGAAACTCACCTCAAAAGAAAAAACAGGAAGTAGAACTCATGGCCAGGGATTTAATCAATACTGATATAAGTAAGATGTCTGAACTAGAATTTGAAACAATGATTATAAGGATACTAGCCAGGCTTGAAAAAAGCATAGAAGATACCAGAGAATCCCTCTCTGCAGAGATAGAAGAACTAAAATCTGCTCAGGCCCAAGTCAAAGTCCCCACAGAATAATAAAATGGGCACAATAAGAGGCCACGGTTTTTTTTAGTTTTTTTTTTTTAATGTTTATTTATTTTGAAAGAGACAGACAGACAGCGTGAGCAGGGGAGGGGCCGAGAGAGAGGGAGACACAGAAAAGCAGGCTCCAGGCTCTGAGCTGTCAGCACAGAGCCCGACATGAGGCTGGAACTCTGAACCGTGAGATCGTGACCTGAGCCAAAGGCTGACCCTTAACCGGCTAAGCCACCCAGGTGCCCCAACTGGCCAGTTTTGATGGGAAGATAATACTAAACAATTGATTAATTGGAAATTAAAAGATAAAAGGAGTTTCTGAACAGTGCTTTTAGTAATAATATCCATAGGAAGGGGAGATCCACTCTTTTGGAAGGGTTCCCTCTGAATTCCATAAATAATTCATGACTTTTGGCAAGTTTCAAGGCAATTTTGGAAGGAATAGAAATTAGGGAGCTTCTCCGTCCAGAGAACAAAAATTATGACTGCTTTGCCCGGAGGAGACAGCGAGAGGGCTTCAGAGTTTGGGTTAGAGAATTCGCTTTGGGATCGAGATGGCGTACTGATATCATTGCTGAAAATAATTCCAGAGGAAGACTCTGTTCTTATTCGATCCCAGAGCACCTTTTCACTTGACAGAGAAACATACTACTGCAACGAGTCTGGGGCGTGTTACTTATGTCTTGTCCGCCTTTGTGGGTACTAACACGCTGTGCTAGGGATTGTGCTAACTGCCCTCCCGTGCTTGTCCCGGGGAATCTCTCTGTCCCCAGGAGACGACTTGCATTACTCTTTCCATTTCACAGACATTGAGACTCAGAGAAGTTAGATATCGCAGGGAAAGCTGGCGAGTCCAGGACTCATCCAGGTGTGCCTGCCCATAGTGTGAATTTTGTGTTACACAGTTTCATGCAATTGGTCTGGGATGTTCATGGCTTCTAGAAAAGAAAAAAAAAAAACTTTAAATGAAGGGAAGGAAGCTAGACACTGCAGACAAGCCCTACTCGTATGCTGCCAGTTTTTAAAATCATATGCCCTTTTCCTCAATTTAGATATTGGAGAATAATATTACTATTATAATAATAGTAATAATATTCCCATTTGCTTGACTTTGACCTCCCCAAAGACAACATCCTTGTGAGTTCAAAATAAAAATGTGTTTGATCATCCTCAGAGCAAGACGGGGTGAGGGGTAAGTTTAAAAATTACTTTATTATGGGGCGCCTGGGTGGCTCAGTCAGTCGAGTGTCCAACTCTTGATTTCGGGTCAGGTCATGAATCTCCCAGTTTGTGAGTTCAAGCCCCACATCAGACTCTGCATGGACAATGCAGAACCGGCTTGGGATTCTCTCTTCCTCTTTCTCTGTCCCTCCCCCCACTTGCTCGTGTGTGTGTGTGTGTGTGTGTGTGTGTGTGTGTGCACTCTCTCTCTCTTTCTCTCTCTCAAAATAAATAAATAAATGAATATTTTATTTAAAAAAAATTTGTTTTGGAAGAATGGTTTGAATAAAAGTCCAAACTACACATACTGTGTATAAAATTTTGCCGTGTGGACCTGGCCATGAATTCTGCCGTGTGTACCTGGCCATTGTGTACACATCAATGTATCCCATGCCTCGCATATCACATTAAGAGAAACTCTGGACGTTTTACAAATGCCTGAAAACGATGTAAACAGTTCACTGGATCACAGATGAGCTGTGGCTCCATGTCAAGGATCCACTGTATACACAACCTTTACACTAGTGTTCACGTAGTCTTTTCCTGGTTTCTTCTCATTAATAACCGATTTCTCGAAAGCACTAGTAATGTTTTCATTTTTGTCCTCATTGAAAACCTTAGCTAGAAATGTCAGGAAGACCTACAATAACAAGGGGAATCTGTCACTGAAGGGGCTCTTGGCCACCCTTCCCTGCAGGAAATTAAAAAACAAAACAAAACAAACACACACACACACACACACACACACACACACACAAACCCACAAAAAGCAAGCCTGAACACTAGAGGGCAACATTGTTCCTTAAATATATACTCAAAAGAAACACGAGGGATGTATAAAATTCCTGAATATTGTTTCTTCCCTTTAAGAAGACTCTTTTTGATACATAACATTTGATGAGTTTGGAGATATGTATATACCCATGAAACCATCACCACAGTGAAGGTAATAGACATATTCATCATTTCCGAAAGATACCTCCTGCCTTCCCCTCCATTTTTTGTGGTAAGAATGCTCCACCTAAAGCCTACCCTCTTAACATGGTTTCTAAGGTCCAGTCCAGTATTGCCAATTCTAGGTTCCATATTGTACCGCACATCGTGGAAACTGTTCGTCTCACGTTGTTATACCTGTTGAACAACATATCCCCATTCCCTACACCTTCCAACCCCCAGCAACCACCATTTTACTCTGTTTCTACCAACTGTCTCTTGCAGATAACTCTTATAACTGGAATCAAGCAGTATTTGTCCTTCTGTGATTGGCTCATCTCACTTAGCACAGTGTCTTCCAGGTACATCCATGCCGTCCCAACTGGCAGAATTTCTTTTTTTTTTTTTTTTTTTTAAGGCTGAACATGAAATATTCCATTGTATGCATATACCACATTTTCTTTATTCATCTTTTTTTTATTATTTGTTATTTTTATTTTATTTATTTATTTTGGGAGAAAGAGAGTGCACGGGCATGAGCAGGGGAGGGGCAGAGAGAAAGGAAGAGAGAGAATCCCAAGCAGGCTCTGCACGGTCAGCGTGGAGCCTGACGTGGGGCTCAAACCCACAAACCACCAGATCAGGACCTGAGACAAAATTAAGGGTCAGACGCTCAGCCGACTGAGCCATCCAGGGGCCCCTATTCATTCATCTGTTGATGGACATTTAGGTTGTTTCCATATCTTGGCTATTGTGAGTAATGCTGTAATAACATGGGAGTTCGGCTACCACTTTGAGATACTGATTTTAATTCTTTGGGGCATATACCCAGAAGTGAGATTTCTAGATCATATGGTCATCTTGTTTTTAATTTTTTAAGGAAGCTTTGCACCATTTTCCACAGCTGCTTTTTCCAGACCCATTGGGTGATCTGCCCACGTCCCTGGCGATGACCAAAGCCTCCACTTGTCTGGTACTTCCCATATCCTCTCACGTACGTAAGGACATCGTAATGTTTTTCCCTCACCAACTGTATCCATGTCTTCCTCTTTACTGTGTCGTTTGCAACATCAGCAGCTAAAGGGGGAAATAAGGTCCCTGGAGATAGTTTCGTAAGTACTTTATCGAAACACAACACAGATACAGAAAAACACACAAATCCTAAGTGCGCAGTTTGATGGTTTTTCACAAGAGGAGCACAATGAGCCCTGAGTTCAGGAGAAAGAACAGGAATTGCACATCCGAAGCCCTGCTCGTGCCCCCTTCAAGTCACTACCCACACACGTCGACCACCATTTTGACTTGTCACTTTTTTTCCCAGTCGATATGGGTAGAAGAGTGGATACTCGGTGGATACTAGGTGGATGAAATATCAGCATGTTTGTCTGCAAAACCAAAGGTTGCGTGAGAAGGCATGTATGGAACACAGTGCATAAGCTTCATGCATTTAAATTTTTTTTAACGTTTATTTATTTTTGAGACAGACAGTGACAGAGCATGAATGGGGGAAGGTCAGAGAGAGAGGGAGGCACAGAATCTGAAACAGGCTCCCGGCTCTGAGCTGTCAGCACAGAGCCCGACGCGGGGCTCAAACTCACGGACCGCGAGATCATGACCTGAGCCAAAGTCAGACGCTTAACCAAATGAGCCACCCAGGCGCCCCAAGGTTCATGCATTTAAAATACCATCAATACACTTCATTTCTCAAGTGCATTTATATATTTATCTGCAGCCCGGACCTTCTCTGAAACTCCAGACTCTCAACCACAATGGCCAACTTAACTTTCCTACTTCACTGTCTAATAAATATCTCAGATTAACCTATCCAAAGCCACACTTTAGTTCCTGGTCCAAATCCGATCTCCCCTCAGTCTATGCCATCTCATGTAATAGCAATTCGGTATTTCAGATTGTGTCAGTCAGAGACCTTTCGTCTTCAACTCTTCCCTTTCTCTCAAACCCTGCTTCCAGCTGTTCAGCTTTCTCTTTCAACATCCAGAGTTTGAGTACATCTAAACAACCCACAGCTGATTAGATGAGCCATTGAAAGTCTGTCCACCATTCTGATCCAAGCCCCCATCATCTCTCTACTCAGTGTTGCAATGTCCTTTGATTCTGCCCTGCCCCATCCCTGATTCTGCCCTTGCCCCTTTCATTCTGCTCTTACCATAGGAATCAGAGCACAGTCATGAACCTACAAAACATAACGGGGTCATTGACATTGTGCTATGTACTAAGAAATAAATGCTTGGTCTCCCTCCCAATTGCTGGCACAGCGTTCCTAAAACCCTTGTAATTACCCTAAGTTATGAGGGTGATAAAGGTGTCTTCCCTTATATTAATTAATATGGCTCCTAGGTAACATAAGGATGGGGTCTTGTTGCCATTGGAGCCAACCATGAGATCAGCAGGTTGGAGATTTCCATCTCACCCTGGGCCTGCTGGGAGGTAAGACGAGCTGGAGACTGAGTTCAGTTGCCAAAGGCCAATGATTTGATCAGTCGTGCCCGTGTAAGGAAGCCTCCGTGAAAACCCAAAAGACAAGGTTCAGAGAGCTTCTGGGTTGGGGAACATGTGGACATGTACCCAGAGAGATCTGCTTCCAATGTAACTCACCCTGTGTACTGCTTCACTCGGCTGTTCCTCTGTATCCTTCATACTATTCTTCTCACAAACTAGGAAGTGTAAGTAAATGTTTCTCTGAGTTCCGTGAGCCACTCCACCAAATTAGTCCAACCTGAGGAGGGGGTCGTGGGAACCTCTGGTCCAGAGCCAATCCGTCGTGATGAACTGGACTTGTGACTGGCTTCTGAAGGAGGTGGTGGCAGAGGGGGACAGTCTGACAGGACGGAGCCTTTAGCCTGTGGGATCTGACCCTGTCTCCAGGTCAGAATTAATTAATTGCTCGATGCATGGAAAAAACACACATTGGAGGTTCGCTCTGCTAAGAAACACCCAGTGTCTTCCAATCTCACTCCAAGTAAAAGCCAAAACCTTCGTAAACGACATCCAGGCCCCACCATGATTTTCTCTCCGCTGCTTCTTGTCCATTTGTCCTTGCTTCTGACCATTCTCTCCTCTGGCCATTCTGTTCCTCACGCTGTTCACTGGCCTCCTTGCTACCCTTCTAACACCAGTCTTGCTTCAGTAGATTATTTGCATTTATCGTTCCAACGCCTTGAAATACTCTTTCCCCCCAAATCTTTGCATGACTTTCTCCCTCAATTCCTTCTACGCTTTATTAAATCATCTTTTTGAAAAGCTTTTCCTTGTCACTCTGTTAAAAAATGCTTCCATAATCCATATCCCCCCCTCTATATCTTACGGGTTTTGTTTTTTTTACTCATCTTGGTGAAGTTTTCTCATGAGCTATTTTTTTAAGTAGAAAGTATGCTCCACACATGCGAGTAATTCTGTTTTGTTTACTTCATACTTAACTGAGAGTGGGGCGCCTGGGTGGCACAGTTGGTTAAGCGTCCGACTTCAGCCGGGTCACAATCTCGCGGTCCGTGAGTTCAAGCCCCGCGTCGGGCTCTGGGCTGATGGCTCGGAGCCTGGAGCCTGTTTCCGATTCTGTGTCTCCCTCTCTCTCTGCCCCTCCCCCGTTCATGCTCTGTCTCTCTCTGTCCCAAAAATAAATAAATGTTGAAAAAAAAATTTTTTTAAATAAACTGAGAAAGTTTGCCCTCGTGCTAAACTAGGGATTAAGAAAGTGACTGCCATGTAACATTCACGTAGGTATATGAAAAAGACTCCCTTTGGGGAAAGTATTCTTATTTTCCAATGGTAGTGGGAAACAATGTATTATATTCTGTATATTCCACCATAGACACAACATGTCCGAAACCTGGAAGGCATTCAGCATCCTCATTTTAAATGCGTGTCTAGGTTGTTTTCCCTCCTCACCTGACTCTAGCCCAGCCTGAGTGGGATCCTGATTTGTCTTACCCACTATGGTGCACTCAACCTCTGGCACCATATTTGACATGCGGTAGGAGTTTAATAAATCGTGGTTAAATCAATGTTACTGAATACGTTCTAGACTCCTCCCTTGCTCTCGTCCCCACTTTCCAAGAGTCATCAAGCCCCTGGTGTCAGTCCTAACGTGTCTCTATTTCACCCCTTCCCTCCCGCTCCAACAACCTTGTTCAGGCCTTTCTCACTCTTCCCATTAATTCTTGCACTCCCCTACTAGACTGCGTTCACACTTACCCTGTTCCTGTCCATCCTTCTACACATCTTTCTAAGCATCTGTGGGTAACCCTTTAAAGGATGCCCCCTTGCCTACAGCACGGAGTCTAACCTCCTTTACAAATTCTGAGACTCACCTCTCCTCCACCCGCCCCCCTGTCTCCAACTGGGCCAAAGCACTCATGGTTCCCAGACCTCGTCAGGCCCTGTCATGCCTCCACACTCCTACCTGTGCTGTGGTGTTGACCTGGAGCTCTCCTGCCCACCTGTCCATGCCTGCTTAATTAACTCCTGCTCATTTGCCACCGTGCCAGGATGTCCCTCTAGCACAGCCCACATCTCACAGTTCTGGAACGCTCTGTTCATCTTCCTTCCACACCTGTCTCTTGAGGGCAGGAATTCTGTATGTTTCCTCTCTCTATCCCAAGAGCCTTGCCTAGAGCCTCCGTGACGGCAGGCCCTTGAGAAGTGATTAAGTTAAAATGAAATCATCAGGACCTACCCTAACCCATCATAACCGCTGTCCTCATAAGGAGATCTTTGGACACAGACACACACACCAAAGGAAGACCATGTGGTGGTAAAGGAAGAAGGCGGCCACCTTCATGCCAAGAACAGAGGCCTCGGGAGGAATCTGCTGACAGTTTGATCTCAGACTTCCAACCTCCAGAATTGTTATGGAATTCACCTAGTCTCTGATGCTTTGTTAGGGCAGCCCCAGCGAACTAACACACAGACATTCATGTGCCTGTCCTTTCCATATGCCTTTCGCAACGGGGGAAACACTGTTTCACAACTGGCTTTTTCACAGCCATGGCTTTTTTCGACAGCCATGTGGGGTATAACAAAACATTATACCCGTCTTCTCTTAAAGGAGCCCTGCCTCGTGTTCTCAGGACTTGTTAAAACAGACCTGACCGCCAGAGAATCATTTTGGAAAGTGTTCACGGGGGCCTCACGCCCATCAAAACACTTCTCCAATTTCACTTTTCGAGTTAGTAAGGAAGAGAGAAAAAAAGAGAATCAGGCCCTTTTTGCCGAATTGGTGACTTCTCATCTTCCCGGGAAGCACAGGCATGTAAATTCCTCAAATGCCATAGGCCTTAAGTGATTCTATTTTAAAATATCTCTGGAAAGAAAAGGCATGGTCCAAAAAGTAGCTTGGAATTCACTTGGAGTTGGGTTTGCAAATAAAAGTTGAACCAGCTACGATATGGTGCGGTTTGTTACGTGAATGTTGCACTGTTGTGCATTTCTTGCTTTACATTTGGGTTTGCTTTCTAAAGTGGAAGGAAAACATTGTATAAACATGGTTTGTGCCTGGTTGAGGGCTTTGTTTATGAAAGACTAAGCTATACTGACGCGGGCAGGAACTCCAGCTTTGGTGGCTGCCGGACCTCTGTTCAAATCTCAGCTCCTCTAACTCACAAACCATGACAACTGGACCAGCCATCTCTGTCTCTCCAAGTCCGTGTCGCCATCGGATCTTCTGTGGCAAATCCAGACTAGCCGTCCCGCTCTAGGGCTGTGGGGAAGAATTAATGAAATATAAATCACTTCACGTGGTGCCTGCTACAGGGTAGATATTAGTTAAGACAGACACCTTGGGTTTTTTGGAAAATAATTACATTACTATATGTGGTACATAATATTCAGTGCTATATATTATGCATCTAATTACTACATGATTATAATCCTCTAATTACAATAAATATTTATCAGGCATCACTTGTCTATACACAAACAAACCCTTTTTTATTAAGTGTTTTAATTCCAGTATAGTTAACATACAGTGTTCTATTAATTTCAAGGGTACAATACAGCGATTCAGCAACTCCATACATCACCCGGGGCTCATCACAAGTGCCCTCCTTACTCCCCATCACCTATTTCACCCATTCCCCTCCCCACCTCCCCTCTGGTAACCATCAGTTTATTTTCTATAGCTAAGAGTCTGTTTCATGGTTTGTTGCTCACTCTCTTCCTTTTTTTCGTTCGTTCATACATTCCACATACGAGTGAAATCATGTGGGATTTGTCTTTCACTGACGGACTTACTTTGCTTCGCATTATACTCTGTAGCTCCATTCACGATGTTGCAAATGGCAAGATTCCATCCTTCTTAACGGCCGAATAATATTCCACAATGTATACATGCCATTTCTTTATCCATTCATCTATCAGTGGACACGAGCTGTTCCCACAATTTGGCTATTGTAAATAATGCTGCTATAAACATGGGGGGTGTAAATATCCTCTTGAGCTAGTGTTTTTGTCCCTTTGGGGTAAATATCCAGTAGTACGATTGCTGGACCATAGGGTCGTTCTACTTTTCACTTTTGGAGGAAACTCCAAACTGTTTTCCAGGGTGGCTGCCCCCGTCTGCATTCCCACCAACAGTGCACGAGGGTTCCTTTCTCTTCATATCCTCACCAACACCTGTTGGCTATTATATTTTGGTTTTATTTTTATTTATTTATATTTTTAAGTGCTTATTTTTGAGAGAGACAGAAAGACAGAGTGCAAATGGGGCAGGGTCAGAGAGGGGGAGAGACAGAAATGGAAACAGGCTCCAGGCTCTGAGCTGTCGGCACAGATCCTGACGTGGGGCTCGAACGCACGAACCGCGAGGTCATGACCTGAGCTGGTCGGACACTAACCGACTGAGCCATCCCACCACCCCTCTTGTGGTTTGATTCCAGCCATTCTGACAGGTGTGAGGTGATATTATAGTTTTGATTTGCATTTTCCCGATGATGAGCGATATTGAGCATCTTCCCAAGTATCTGTTGGCCAGCTAGATAGATACCTTTTACTGCCATTGCCCCTACAACTTGTCTATAAGGAAATCTCATGTTCTGAATATAAGATTCATATTATGGATAAGGCATGCTGACTTGGGTAATACTTTGTCTACTCTTCACCGGTTGATTTGAGAAGAGAACATGACTGACAAAATACAGTTTGTAAAAAAGTAAGCCATAGTTTGAGCACAGAAATTCACTTATTCTTTATTGTCACCACAAAAACATGGGAATGACTGACTTGAATTTTTTATCTTCTACATAGAAGATACGTCTTTAGGAACAAGTAATTTTGTTTCAGTTATTCAGATTAATTTACCCCCTCTGTAAGTAAATGTTACAGAGTTTGGGAAAGTAAATATAGACAGAGACTTACAAAGGTTGATGTCTCTTGGGTCTGAGGCCATGGGAACTGAATCACCACGAATAAACCTGAGCAGACTTCAGTCATCCACGAAAATCATGGGATCTATACTTTGTGTAGAATGGGCATTTCCGTCACAGTTACATAAAGGCCCTTATTTCCGTATCATTTGGGGGAGGCACATTTTTTTTAAAGGCAATCTTTTTTTAAAAATGTCTATTTATTTTTAAGAGAGAGAGAGAGAACAAACAGGGAAGGGGCGGAGGGAGAGAGAATCCCAAGCAGGCTCCACACTGTCACTGGAGCGTCCAATGCGGGGCTCAAACTCATGAACTAGGAGATCATAATCTGAGCCAAAATCAAGAGTCAGACGCTCGACTGACTGAGCCTCCCAGGCGCCCCTGTGGGAGCAACAGTTTTAAGTAAAGGTACTCTCCTCTCATAAAAGGTTAGTATTTTAAGAATTGGAATAATTTTAATGTGTGATGTAAACTGGCCATGTTTTCTAGCTAATTTGAGATTTCCTTAGGGAAAAAATTACACATCACATTTTCTTTGCTCAAAAGACCAAACCCTCTTCGTTGCTTTTTAAATTTTAACTCAGACCTCCTTTCTCAGGTTCATTCCGTGGCTCTCCCAGATTCTACCCTTTCTTCTGCCCCTCATCAAACCACCCTTGATTATTATGACAGGTGCCAGCCTTTCACCCAGAATCCCCTATCCCGCCTGCTGATGTGCCTGGTTGGTCTGAACATTCCCCCCACAACTCCGAGACTTCTAAAATGTATCTTCCACAGAAAACCAAAGGCCAGGGCCTTGAGCTAAGTCAGGCAGCTTTTCCCCTAGAATCACACTGAATCAGAATCATTCTCGGCCACCTTTGTTAAATGATTTTCTATGTTCCCTCCTCTTAGAAGGTGATTTAGGGAATGATGTGTTAAGACAGTATTTTCTTTTAACTGTAAGGAGAGAAAAGTCCTTGAAGAAGACAGGCTTTGATTGTTGAGAAATTTCTTTGGGCTTCCCTCCATCCCTCTCTCCTTGCCTACCCACATCACTGCAGCAGGAAGCTGCGAGAATCCAATAGGGCCAAAATACACTGACTAAATGGAACCACAGTGCTTCCTGACATGCTGAACACTCAGCCTTCGGATGACGCAAGACAGTGGTGCTAGTTAGTCATGTGCAAACAAGAGCGGCCCATGACTAGCTTTACTTGCTTGGATTCCAAGTATCACCACCTACACAGTACCAAGCCTATGATGGCAATGATAATACCTGTTCCTTTATTCATTGATACGCCAACTGCTTACCAAACAACACTGTGCTAGGTCCAGCAGGAGCAAGGATGAGTGAAACAGTAGCCATGGCCATCAGTAACTCATAACCTAATGGAGAGGACCATTCTGAAACAACATGGAAACCGAGTGATAAATACGCAGCCTGAAAGAAGAGCCTCTAACGCAGAGGACGGGGGCGGAGGTATTCGCAAAGACTTCCCGGAAAAGCCAAGGTCTGAACTGAGTCTTACGCTCGAAATCTCAGCGATCTATCTACAGAGAGCAAAATATTTGTACACACTTAGAAAAATCCCTGGGTCCCACACAGATCACCTCTCAAGCCAACTTGTTCCACAAACACCCTCAATTCCCACTGGAAAATGGGCTCCAGAGCTGTGATTCCTTTATGGCATTAACTTTTGTCCATTTTCTTTTCCTTCTACTCCTCATGGGAATGAAACCATTAATCCAGTTCACAAAATAGGTATTTCTCGACTTTCAAAACTTTGGTTCGGAAAACATCCATTTCCTGCTCCGTTAAATAAGGTTCTAGCAGATGCCGGTTCTCACCCTTCTGCCAAAGCCATTATACACGTGGGCTGCGGTGTTTGGACAGACTTTAAATAGGAGTGTTGAATCCCAACGGGTGTGTCCTGATGTGATAATTGCTTTGGGGACAGGTTATCGTGTGCGGTTTCCAGTTCAGGGCGTTTAGCTTAAAATACATTTTGCACATCGTGCAAATCACTTGGAAAAAAAAAAAAATCCTTGGTGAACTGCCTATAAAATTCCTAGCACAGGCGAAGTCATATCCTCAAGTATTTCATTTTTCCATTGGACCCAACTTTAGAGACTTTAATTAAAGGCAAATTTTATTACTTTCATTCTAAGGGTGGAGACGGAGACGCTAGCATAAAATGAGTCATGCGCGGTTGCAGAAAGGGTCAGATGCAAAAATCTTCTAGTAGATGTTAGTTTGGATGTCTGGGCAGTAAATGTTACCACTGTTTGCATTTCCGTTCAGTAAGATCTTTTTCCATGTTTGTGATATAATGTAACAAATCTGTAGAAGTGAATGCAGAAACATACAAACCACTGAAATGGCCGTCAGAATCACCCTGTCATCGGCTTTAACCAGTGCATTTTACACAAAAACACGTCTTTAATTTTTTTATCCTTCTGAGCACATATCTAAGCTGTCCTTCCAGATAGTGCACGGGGCGGGGCATAAACCAAGCCTACCTCTGGTCTAAGTATCTTCTAGGGTTGCATTGATCCAGATCGTCTGCTTTCGCGCAAATATGTTACTCCGGTTAGTGATTTTTGATTTATCGCCTATACGAGTGAATATTCATCAAGAAACACGCTATCAACTTGAGGGAGAGTCGGATGGGAATATCGTTTGACTGTTGAGTGTTGACAATGTTTTTTTCTTGGCAAATGTTCACCACTGAAGACAATTAATTAAAAATAAGTTAGGAGGCCAACATCTTTGTGGGAGGGTTGCCCAATGATCAAATGTAATCCTTGATAATTCTGGCCCTTGCCCTGGCCCAGCAGTAGATATGTTCCCAAAGGCAAGGAAACACTCTCCCCAGGTGATGGAAGTGTGGTTGCCTCCCAGCAGGAAGCCCTCCTCTTCTTAGCAGCTGCTGCGTTGACTCACCATGTGGGTGCACAGGCCCGAGTCACCCCGACCTGTAGCTTCCCATCCTTTGAAGATGGCCAGCTGCGAATGGTGGGGGAACTAATAAACCCACGTTCCAGCTTTCCTTCCTTCCATGGTTATTTATTAGGCACCTCGAGTGCCGGGCTCTGTGCTACACCCCAGGGATGGAGAGGTGAACACAAATGGACACAACGCCATGGGGCTTACAGTCTAGCGGGAGACAGAATCAACGAATGTGGCAACACACAGAGGATTATGAGAACACATAAGGAAAGAATCCAAGTGAGACTAGAAATTAGGAAATTAGGCATCTGCTAATCTAAGAACTGGTTTTCCAACTTGGCTACACATTGAAATCACCTGGGGAACTTTTTTTTTAATAAGGAAATACACTTTTAATTTTTTTTAGTGTTTATTTTTTGAGAGAGAGGAAGAGAGAGAGAGAGAGAGAGAGAGAATGAGCGGGGGGGGGGGGGGGGGGGGGGGCAGAGAGAGGGAGACACAGAATCCAAAGCAGGCTCCAGGCTCCGAGCTGTCAGCACAGAGCCCGACGCGGGGCTCGAACCCGCAAACTGTGAGATCACGACCTGAGCCAAAGTCAGAGGCTTAACACATTGAGCTACCCAGGAGCGCCCCCCTTTTTTTATAAGGAAATTCAATTTTAATGTTTATTTACACCTGGGGAATTTTTTAAAAGATACTTTTTCCTGGGTTTCACCCCCAGAGATTCTGGCTGAACCGGTGCGGGGGGTGAAGTCTGGGCATCAAAATTCTTTTAAAGCTCCCTAGGTAACTCCAACACACAGCACAATTTGGGAACAAATTGGGAACAAATCTAAGAATAAGTAAGAGTGAGTCCGGTGAAGACCTATCCTAGCAGAGGAAATAGCATATACAAAGACCCTGAGGTCGGAAGAACTTGGTGCCTTCTGAAAACGAAGTCTCTGGCATGGAAGGAGGAGGCTGGGAGGTTATGACACCAGGGAACTGATGGAGAAGGAGGCTGCACTAGACCCCGCACGGCCCCCGGAAGTCGAGTTACAGATTCTCCACTTTTCAGGAGAGCAATGGGAAGCCACTGTATGGCTTTTGACAAGGAACAGACATTATCAGACCTGTGTTTATAAAAGCCACTTGCTGGGCGGAGAGTGCATTAGAGGGGATACGACATCATGATATTAACCTGGGTCTCTCTATATATTCAAGTTGCAGAGAGCTGCAGAAAGAGCACGATGATGGGGGCGGGCACAGGGCCACAGTCATGCCAAGCAAAGCAGAAAGGAGTCAGGCTTTCCCAGCTGATCCTGGACAGTGGGACGAGTCTGCGTTTCTTTGAGATAAGCCACACGGAGGCCAAGTCGCTCCCATTACACTGACCTCCTGTCTTCCATCATCCACATCTAAATTCTGCCTTCACCCATCTCATTCCTCCTCCCCCACAGACAGTGCTGAACGAGTGGACAGGAGATCACGAGAGAAGAAAGAGCTCCCAGGGAAGAGAGTTCTCCGCGTTCCCCCAGAAATCACCTGCAGTGCCCTGAGCATAGAAAATGAAAGCCGGGTGTCTTCTGCAAGGGCTGGAGAGTAGGCCCTGAGAGGGCAGAGGAGCCTTTCCCAAATCTCCGTGACCCCCAGCCGCCACACAGGCCGGAAGAGCCACTTGACCACTGTGTGACCTTGCCCCGGACTCCATGTGTCAGCAAAGTGCCAACAGCAGCCAACAGCATGTGGTCTGAATGAGCCACTCCTTCCTTCCACAATAAGCGACAGATTAGGAATGGAATTACACCACTTTCCATTCTACCCCAGATTTGCTATTGAACTCTAAAACAAAGCCTGCTTGCACCACTGTTTTCCATCCACAAAATGAGTGTTTTGAGACCCTGGAAGGGAGGCAGAGAACTCCAATCACTGTATGGTTTCAGCATTCAAGGAAATTAACATATAAATCCACAAAATCTGTGTAAAGAATTAAAATGGGAATCTAACAACAGCCCTTCGAGATCTTCTATGAACCAGACTCTGCACACGTATCTCGCCCAACACTGCCACCGCCCCCATGAGTAAGGTATCGCTGCCACCGTTTTACAGAAGAAGAAACTGAGGTTCTGAGAGGGTACCGGAATTTGCTGGCGGACGCAAGATTGCCCGGACTGTGAGCTGAACCCGGTTCTAGTGTGACTCTGGCGCACCCGTTCTCAATCACTATGCCCCACTGCGCCCCATGCTATGGATGCTTTCTCAGTTTGGGAAACCTCCCCATCTCCACCCATTCACAGTATGCTAGGCAAGGTGCCCGTGATGGCACCGCCGTGACAAGGTCTGAAAATTCAATGTCAGCGAGAGGAGGAAGTTTTTTGTTCTCCAAACTCCGGATGTATAATCCAGGCCAGTTACTTACGCTCTCCATGCCTCAGTTTTCTCCCTTGTAAAATACAGATAATAATAAGAAAATCTACCTCATAGACTCTTGTAAGGACTGAATAGAATGATTTTAAAAAGCATTTAGTACAGGGGAGCCTGGGTGGCTCAGTCAGTTGAGCGTCCGACTTCTGCTCAGGTCGTGATCTCATGGCTCATGAGTTCAAGCCCCGCGTCGGGCTCTGTGCTGATGGCTCAGAGCCTGGAGCCTGCTTTGGATTCTGTGTGCGTGTGTGTCTCTCTGCCCTTCCCGTGCTCACACTCTGTCTCTCTCTCTCTCTCTCTCTCAAAATAAATAAACATTTAAAAAAAAAGCATTTAGTACGAAGTTTATCAGGCAGTGAGTGCTCAATCAACTTTAGTGATTATTATTGCTATTATTGCAATATTTTTGCATGCTTCTTCTCCGTCTTTTTACCCAGTTGTGCAGTGCCTTTCACCTTCAAAGTGGAAAGTGGCAACAAATTTAGATAAAAGACTATAAACAGATTTCATTGCTTGGCCATAATTTGATGGAGGTGGGGGGTTGGGGGGGGGGCCTGCGGGAATCAGCTTTGCCCATCGCCACTAGATGGTGCTCATATATTACAACCCGCCCACAATGCTTTTCATACAAATTTCACAATAAAAAATGCGTTGGAGGGCAGGCAGTCGCCAGGGTACTGTTTTCTAAATGTTGCCTATTTTTCTACTTCTGGTACAAGGGCTCTACAGTGCTGCTTACATTAAAAGGCTGGGATTGTTTTCCAGTTGCTTTACTTTAGATACAAGATAACTTAAATAGCTGTCTTTTGATATCATAATGAGGGTCATGCAGGCAACAAAAGACATCCACAACTTTTTTTTTTTTTTTTTTTTTTTTGCTAAATGTGAAGTGACATGAGTTATCGCTGTGAAAGAGTGGTTCCATCTAAGCAGTTGGGTGAAAGCACGTTAGACGAAAGTCAGCGAGTTGGTTGTTTCCCCGGTTAAGAAACATCACGTTCCCTCTTGGAATTCAAATGCCCTCACGGAATATAATTGAACAACCGTTTTCCCTGCCTAATTTTAAAAGTAAATTCTTGCCTTTTCACAAGTTTTTTTTTTTTTAATCGACAATACCCAGTTTCACCCATTGGAAGCCATGAACACAAGTTCGGGCTTGCTGTCACGAAAGGGCCATTCAAGGATCCCTGCCGATTGCCACATCGCCTCCGTGATGAAACGCTGTCATTGCGTCCTGGGAACCACAGGTGGGAAGACTTCTTGGCATTCCCTGTCCCAGTCAACAGCGGACTCGGCTTCCCTAAGTGACACGCCTTGCTTTTTTTTCCAAGTGGAAAGCGCTCTCTTCACAAGCATTATCAGCAGATTTCAAAGTGTTCGCATACCTCTCTCTCACACTTACGCCAAACCATGAGGCCAGGGGCTGTTTGCCAAAAGGAAAATATCGTGTTATTTTCTGTCCTCACGGCCAAAAATAATTTCAAAGGAGCCTAGCTTTAATTTCTTGTTTTAATTTCCATGTGGGCAAACGAACAGCCTTTGAAAGCTACATGGCTGGGGATTCCAGATGCAAAGGAGAAATGTTTGCTTGTGCCACCATGGTATGATTCTGGTACTTCCCGTGACTTGAACACCTCCCAGATTTTATCTGCCAACTCACAGACCACTTTGCACCTGGGTTCTCATACTGGTCTCCACACCAATGCAGTTGGAAGACAAGGCAAGCAATTGCTATGGCTCCATATCAATGCATCGGATCGGACTCGCTCAGGATTGAAAGTTAGCTTGGGTAGTGGTACAACAGGGACTCAAACCCAAGCCCTCCGCAACATAGCTTTGGTTTTCACTACTGCGCATCACACACTGCTTCTTAATGTCTCCTACTCGTTCGATATTCATCGACTGTCTTGAGCTCTTCATGGGTATATGCAGTCTCTATGCAACTAAATTTTAAGTTTATAGATAATGACTGTCGGGGCACCTGGGCAGTTCAATCGGTGAAGAAGCTGACTTCAGCTCAGGGCATGATCTCACAGTTCATGGGTTCGAGCCCCGTGTCAGGCTCTCTGCTGTCAGTATAAGGCCCGCTTGGATCCTCTGTCCCCCTCTCTATCTGCCCCTCCCTGGCTTGCTCTCTCTCTCTCTCTCTCTCAAAATAAATAAGTGAGCTTAAATATATATATGTGTATGTGTGTGTGTGTGTGTGTGTATAGTGACTATGTCTAACAAACCTAACATTTTCGCAAAGCTTTAAACATGAAATAAATAATCATTGGTTAGGTCTTTACTGTGTGAAGAACGAAAGTAATAAAGGTATTTTACTTAGACACCCTTAAATCTCAATAAAATTGAATGCTTAGGTTATCCTTTTGTATAAGGGAAAAACACTTCAGGATCGAAAACTGGACAATTTTTTGGGGCACCTGGGTGGCGCAGTCGGTTAAGCGTCCAACTTCAGCCAGGTCATGATCTCGCGGTCCGTGGGTTCGAGCCCTGCGTCAGGCTCTGGGCTGATGGCTCAGAGCCTGGAGCCTGTTTCCGATTCTGTGTCTCCCTCTCTCTCTGCCCCTCCCCCGTTCATGCTCTGTCTCTCTCTGTCCCAAAAATAAATAAACGTTGAAAACTGGACAATTTTTTCATATTCATTTTAAATGGAAAAAGTATGACAATTCAGGACAGACTCATTTCCTATTCTATATCCATTGTGGGTGTAGGTTATAATTTTGATGACAGCAAAGAGACTGGGGTGTTCTTCTGTTTTCCTTTGCTAAATGACACGATTTGGGTACAAGTAAAATTGTGTTTCTGTGGGTTCGCCTCCATATTTACTCTCTGCCTGACTCCCATTTTCCAGTGTTTCATAGTCTGGAGAGGAAGTGTGGTCTAGTGGTCAGAAAAACAGTTTAGGAGACTAGAGTCGTGGTTTCTTTTCCTGTCTTACATCCTTGACTCATCAAAAGATCTTAGGAAAGTCACTGAAGCATTATGAGCCTCAGTTTATCCATGTTTTTCCAACATCGTAGAGAGGTTGCTCAGAAATCATCAGACCATCTGACAATGTGAAACAAGAACTTTGTTTGGCTCTAAAAATAAATAACACCATCTCGATACGAAGCTTCATGAAACTCAGTAATAATGGCCAGAAGACATAATGACAGAAGAAAGGCAGGATTCTACAGTTAATTTTAGCAACTGGAAAGAGATGTCAAAGTCTCCTCTAGTAAACTATCGGTTTAGCCGGTTATGGATTATTAACAGAGACGGTGTCTGGAGAAAAATTTATGATGGAAAGAAAATCAAAGAACCGAGAATCTAGTGGAGAGGAGTGTTAGGAATTACAGGGTCTTGTCCCTGACCTCCAGAAAGAAAAAGTAACTGAGCAGAAGCACTCAGATTTCATGGGGTGGGGGGGGGGGGGGAGGTAGTCACACTCTTAGGTACTCTTAGGTCACTGGGACTTCCCCTCTGGTCAGGCGACAAATTCAAGATCTACTTGAGATCCTAGTTTCTCTTCAGACTTCATTCTCTCCACTACTTCAAGAACTTGAAGAAGAAAAGATAACAGTGGATGTTATACCTTGTGGGGTTAAAAGGGAAGAAGGGAGAACTCTGAAAAAAGAATCAAAACCACCCAAGAAATCGTTACTCACAAACAGAGAATCATTTTTATTCCATCACATGGCCTGTTGGCTGGTGGATTGACTGTGGCATTCTCCGCCACCAAAAGCCACCCAAGAAAACAGAACAAGGTTGCCTTCAGAACCTCACTGTCAGCTCAGCAACTAATGTCATTGCATTAGGGATTGCTGTCACCTTCATAATATAGAGCCTGATAAATCAATAGTTTACTATCATTCTAACACTACAATTAATAATAGTAGTTATTATTTCTATTATTATAAGAATAACAACTATTCGGGCGCCTGAGTGGCCCAGTCAGTTAGGCGTCTGACTTCGGCTCAGATCATGATCTCACAGTTCGTGAGTTCAAGCCCCACATCGGGCTCTGTGCTGACAGCTCAGAGCCTGGAGCCTGCTTCAGATTCTGTGTCTCCCTTTCTCTCTGCCCCTGTCACTCTAACCGTTGGGGAAATCTGTTAATACAAGAATAAAATTTTAGTAGAGAAGCTGGAGTAATGGTAATATACATACACACACATGTACATACATATATAGGAGTGTATAATACATAAAGAGAGGAACAAAGAAGGTACTGTAATGAGAATATGATGAAGAAATGGGTTAATCCTGGCACTGATCATAAAATTGGCACATTGGCAAGTTACGGAAGAGACTTCAATTACCTAGAACTATTGGAAACTTCCATCTGAAAATCAGGTCATCTGATAAACGTCTGGATTTCATTTGCCTTCCTTACAATTTCACTTCTCAGAAAGCAAAGGAGGTGGCAGAGCACCTGCTGCTTTGGCTGCGATTCTTCTTAATGAGAAACTTCTAGGAGATACGAGATCTCATGCATGTTCAGACTCGTATCCTGCTACCAATCCCAACAGCTTCCACAGAGAAGCCCATGAACATGAAAATCGTACAACACGATCACAAACGATCTCTGCACAATAAAGGAGATGATACTGAAAAGACCTGTGCAAATAGAGCCAGACATGCCAAAACCAAGGCAAGGCAAGGTAAGGCCGGCAAAAAAAGTGTAAGGCTCAAAGGAGACTTTCTTTGGAGCAAGATGGATGGACACGTCCACCCCATTGAACCCTTGTCGTACTGAATGAGCACAGTAAGTAGAACAGCTGAATGTTAATCTACACTATTACTTTAATTTCCATATTCTTCAAACCATGGCAGGTTATTCATTTATTTCCACTGACTAATTCTCACTCTGAGGTTCTCTCTCTCTCTCTCTCTCTCTCTCTCTCTCAAAAAATACTTCCAAGGAGGCAACCGGCTGGCTCAGCTGGTAGAGCACAAGACTCTTGATCTCAGGATTGTTAATTTGAGTCCCATGCAGGGTGTAGGTAGAAATCACTTAAAAAAAGAAAAATCTTTAAAAAAAAAAGAAAGAAAGAAAATACTCCCAAAGAGAATTAAATTTGTGGTCAGTCAATAAGGATAAATTAGAGAAGAGATGTAAGGCAACTGAACATACCAATGGAATTTATGGGATTTGAAATAAGCAGAAATATCGTTCCATGTATGGAAATGCTACCCATAAAAGCAGAAATAAAGGAAATACTAGACAAGAGACAAAGTGAATATGGAATATTTAACTACAAAGTTTCCAGGAAGTGTGTTCCCCTGATTTAGAAACCATCATGCATTACCACATTCTCAGGAACTTGGAGTCTTGTGTCTTCCTTTGCCTCTCAGTGCCATGCACACAGTAGTACTCAGTAAGGATTTGTTCAACAAATGAAGTTAGGAATGATACTCTAGGATCAACAGCCATCAGTACAGTATATCAATATCTATAGTATAGTTCTCAAAGAGCATTCCGCTATATAGGAACCCAAGCAAGTTGAGAATAAGAATATACAGCTCTCATCAAGTCAACAGTATTTTTTCAAAAATCGTCTTACCAATCTATAAAACAGGGTATAAAACAGGGATCCAAATGTGTTCTGTGAATATAAAATAATAACATAAAGTGGAAAAGAGGCAAAGCATGCAAATTTCTGAGAATAAATTGGTTACCTCATTTGTAACAAAACAGAGGTCCTAACAATGGCCCTGAGGGATGGGATCAGGTCTCCCTCATCTCTGTGTCTACACCTCCTTCTACCCCTCACTCTCTCTCTTCAAGCCACAGCAATAAAAGGGTTTTTACCCTTGTTGTGGTCTCCTCTACCTGGACCGCTGTTCCTCCCCTCTCCCCGCGCCCCCCCCCCCCTGTCTGGGGAGGGGCTTCCGCCTTTCTTCAGGTCTTTGCTCAAATACACCTTCTCCGTGACACCTTCTCTGGAAACCCCATGTATATTTGCGACACCATCCCAATCGCTGCATTCTCCATCCTGGCCTGAGGTCCCCCGAAGCAGAGCCCGAACAAAGGCTTACATGCAGGGATATGGTTGAAAATGTGATCCCAGGAACAGAAGGGGAGGACCAGGTGAGCGAAAAAGGCAGTGAGGCAGGGCCACCAAGGATGTGCAATCCAGCTGACTGTCTCCATGAGATGATAGGTCCTCCCAGGACCCTTCTGAGGAAGCTTAGGAAATGTGATCAGAACTATACCAGAAGCATTTGTTGGCCCCCTCGTCCCCCCGGATGTTCCAGGCTCAGCGTCAGAGAAGTTCCAGATCTCCATGCAGCTCCATGTGAAAGCTGGTCTAAGTCCGCCAGGATGTTCTCTACAGTACGGCTGGAATCCTGGGGACAGCTGTGAAGAAGCAGTGTGCGAAAAGAACCCTCTCTCCCCTCCCTGCTCTGTTTCTCCATTGCTCTTCTAGAATCCGAAATTCTGTTTTATGTCTATGTTTATCTCTTTTTGCTACTGTGTAAGCTCCACAAGGTCAGGCATTATTATGGGCTTAGTTCACTGCCGTATCCCCGGTACCCAGAAGGATATCTCGCACAGCCTGAGCACCCAGTATATCACTGGTGAATGAGTGGGTGAATGAATGAATGCAAGCATTCATTTTGAAATACTGTGAAGAGTTGCATTTTGGTGGGATTTTCTGAACAGAAACTCACAGGGGATGTTCAAGATCACAAGTCATCATCATGTGATAATTAACAACCCTCAAAATTTATCCAGAAATAAGTCTTCATTTTTTACATGTCATCACTGAACACTGGTCATAATTACACCCAGAGAGACAGTAGACAAAAGCATCCAAAAATCTTTCAAGAGAAAAGAGAAACACCTTTAGTATTTTCATTTCTCTACTTTTCTACCCAGCTTCATCCAACCGTCTGGAGATCGCCAAAGTCAACCGCAAAACCTACTTCCCTTTGCCCAACGCTTCTCATTGTTTCCAGAAAATATAGCATTCAGCCTTCATTGGCTTAGTTTACACTAAGTTTAAAACTAAGTTTACACTAGTTTAAAACACATTTAAAATATGTGTTTCATATTAATATATTAATAAATAAATAATATCTTTATTAAAAATAAATAAAAACAAATACATATAAGCATTTTTATTTTTATATACACAGACACAAATTCTATGTCTTATTTTCTCTTTTACTTTACAAATTGATATCTCTTGCTTCCCTTGCCTGTTCCCACACCAGGTCTTTTTCCTAAACTCCTTCCTGCACATGCAATACATTTAAAAGGTGACCCAAAATATGCTCAGTTAAATAATCCTGTGGATAGGGTTGCCCGGGTGGCTCAGTCGGTTAAGCATCCAACTTTAGCTCAGGTCATGATCTCGTGGTCCATAAGTTCGAGCCCCACGTCGAACTCTGTGCTGACAGCTCAGAGTCTGGAGCCTGCTTCGGATTCTGTGTCTCCCTCTCTGTCTGCATCTCTCTCTCTCTCTCTCTCTCTCTCTCTCTCTCTCAAAAATAAATAAACATTAAAAAAATTTTTTTAATAATCCTGTGGATATTCACTGATTCAGGCACTGACCTCTTTGTGTCAATGCAAATAAACTGGTGTCTCCAAGAAAATCCAAGTTTGCCAGAGTCCGTTCAGAAAGATTTGTTCGTTAAGTAGCATAACCTACTGGTGGTTTAAATGACTGTAGACTGATAACTATTTAACAGACTCCCGCATGGCTGCATGGCCTGCCCTAATCACTTCTCTATACTCACATCAACACAAGGTCCTACTTTATGAGATTGAGTTTTCTAGACCCCACTAAGCATTACAGTAGGCTTTCATCATGTTTGCCTTAAGGTGAATCCTTAAGTCAATCCTCATTATTCACGGATTCCATGTTTGCAAATTCACCTACTCGATAAAATTTATTTGTAACCCCCAAATCAGTAAACGGCAAGGCACTTTCATAGTCATTCGCAGACACATACAGAGCAGCCAAAAATTTGAGGGACTTCACACACGTGTTCCCAACTGATGAATGAGGCGACGCTCTGCCTTCTCATTTCAGCACTCATATTGCAGGCAAGTATCCTTTGTAAACAAGTGTCCTTTTCGGGGTTTATTTAGTGCCGCATTTTTCACTTTTTTGTTCTTATTTTGGCGATTTCATTGTTTAAAATGGCCCAGGCACAATGCCAAAGTGCTGTCTGGTGTTCTTCAGCACAAGAAGGTTGTGCTGTGCCTAATGGAGGAAATCCGTGTGTTAGACAAGCTTCATTCTGGCATGAGTTAAAGTGCCATGAGTCCAATGTTAATAAATCAACAATATATACTAAATAAGCTGCCTTGAAACAGAAGCACATAAAACAAGGTTATGTATTGATCTGTTGACCAAACGTGGTGATCGGAGGCTCACAGGCACCTACCCCTGTATTTTCTCTAGGAGCAAGGGTTCAATACTCACCAATTTGGTGTTCAGTGACTTTGTGGGACATAACTACCACAAACCAACTGTACAAAAATCAACTGCACAAGAAGCTCTATAAGCACAAAAACAGGGATCTCCCCTGCTATTGTGAACCTGTCAGTCCTTGTCACATCTCCACAGCCCTCACCTCTACTTGTGAAAGGCTGCCAGGGCCACACTGGCAACCCCGAAGTCTGCAGACATGCAACTGAGCAAGTACTACAGCACATTCAGGCCCCCGGAGCTGCTTTCAACTAATGATGTCTGGGGACATCTGACAGATTACGTCTAGCATCCTGAACTCACCATTGGGGTAGTAGCTACACTGTTGTAGCTACACTGCTTTCCAGAGTACTCTGGAGGAACTGGGCTGCAGTTGCCTGAGGGTAACTGATTTGACAAGTCAGTGTTGAGTGGTTTCATTCCCTTCCTGTCGACTTACTTGTAACCCTCTCCCAGATAAACTGCTTGAACTACTTGAGTAGAAAAACTACTCAAATTTTTGTCTAACGTCTGCTACATAGGAACCCAAACCAAGATACACACTGATCCCAAATCTGTCAAAAGCATCTCAATTGAGATGATGTAACAGCCAAGTCACTACCACTATGATAATAGCCCATACCAATTAAGGTATTTATATGACTTAGAAATGCACACAACACCCATGACACAAAGGGACCATTAGCACAGGGCTCCAAAACCCCAATCCAGGGACTGATCAGCAAGCTAATCAGCTTCATAACCCCTTGGAGCTAGTGGAGAATCTATGACAAGAGAGTTCCTGATAGCACCTGGCATATGATATGTGCTCAAAATTGGCTGTTTGGTGAATGAACATATAGTAAACTTTTAACATCATCTTATAAGTCATGCAAAACCTGTGGGGGGTTGAGCAACGAAATAGCCATACAAATTGTGCTGCAGAGAAGTTAATCTGGTGTTGGCATAGAAGATGGTTACGAAGGGAGATAAATTCATGTGTTCCAGTTAAATGAGAGAATGAGGCATATATATATAGAGAGAGAGATTTTCATCTAAGTATATTTAAAAGCAAGAGATCAAATTCTAAATGAAGAGTGAGAAGAGGGGGGAAGAAAGAGAGAAAAGAGAGGGAGAGAGAGCCCAAGCCCTACAACGAGCCAAGCAGACATCCACCCCCCTCGCCCCAAGAACGTGTCACCCTTAGACCCTAGCTGTGTAAATAAACCTACAGAACAAAGGTTCAGTCTGAGCCGCAAGTTCAAACTTCCCCGGGCTGTCGATAACACACACAGCAGCAGACAGCATCCTGTGCAAGGGGCAAACCACGGCAGGAAGCAGCCTCTGTCTTTATGCTTTCCTAAGATATTTATACACTCCTCTGTGGCCAGCAAACATAACTGGTGTAACTTGGATGAAATTTTAATTATACAGGATTTTAATGATTTAAGTTGCTGTGGGTGAAGAGGGGAAGCCAATAAGAAGGGAGCAAAGGTTCAACTAAGTACAGCTGCCCGTTTCCCCTCAGCCCTGTAGAAAAAAAACAGCATTCCGGAGAAAGGTCTCAAGGTTCACTGTTGAAGGTAGGAGAGAGCCACATAATTCTAGCTACTGGCTATGGGCACTGGCTCTGTCACTACTCTGTCTCGCCACAACATGTCAACAAGTTTACAGATCTGGAGTTGATAATCTTGCTATAAAAAGGATTCTGGGGTAACTGTCATCTCCATACCCATTGTTCTTTATCTGCCACTTTCTTCTAGACTTTTCTTCCTTCTCTCCATCTCTGCTTTATTCTTCTGTACTAGCCTATCCACACTCCTCTCCAAGTCTCCAGTCGAGAGCCGAACCAGAGGTGCATATTCTGCCCTGCCAGAATATGTGCACCCTTATCTTGAAATTCGTGAGAAGGTTGGCTACATTGGCCTCCATGTGGAGCCGCAAAAGGGACTTTGCCGCAAAAGCTCCAATGGGACTTTCACCCAACATTTACATGGCTAACACGTGGCTGGCCCCAGTTGGAATGAGGTCAGCACTTGCTCCTGCGAGTCTTACCAATAAGCCCATTTCTTATTATTACACCATCCTCTTCAGCAGACCTGCCATATCAGACTGCTCTGGGGAACTTAGCAAGATGGCTGAGTCAGTCACACAGTATTCAAGTGTGCGTTTTCATTCATTCAACCATTTACTGAGAGCTAACTACTGTGCTGCATCCCTTGAGGGCTACAATGATGAATACTGCCAAGGCTTGAACCCCAAGTTGTTGATAATTTGGCAGGAAGCAAGATGTATGTTCAAACTATAGTAGAACATAACAAAGCATCCTGACAGATGTGGGAAGACCGCGCTCAGCTGGGAGTTCAGGAAAGCTTCACAGAGAGCATTTGAACTTGGCCTTGGAGGCTAGATAGGATCTCCAAATGGAAAGACAAGGGATTCTGGGTGAAATGAATAGATATAAGAATGAACAGGAATAGAAATGTACAAGGTAGTGGGAGAGGCGAGGCATTCAGGAACAGGAAGTATTTCATTCTGGCCACAACGTATTTTTGTTAAAGGAGTTAAGTCTAAAAGGGTTAGATTAGGGCTAGAATTGATTTTACAGGCAGTGGAGAGACAATGAATGTCAGAGCACCTTGTTCAAACCCTCACTTCCAAAAGTGGAGCCCCACACCTAGTGAGATGACAAGTCTTTTCCAAGATCCCGTAGCAAGTCAGAGCTGGCTCTGGGTTCCCATGCCGAGGCCCCTCACCATGTGGCTATTTCACAATGAGGACCGAGCCTTAGGACAAATAATCTGGCAGCAGAAATAAAAAAACAGATGACAGAAGTGAAAGACTGTGGCACGAGAGCTGCAAAGGAGGCCTTGGCGGGTTCCAGGAAAGGAATACTGGGCACCTGGACCCAGTTGTTGGCAGTGGGACTGGGAGGAAGGTACAAGTCCAAGAGTAATTGTGGAGGGAGGATTTACAGGACAAGATGACTGTTTGGCTGTGTGGGCTGTGGCAGGGGGAGGCGGAAGAGTTGATTCCAAGGTTTCAAGCCCAAGTGACTAGGAGTCCCATTTATGGAAAAAGGAAATCGCCCACTCTTTCCTTAGTTCCTGGCAGTGCACCTTCCTCTCCGCCCCTCTCCTGCCAAAAGTGCTCCATCAGAGTTTTTCCTGGCCCCTAAGTCAAGGCTCTGGACAGAGCCCTTGCTCTGCAACATGTGATGACATCATCACTGTTGTGCACCCCTCCTTTTTGTTAGTCTCCCTGTTCTCGGATTTCTTGTCTCGTGGGCTCTTCTTACTTACTCCTTAATTTTTCTTTAGGCCACTGATTGTACTTGTTTTCTAAGTTTATATTCTTTTCCCTTTTCATAGTCATAACGTACGACAGAGCCTCAATTCAAATTAGTTCAACTCAAAAGGGGATTTATTGGTTCCTGAAATTGAAAAGCTTGAAGGTACAACAGGATCCATGGATCTGAACTGGATCCCCCCCCTGCCCCCTGCCTCTCTCTCTCTCTCTCTCACACACACACACACACACACACACACACACACACACACACAATCAGTTCTGTTTTTCTTTCTGTTGGCTCTGCTCTTAGGCAGCCTCCACTGGTAAGATGGCCTCCAGAACCTCTACGGCCTCCAAGTTCAGCTGCTCTGATAAATGGAAAAGCTCCAATGATTCCAATAAAAATGCTGATATTTAGTCTTGCTAGACCCAGTGTGGTCAGGTACCGTTGCTGACCCAATCTGTATGACCAGAGGGATGGAATATACTGATTGGCCAGGCCAGGCCTGCAAGTGGCTGAGGTTAGTCCCTCCAAGTCACATGAACTAAGAGCTGGAAAGGGGGTCCTAAAAAAGAAACTCCAAAGGAAATCACATAACTGTGGTTACCAGAGAAGGGGAGTGGTTGCTGGCTGGGGGCAAACAGCACATTTTTGTTGTTGTTTGCATCTATTCACATCCAAAGTTTGTAGGTCTCCTTTTTCTTTGGATTTGTGGACCCCTTCCTGGATACTTTCTCCTAAACATCTCACGTCTACATCAAACTGTCTACATTCAAAGGTGAATGTTTCTCCTGCCACGTTTCCTATTTATCTATATAGTGCCACCGTATCCTAAGCCACCTGAGATCATGGCTTTGGAATTAATTTTTATTCTTTCCTCTGCTACACCTGACTCCCTTCCCCAAGACGCAAGTCCTTGTACCTATAAGCACACACATGCACACATCCAAATCCTCTTGTTCCTTCTCTGCTTTGTCTTTCACATTATCCTTCTCACCCTGTGTGGTAGATCGTAAAAATGGCCAAATCTGTCACCCTTCTCTATCCACACCCTCTCCAATGGGATTCTGTACCTCTCCCACTGACAGAGTTCATTTCCCTGCTCAATGAATCTGGGTTGAACTTGTAACTTCCTTTGGCCTAGGTGACTAGTCTTTGTGACTTTGGCTGTTCCTTGCTCCTCTGTCTTCACCATGAGACCAAGCTCAGGCTCACCTGTGGAGCAAAGATAAGCCATGCCAGATAAGCCCAGCCTAGACTGGCCAGGCACCAGATGACCTAACAGCTGACCACAGATGCTTGAGAGAACAGAGCCAAAAGCAGAAAAACTACCAGGCTGACCACAGTTTAACTTGATGACCCTCAGAATCATGAGCTAAATAAATGGTTGTTACTTTTAAAGCACTAAATTCCAGGTTTCTGTGTTACGCAGCAAACACTGACTGACACATCTCCTTTCCTAATGACTCTGACCTAATTCATGCTTTCCATTTCCTTCCATCTCACCTAGTTGGTGCATCGTTTGAGGCAGTCTTAGAATGATCAGTAATAATTATTTCTAACACTTACGTGGTGCTTATTCTGTGCTATATAGAGCCTGAACACCTACATATAATAACTCATTAAGTTTCACAGCAGTAAACATTATCCCTGACCAGATACAGGGACATCAGAGAACATGTGAGAGAGAATCACTAGGAAGGATTATTCATCCTGGAAACAGAAGCCAAACAATCAGGGATGTTTGGTCATCCAGGAGGCATCGTGGACTTCTATGACCACTTTCCTCCGTTATATGCCACCTCTATGCAGCGTGAGATCCCGTCAGGGAATGCATTTTTTTTTTTCTAGACAACCACACTAAACTCTCCATCACTCTTAAAAATACACAAGTTCCATACAAATCAGTGGGAATTACTCATGCATCTCTAAGGACCAAAGTTGTCTTTATGGATTAAAAAACCCACTCAAATAAAATATTACAGTACTAATATGGTACTATGTCCTCTTGAAATGGTTATCAAAGCTACTGTGTTTAATAGACAAATCTGATCTGGTAAATTATCTACTGTTTAAGGGTAGCAGTACTAAATAACAAAGACTTCCCCAGCCTCCCCTCAATTTATCTGTCTGTCCCCAAAATAACCCATGTCTAAAATGAAACCTATGACAATTCTACCATAGAAAGTTCTCCATTGTAAAGAAATCCCCATGGTAGTGGTAGAGGTGGTAAGGAAGAGGGAGAAATGTTTTAGAAAAGTATAACATTTTTAAAAATTGAATTAAGAATTATACTTGCGGACTACTTAAGAATCTTACACAATTTAAGGTTAGGCTTTTTTTCTTTCGTTAGTCCAATACTTCCAGTAGCCATTTTGTTTGTTATTTTTTATTCCATTTGTTCCAAGTAAGTATAGAGGAGAGGGAAGGGCTGTTTCCCTCTGCTAACAGGTGGGGCTGGAAGGAAAATTTTTATAGTCACTCATGAAAATGAGCCCAGTTAAGAATTTTATTTTTGTTGAAATAATACCTCAAGATAGGTAGAGGTCAACCCTAACAAGATCATAAAATAGGGAGAAGTAGCAGAATGAGTCTGGCCCTGACACCCTGCACAAAAGAGCTCACTGTGCGGTGGCACTACCATAATATTAGGTGGGCATTCTGTGCCCTGGAAAACATCATTTCAACTTTGTTCCTGGAGCCTGAACTGTTTTAATCTTTGTTGCTGCTAAAATACACACGAATGTTCCATAAACATATACGAGCACAGGAGTAATGAGGAAACAGAAATGCGACAAAGACAACCTGGTTTTCAGGGTAGAAGATGAAACCTGAAATGTAAGGTCACAAAACTGTCAACTCTATGCCACACAACCTGCCATGTATTTAATTATCAAGTATTCTGTTAAGATGTTCTTGTCATATGGCTTATAAGCAAATTGTCCGTTCATTTCCTATTGTTACTAAGTGCCAAATGCAGGAGATGACAAAACTTTCATAATAGGGAAATCATTAAAAATGACAAAAACAAAACTCTCCTAGATCAGGTGAGAAAAAAATGATGGTGGCAATGTTATGTTCTACTGACTTCCCAGAAAAATGGAGAAAATATTGTAAATAGACAACTTCTATTCTGTTTTACTCTAGAATACCTTCAAAGAACATGCCGGGGGGGGGGGAAAAATGCAATCCTGCTTGCCTCTTGCTATCTACATCATATTGCTGAGTATTCTTATTTTCTCAAAATGCCAACCTAGGGTGATTTTTTTTAACGCTTTCTCAGTCTCTCTTACAGACAAACCTGAAATGAATTTAGCTCCAAAGGGGTCATAGCAACTTCTTTAATCTAACAGCACAGGGAATGGACACAGTGCCATCTGATAAGGCACATCAAATACTTGCCCCCAGTGGCACTCGTGTGATTTCCCCTTCAGAACACTGCCACTCTATAACCCCTTCTTAGCAATTAAAATGCATTATCCCAACCCACAAAAATAATAGCTGATGAACAAGCTAGTCTTCTACACCCACTGAGAAGGTAATCATAATATCAACATTCTAGTGCTTCCTACACCCTCACTGTTGTTTATGGGTCAGGAAGTTCTAAGCACTTTGAGTCTCCATTCTTCTCCCAAGTCTGGTGAGTGACCATTACTTTGAACTCTTTATCAAGTAAATTACTTATCTCCATTTCATTCAGGTCTTTCACTGAGGTATTATCTTGTTCTTTTATTTGGAACTTATGCCTCTGTTTTCTCATTTTGTTTGACTCTGTGTTTGTTTTCGCGTAGTATGCGAAACAGCTGCCCCTCCCAGTCTTGAAGGAGTGGCCTGTGTGGGAGATGAAACTTATCAGTCAACTTTGCCCTAGCTTTTGTTGTCTCTCACACCTTTGTGATTGTCTAAGTGGCCTGATTTATTCCTGATAGGACCTCATTGTTGACCATGTGTCAGCACCTGTTGATGTTTCAAAAGGAGTGACCTTAGTCAGTATCTACTTCCAGGCTGACTGGAAGCCAGATCCTCAGGCAACAGCTTTTAATGTATGTCAATACATACAGTCCTGTGGGACCACCATTGTAGACCCGATGACATCCCGACTAAGAGATCTGGGGGTATCCCTTGAGCCACAGTTGAAGGAGCGCAGGCTTCAGATGAGTGTGTAAGTTCCTTTCTGGAAGGTACCGGTGGGCTGTGGTGAGGGCCGAGGCGGTGCACAAAGATGGTGTCTCCTTGCATAGGTTCCCTGAGAACACTTCTTTAGCCTCTGAATGTGTGGCACACCTGAAACCTATCCCTGAGGTTGAAGTTTCAGGACAAGTAAATCAACCTTTTTCACAGACTGGGAAAGTGTTTCAGTCTGCTAACTATGCAGTGCCCTGGGTAGGGTAGCCTGCCCAGCACTGTCTTTTCTATTGCTGTGCCGTTCAGAAACATAAGCCCCTCTGGCCACGGGAGCCAGGTGATCAGGAAGCATCCCTTGTGTGGACTGCACTCACCTGCCAGCTTTAGCAAGGCTGTGGAAGAGTGTTGAGAGAGGGGCACATCCACGGTTTCAGTCAGGCCAGGAAAGAGTTGTAGAGACAGTGGATGGCGGCCATGTCTGTGAGCACCTGCCTACTCTCACAAGGGAGAAGGAGCGTGCTCTCACCAGCAGCTCCGTCTCCAAAGAAAGTCCCAACTTCTCCCTGCCCCTCTCAGATGCTTTAAGGTTAGCAAATGAATCTCCTTCAGATGTAATGCAGTCACCTCTCACATTGCTGCCTTTGTGCTAAGACCTGGGACAACCGACTCTATGCACAATCCCCACAAAAAGAGTACATCTGGGGCACCTGGGTGGCTTAGTTGGTTAAGGGACCTAATTCAGTTGAGGTCATGATCTCATGGTTCATGAGTTCAAGCCCTGTGTCAGGCTCTGTGCTGACAGCTCAGAGCCTGGAGCCTGCTTCAGATTCTGCGTCTCCCTCTCTCTCTGCCCCTCCCCAACTCATGCTCGCTCGCTCTTTCTTTCCCTCCCTCTAAAAATAAATAAACATTAAAGACAAAAAGAGTGTATCTGATCCCCACAGCCTCCCAGGCCCCTTGAGCATAAGCTCCTTGGTTCCCAAAGCCAGATGTTTTAACAGCTTTACCTCTCCAGTGCAGGTCTCAAGGGCTGTGGTGCCAGATGTGGGGCACAACCCCTCACTCCTTAGGGAGATACTCCAGACCAATGAGATCCCTCCCTATAGTGTATTGCCACCTTGGGGGTAGGGTTTTTGGAGACTCTGCGTCTGTCTCTCCTCCCTGTCTCCATGTAGTCTTTCTATCCCTTGTGGTGGAGGGAGCTGTTCAGCTAGTTTTCAGCTCCTTTTCAGCAGCAATTATTCCTTATGTACCTGTAGATTTGGTGTTTCCATGAGATGCGGTGAGTTCAGGGTCTTCCCACACCATCACCTTGAACAACCCCCTCCACAGCAGGTAATTTTTGAACTAGACTTTGAAGGATGATAATTTTCTTTTTCCAGGTGAAGAAAGGAATGGTTAGACAGAGAGAAGACCAAGCAAGAACATAACCACGTGGATGGAAATGCTAATATAGAAATCACAAAAACATGGTAATCATAGAGAAAATAGTTAAAACTTACTAAATTAAATGAGTTTTCCAGGGGCGCCCGGGTGGTTAAGCGTCTGACTTCAGCTCAGGTCATGATCTCACGGTCCATGAGTTCGAACCCCGCGTCAGTCTCTTTGTTGACAGCTCAGAGCCTGGACCCTACTTCGGATTCTGTGTTTCCCTCTCTCTCTGCCCCCTCCCTCACTCACACTCTGTCTCTCAGAAATGAATCAGTGTTAAAAAAATAGTTTAAAACAAATAAAATAAAATAATAAAATAAAATAAAATAAAATAAAATAAAATAATTTTTCCATTACAGCGAAAGGGACAAAAGTAAGGTACAACTCCCATTCCATCGATGCCTACTGGTGACGTGCCAGGCACTGTGCAAAATACTTTTATTTACTTGTCATGATAACCCCAGGTAGTAGATATTAGATCCCCATTTTATGGATAAGAAACCAAGGTTCTGAAAAGTTGAAATATCTACATAGCTAGTGAGAGGATCCCATCCTACGTCGATTTGATTCCAAAGATTATGGTCTTAACAACTGTCTTATTCTAGGAATTGAAAATGAGAACCGACTCTCAGCCAAGACCTCATGATATCACTTAGGTTAAGGAATCGCAGCTGATGAGCAGCTAAACCCCCAACTCTGCAGACGAATACAGTTAGGTTGTATTTTTGTTCATGAAAATTCTGAAGTGGATGTTTCTGATCTACAAGATTCTCCTTCAAGCAGTCGTGTAGGGACCTATGGCCCCTTCTCTCTTGTGGTCCCACTGACTTCTCCTTCGAGGAGCCAGGAGATTTTATGGCTCACAGCTGGAGGCACTCACCTCACTCTCATTCTATTGGCTAGAACTGGGTCACCTGACCATCCCTTGCTACCAAGGAGGACCGAATATTTAGCAAGCAAAATTACTTTATCAGAAGAGCTGTGAAGTCAGCTTAGAGAGGCCTTGAAGAGGGGCACCTGGGTGGCTCAGTTGGCTAAGCATCCGACTTCGGCTCAGGTCGTGATCTCATGGTTTGTGAATTCGAGCCCTGTGTCAGCCTCCATGCTGACAGTTCAGAGCCTGTAGCCTGCTTGGAATTCTGTGCCTCCCTCTCTCTCTGCCCTCCCCCACTCACACTCTGCCCCTCTCTCTCTCAAAAACAAATAAACATTAAAAATTTTTTTAAAAAAACAGTAAGTACTTCACTCAGGTTATTTAAATCAATGGATTTTTATTTACTTCTTCTCATACCAAGTATGAAATTCTGAAAAAGCATATGCTCTAAAGATGAACTCACCAGGAATCATTTCCCATGTTTGTTTTTAAGAGAGGCAATAAATATTGCATAATGAATTCTACAGTCAAGAGGAGAGTTATATACAGGCTGAGTTGGCCATTGCCAAAATCAAAAGTAGTTTTCAAGATGAACTGATCTGTAATTAAGAATTAGTAAGGGGTAAAAAACACAATCCACATTCAAACGGTATTAAATATACTCCACACTTTGGATTTCTATGAGTTAAACCTTTATTCTAACTGCCTTCACCGCCTTCACCAAAGCCTTCCATGTCTGTCCCCAGGCACATCACCTCTCCTCCTACAACTCACCCCTAGCTACGACTGTCCTCCTTCTGATTCCTCAAACAGCAGGCATGCTTTCAGCTCAGGGTCTTTGCTCTGGGGAAATAGAACTTTCCCCAGTATAATTTGTGGCCAAAAAAAGATGCACCTACAATGGTCATATAGTTGAAAAGTGGTTATTCATGCTAGGGAGCTGATTTGCAAACCTGATCTAGAAAGGGACAAATCCAAAATACTGTCCAAGACCAAATGGTAGACTTCACAGGGGAGTCACAAGCCATATTACATGGCCCTAAAACTGAAGCTCTGGAGATGCATGAAATGAGTTTGTGCTTAGTTACCTTGGAGAAAACAGAACTATTCCCTAATAATTCTCTCAACATATGGAAAAAATGTTTTAAGGGAACTACAAAAGCCGAGACTCATTTGTTTTTATCTTCACCCCATCCGACTCTAACAAGGATATGAAGCCAAACCACTAACTTACAATAGGATGAATTTTGGTGAAGTATGAAAAAACTTTGGAGGATTATTCATGAATAAAAATTGGAAACAATGAGAAGCCTCAGCTCTGCTAATACACCATGCTTGGTGACACGAACTGAAATCAGATGGCATCATCCTAAGAATGCAGGTTTTTCTGGAAGCCACATTTCAGCTTCACACGATCTCCTCTCAGAAAACTCCCCACCCCTCACCTCCTGAAGAAGGTTACTTTGGACTGAATGTTTGTGTCCCTCCAAAATTCATATGTTGAAACAATCGCCAGTGCAAAGGTACTTGGAGGTAATCATGTCACAAGGACAGAATCATCATGAATGGGATTAGTGTGCTTATAACAAGACATGAGAAAGATGATTTCTTTTCCCACCATGTGAGAACACAGCAAGACAGTGGCCATCTGTAAACCAGAAAGAGAGCCTTCTCAGCCATCAAATTGACTGGCGCCTTGATCTTAGACGTTCTAGCTTCTAAAACTGTGAGAAATAAATGTTAAGCCACTCGGTCTGCGATGTTTTGTCTGAAAATACTGGGACAGAAGCTATAGCCAGTATCACTTCAGTGCTGAAAGGAGAGTCCCAGCTCCTCCCTCAAAAGGATGTCGCCTTAGCACAGAAGAAACTGTACCTCTCATCTGATCTATGTTTACAAACGAGGTTTTTGGGGGGGGAAAGACAGAGGTATAGCGGACACAAGGTCTAGGCATTCTTTAAAACCTCCTTACTGCCATTTAAGAGCAGAAAAATCCAAACTGAGAAACAAAGTAATAAAGCTTTTACCCAACTGCTTATACTCACTACTCAAATATAAATTCACTTGTTACGTGCTTCCTCTGAGGCTTTTCTCCTCCAATAGCTTGGCCAGATAGAAACGTAATTAATTTCAAAAGACCCAATGAGCCATGTGATAGAGCAAAGATTACAAGTAATACCAAGATTTTTCCAGCAACTATCTCAAACAGAGGTGGAAAATTATGTCAATTTGGTTGACTTCAATACAAAGATATAAAAGTACAGCTGACCCTTGAGCCACAATGGTTTTGAACTGTGTGAGTTCACTAATATGCAGATTATTTTTTATATATACAGTACTATAAATGTCTTTTCTCTTCCTTATGATTTTCTTTTTTTTAAGTTTATTTATTTATTTTGAGAGAGAGAGAGAGAACTCAGGGGTGCAGCAGAGAGAGAGAGAGAGAGAATTCCAAACAGACTCTGCTCTATCAGTGCAGAGACTGACTCAGGGCTCAAACTCACAAACCGTGAGGTCCTGACCTGAGTCGAAATCAAGAGTTAGACGCTTAGTCACTCAGTTAAGCTTAACCGGTCGCCCCTTCTTTACGACTTTCTTATAACATTTTCTTTTCCCTAGCTTTGTTTTATTGTAAGAATGCGGTATGTAACACGTGACACACAAAATATGTGTTAATCAACTATTTATATCATCAGTAGGCTATTAGCAGTTTAAATCGGGGTGGGGGGGACGTCAAAAATTACACACAGATTTTCGACTGACAAGGGAATTGGTATCCTTAACCTCTGTGCTGCTCAAGGGTCGATTGTAATCCCAGTTCTACTCTTCTCTGGTTATTTATTTACATGGCAGCAACTGAAGTATTCAGCAGTAAAAACCATGGTTCAGTAAATTATGGTAAAAATAATTATCATAGTAACTAACAACTTTTGAGAGCTTATTTTGTGCGAGGCACTGTGCTGTGCAGTTTAGATGTATTATCTTGGTTGATCTTCATAGTAATCTCTATTTCACATATGATAAATTTTCATACATATATATAGGCAACCTCTTAACAAAGAGGTAAAGTAACTTACTTGAGACCACAGAAGTCTGGATTTAAACTCAGGACTCAGCATCCTTGTTTTTAAGTGCTACAGCATGCTGCCCAAGGTCAGTTAAGATCCCTTCTCAAAAGGGTATTTATAGTTTCTAGGAGAGGCAGATGCACAAACCAAAATAACTACAGCACCTTGTACTAAATACAGTTATAGGATTACAGTATCTAGAAAAACTTCGCAAAGTGATTCCTGCACCAAATCTTAAGGATCGCATTATAGACCAGAAAGGAAAGAGTCAATGGACGCAAACCCAAGAGAGAAAAAGTGTGTGCAAAAAGGGGTTGGAGGCAGGAGACAACTTAGCAGGTAAGAGAAGTGACAAGCGGCACTCACCAGAACATTCCACAGGGGCATGACTGGGGGTAAGGTTGAAGACTGAGCCCTAATGACAGGAGCCCTGCCCACTGGCCAACAGGCTTGGGTAATCCATGGGTAGACCTGAAAGAAATGTCCATTTTAGAAAGAAGCGTTTCAGAGTGTTGGTAGAATGGCTCAGAAGGAGAAAAGTAGAGACGCAGAGTCACGGAGGAAGTTGTGGCATAGCCCAGGCAAGAGGTGATGAAGTCTCAAATAAAGACAAGGGAATTAACAGGAGATGTTAAGGTCAGAGGGCATTTAGGAAGTAGAATCAGTCAGACATGATGAATGATGGTGCGTATGAGGAAGTGTCTTAACCGACTTCCAAATGTTGGCCTCAGGTGACTAAGTAGTATCACCTGGCTCAAGAGTGAAAACTCAAGAATGAACCTGAAGGCAAGTTGTTGAGTTTCAATTCAGGTAGAACACTCAGGAATAGATGCTAAAGAGGACCATTAGTACGCTTTTGGGGAACATAGCCAAGAGTGTACAAACACATCTTGCCTGAGGAAATGAAGTTGAAGTACAGCTAAAAACCCTAAACATCACATATAAAACAAATATAAGAAGATTCTGAAATGTGGGGTGCCTGGATGGCTTAGTCGGTGAAGCATCAGACTCTTGATTTTGGCTTGGGTCATGATATCACAGTTCATGAGTTCAAACCCCACTTCAGACACTCTGCTGACAGCTCAGAGCCTGCTTCGTATTCTCTCTCTCTCTCTCTCTCTCTCTCTCTCTCTCTCCCTCTCCCTCTCCCTCTCCCTCTCTCTCAAAAATAAACATTATTTAAAAAAAAAAAAGAAAGAAAGAAAAAGAAGACTCTAAAAGGTGGAGACGAGAAAGGCAAACTGACCAGGGTCCTTGGGACTTGAGGACAACACTTCATTGAGTCCCTTGGGTTTTCTTTTTGCCTCACATATCCCAGAGAGGGTATCAGAGAGACCAACTCAAAAACCACAACAGGTACAGACCACAAAACCCCCCCAAAAAGTTTACTCCCTCTATTTGAAGGACTGGGACAGAGACAACCTAGAAAGATAGAAAAAGCTTAGGCAGGAGCCACTCTACACCAGACAAACACCACAGAAGAAACATGGCCCCTGCTCTCTTCCGTCGGCCAAGGCCAAGTGAGAGCCCAGACTTCCACTGTCACCCGTTCCCAAGACATCAAACGTATAAAGATGAGGAACAGATTAGTGGTCACCGGGGGTTACAAAGGGTGTGGGAGAGAGAGGTGATTACAAAAGGGTAGCCTGAAAGCCACTTTTGGGGTGATGCAATCGTTCTGTATCTTTATTGCAGTGGTGGTTATACGAATCAATACAGGTGATAAAATGGCAAAGAACTATACACACATATTGTACCAGTGTCATTTTGCTGGCTTTGATATTGCCCTGTAGTTATGTAAGAAGTAACCATTGGGACATACTGGATGGAGGGTACCCAGAATCTCTGTGCTACCTTCCCAAGTTCCTGAGAATCTACAATTATTTCTAAATAAAAGGTTTTAAGTTTTTAGAGAAACACACACAGAGAACAAAAGTGTACATAGGAAAGGGTCATCAGATTATATTTGGTATTAGTACTTCTTTCCCTTGTGATTTATTATACGGATGTCTAAGCTCATTAAAACTTATAGCACTTCAACAAACCAATAAACCACATTCTGCAGATTCTACCCAGAAGGACCCAGATAGTTCTCATTTTCCACAATGTGCTCGGTTGCACACCCAGTTTGCATGTCTAGCCGCACTGTTTTCGAATTCCATTACCTTCCCGAGAGCCCCAGTCTCATCTGTGAAATGGGGCTAAGGATACATGGAACCTTCATGGTTGTATTTAAAGTCCTTTCCCACCCCTGAATCCCAAATGGGGGGGGGGGTGGTTCCTTTAGCCTCTTTCCTCTCAGCTGTGGTACTTTGTGGGGAAAAAAGATACAGGATATCAACGACCAATGTTTGCATACACTGTGCTAAAGAAAAATTATAGATTCGTCACAAATGAACAGCATTGCCTATATATGCTCCAGATGTGTGATGCTTGTTGTATAAAATGATGGATATCACATGGCAGGAGCCTAACTTATGCTATAGCAAAATGTCACGTCGTTTGAGTGAATCGTATATTCCCAGTATATAAAAGTTCCCAGAGGCACCAGAAAGCTACTCTCCATGCCTTTGCTTCTTTGATTCCATGAGCCACCCCACACCCAGCCTGGAAGGAGAGTCGACAGTTAGGAAGCTGTTTCGGTAGCATTGGCAAACAGTAGTGAACTAAAACACTAGCAACGAAAGACGACAGGGGGATACAAGAGATACGTTGGGGAGGAATTAAACATCAAGACTAATGATGAGAGAGAAAGAAGTAAGAATGAAACAGAGTTCTGGCCTGGGAGAAATGGGTGTCATTCAAGGATATAAGAGAAACAGGAGGGAGAGTCAGGAGTGACTATAATAAGTCCATCCGGGGACATAGTTAACTTCAAGGGTCTGTGGATATACCGATGTGGAGCTAGAAGAGAGGCCTGTGGCGGAGGAGTCAATTTGGGGTTGGCGGCATGCGAGTCGTTGCCGTAAACATGGGTGTGGCCTCCCAGGAAGGATACAAAGAGAGAAGAGATGAAGGTAAAGACAGTGCCCTGAGAAAGGCTGGAACACATGGCGAGCGGGAGAGGTTGCAACTCCAGAAGAGCAAGCAGAGAGGAAGGAAAGAGTGGGGAGAGAGTGGAAGCCAGTTGGGGAAAGACAGGCTGGGTTGGGTTGGGTTGGGTTGACCCATGGACGGGACACATGGATGTCGGCGGTTGTGGTGGGGTCGGGGGATGCAGCAGTCAGGTTGCAGTGGGCTTGTTAGCAGGATCAGTGGGTCCCAGACTGGGTCCCCAGCCATCAGTGTCACCCTGATGACAGAAATGCACATTCTCAGACCTTACCCCAAACCTACTGAATCAGAAGCCCTGGGGAGGAAGCCCAGGAATTCATGCATTGGCAAACCCTCTGGACGGTCCTGGTGCCACCAAAGTTTGAGATGCACCGATCTGGAGAAGGAGAAGGAATTGTCGGTGAGAGGAAGAAGGGGACGGTCAAGGGAGGATTTTTTTTGTTTTTCAAAACGGGAGATTTTAGGGATGCCTTGGTGAATCAGTCAGTTAAGCATCCGACTTCGGCTTAGGTCATGATCTCACAGCTCATGAGTTTGAGCCCCGCGTCGGGCTCTGTGCTGACAGCTCAGAGCCCGGAGCCTGCTTCGGATTCTGTGTGTCCGTCTCTGTCTGCCCCTCCCCGACTCGTGCCCGCGCGCGCGCTCTCTCTCTCTCTTTCTCTCTCTCTCAAAAATAAATAAACACTAAAAAACAATTTTTTAATATGGGAGATTTTAAACATGCTTCTGTGCTATGAGGAAAAGAAGATTTTAAAAAAGAGACTGGGTGTATAGGAAAAGAGAAGTATTGAAGCCAAGTCTTAGAAGCACCACAAGTAGAAGCTGACTATCTTGAGATATAAAGACAGAGAAGACACCTAAGGATTCTATCCCAGTGCTGGAACCCACTGTCCAGTAGGCAAAGCAATAATGACAAGATACTTCTGTTATGACGTGTCTGCTTCTAATCCTTCAACCATTGCCTCCTCTAAGAATCTCTTTCAGTTGCCATGTGACTAATATCTTCAGGATTTAGAGTATTTCAACGTGTGAACTTTAAAGCTAAGGGAGGCCCTGTGCAGGTCAACAGGCCACCTAGACCAGGTCTCATGGTTGTAACATGCAACCTCACCCACCACGCTCAGGTATCCTGGATAAGGTATTTGCTCCCACACTGGACTTCTCCATGTCTGGGGCCACGTGAGCTACTGGGCCCACGGTCATGACCCAAAGGGGTAAGGAGGAGCAGGATGTTCCTAGGCCACAGGCAAACGAGAAGGAGATGTCTGGGGATTTTTCCAGACAAAGTGAGCAGAGGATAGTCACCCAGTGGCTTCAACAAACATAATATTCCACCTTCTGGGGTGATTCAAAATGTCAAATACAGACAAAATTTAAAGGGGGAAAAAAAGAGGTTTGTCTGGCAGGAAAAAAAGGTGGGGGAGGCCGCTGGTTATGACAGCCACCATTGGCAATGTTTACTTTGTCTTACCTCTGGTCGAGCTGGTCTGCAAAGACCTGGCTCACTCAGGCCAGAGACAGCGGCCAGACAAGCATCTGTACAGGAGACCTACAGGGAGATTCAAAGATTTTTCACTTTCGTTCACCTCAATTTTTACTTTCTTTTTTAAAAAAACATGGTGCTAAATCTCTGTAGTTATAACCCTAGGCTGACGGCCTTTAATAAGGAAGGCCAGACGCCGGAAAACCAAAAATAAATAGGACCGTGGACCAAATCACATTCTCCTTTGAAAGTTGCTTTTGAAGGCCCAAGGGAACACCATTAACATCACAGGAAAAGTGGGCAATTAATTTCCTTTCTGGGGGCTTTTAGAAGGCCTACCCGAATTGACTGTGGAGAGTAACCTAACGCCACGCCAAGACATTAATCCAGATCACCAATTAGTCTACTCAAAGTCCCGTCTGGTAGGAACGTCTGTTTGCGAGGACCGTGGAGGAGGTACGAGAGGTGAAAAAAGAGTCCCACCGATCCACACTGTGTTCCCTTCGGGCGGACACTGGCTTTCGTCTTTCCCATCCCACTTCAGGGAAGGGAAAGTCACCTTGGGAACTGCAAGGTAAAGAAACAAAGAAATGTGGCCACGAAGCAACAAAGAGATACGAAAATGAACCTGGGAGCTGAGCCCTGAAACCAGCCGATGCAATCACTCTGCCAGAAACAGCCTTTAGGGTGAGAACCAAGGCGATGGAGAAAAGAAGATTCCCTCTTATCGGCCTCTGTTTCTCGAAGGATGTGAAAATGCACTGAAAGGCCAGTAAATGTGTCCATAAGCTAGAGAATAGGCAGAGCCAGAAACCAAGGCGCTGGGTCTTATCTGTGAAGCAGAAGCAATTTTAGGCAGTTGCTATTGTTCCTGCCATATACCTGAGGGTGGTGGAGAGGGGTTAGCATTTCAAATGCGGGCAAAGGCAGGAAAATAGAGAACGTGGCAGAGTGACTTCGCACATTTTAGTTACTTTCTGGGAGACAGTAGCTCAGGATAGAAGGGAAGCAGGTAAAACTCGCGCTCTGTACAAAAAGATACAATCCAGGGACAGGAACCTTCATAATGAGAATCCAGCAGAAGTGACAGGCGCTCCTCCTACAAAAATGGGATATTTGGGGCCAACGTGAAACAGGCTAATCACTGGGCTACATGGTCTCTGGGCACCCGGGCTGAAATGGCATCCCTCACATCTGGGGAGGGTGGGGGGAAGGACTCCCTGGAAGGGTGCCAGAAATGTAGCGGAAAGTGTTCAGGTCTCTCCCTTGGAGCACGCTCTGCCCATGCAATGTTATGACTGCAGCACAGGTTGAAGAACGTGGGGTCATCTGTCCAAGCTGCTACTTCTTGTCCCTTTTTGCTCTGAAATCGTTCTGAATTAGAGCTTCTCTGACTTCAGTGCCATCACCACAGAGGAGAAAGCTTTTCTTTCTTTTTTTTTTTTTCTTAATGTTTATTTATTTTTGAGAGAGAGAGGAGCAGAGAGAGAGAGAAAGAGAATCCTAAGCAGGCTCCACACTGTCAGCACAGAGCCCGAAACGGGGCTTGGACTCGCAAACCACCAGATCATGACTTGAGCCAAAATCGAGTTGGGTGCTTAACTGACTGAGCCACGCAGGCACCCCCAAATGAGGATGTTTTGATTGTCAATTACGTTAGAGGCAGAAAAGAGTCACCCCCTTCAGGCTTAGGACCAAATAGAGAAAACCAGATTCACTCCACCTATACTTGAATAGACCAAAAGCGTCTTCAGGAATGAATTTTAGGGGCTCCTGGGTGGCTCAGTCAGTTGAGCATCTGACTCTTGGTATCGGTCTCATAATCTCACAGTCTCGTAGGTTTGAGTCCCTCATCGGCTGGCACTGTGCAGCCTGCTTGGGATTCTCTCTCCTCTCTCTGCCCCTTCCCCACTTGCACTCTCTCTCTCTTAAGTAGATAAATAAATGAATAAATAAAATAATGAATTTTAAAGTGCCAAAAGATAAATATGCATGTTTCAAGGTGCTCAAGACACAAATGATGTCCCAGAAAATTAATATCTTACCAGAGGCAGACAAGTATGACCGCTGGTAATGGACAAGATGTACTTTATGTGTAAGTCAAGAACTTCTTTTCAAGTCAACGCCAATTAAATTTTTCATCTACAAAGGCGACTTTGGTGTGGTAGAAAGCATAGGATGCCTGTAGCTCTACATCATCTGTTTCCATCTTCTTGGGTCAGTCGGCTCCCTGCTGGCAATTCCTGCATTGGCCAGGTGCCTATTTTCTGCTTTCCCGAGTCCTTCACAGCTGCTTCTCACCACTCTGCTCTGAGCTGGGTGGCACCTCTCCTCCCTTCTCCTCTTTGCCCGGGAGCAGCATCCCTCAGTTAGTTACATGCGTATTTGCACCAAAATAGCGAGGCCCCTGAGTGGAATTCTAATCACATGCACCCTTAATAAGCCAACTAAGACCTTCTAAAATGGTGGTCACGAAAGTCAGTAATCCAGTAAAAAGGGGAAGAGCAAAGCAGGGAAGAATGCACAATGGGGAAAGGACAGCCTCTTCAATAAATCGTGTTGGGATCATGGGACAGTCACATGCAAAAGAAAGAACCTGGACCGTTATCTTAGCCATGCCCAAAAATGGACGCAAAATAGAAGAAAGATTTGAACGTGAAACCTGAAAGCACAAAGCTCCTAGAAGACCATAGGCAGGACATCCCGGACGTAAGTCTCAGTGAATCATGTTTTGGATCTGACACCACCAGCCAAAGCAACAAAAGCAAAACTCAGCACATGTGATTACTTCAAACAAAAAAGCTTCTACACAGCAAAAGAAACCATCAAAAAGGAAAAAGCAATTGTCTGAATTGGAGAAAGTATTTGCAAATCATGTAACTGATATGGAATATATATATCTCCAACTAAAAAAATCAGCAGAAGATCTGAATAGACATTTTTCCAGAGAAGAATGCAGATGGCCAACAGGTACAAGAAAAGATGTTCAACACCATTAGTCGTTAGGGAAATGCAAATCAAAACCACGGTGAGAGAGCACCTCATACCTGTTAGAGTGGATACTATCAAAAAGAAAAGAAATAATGAGTGTCGGTGCGGATGTGGAAAAAAGGGAACACTTGAGTGCCGCTGGTGAAATATACATGGATAGAGCCACTATGGAAAAAAATGTATGGAGACTCCTCAAAAAAATAAAAAATAGAACTACCATATGATCCAGCTGTCCCACTTCTGGGTACTTATCCAAAGGAAACAAAAACACTCACTGGAAAAGATATACGAACCCCATGTCCATTGTAGCATTATTGACAATTAGCCAAGATATGGAATGAAGCTAAGCTCCCATCAGTGGATGAATGGATAGAAAAAATTGTGGCATATATATACAAAGGAATATTACTCGGACACACAAGAAAAGAATGAAATCTTGCCATTTGTGACACCCAGAGGGACCTCAAAGACATTACATAAGTGACATAAGTCTCTCAACAATAGATAAACATTAAAATTTTTTTTAATTTAAAACATAAGAGATTGAATGTACAGACCACCAATAGCCAGGCCACATACAAAGCTAGAGCTCAGCCTCACAAACTGCAGCAACCTGTCCACGAAACCTACCCCCTTACCTGCCATCACCAGCCTAGGAAGCCAGGCAGGCGGTCAAAGCAGAAAATGGACTGGGCTTATTTTCAAAGCTTCTCAGAAACGATGTGTCCAGGCCTACCCACATCCCACTCGCCCCACAGAGGCCAACACCCAAACACCCAGCCTCGGTCCAGCCTCTGCAGGCCACCCATGGACAAACGAACCCAGCCTCACAGTTTATATTTTCAATTTCAAACGATGTTTTAAGAAAACACTTAAGTATCACTTTCCAAGAAAATGGTTGCAGGGGCTCAAACACTGTCATTTATATTTCATCCTCAATCAAGATGAAAAGGGCTTAGGTAAAAATTTTCCTTTCCGTGCAACAGGTTCCAAACCCTGGACTTCACCACCCCAAGTTCAAAGGATCTACCCACCCTGGTCTACCCACACGACTGCCCTTGAACCCCCAGATGGCTCTCCCAGCAGGGCTTGGTCTTGTCCACTCGCTGAATATGTCCTGGGGACACCTGGCCCCTTCCCATGTACACAAAATGTGGACAACACTACATTTTATCCAGGCAATAAATAATGTTGCAAAGTTGCCTGGTTATTTTCCTTAAAATTCTCTCAAGATAAGTTTATTGTGAACATAAAAATCAAAATATTAAAACTTTTCCTTCACCTCTTCATGCACTCTAATAGAATTTGGAGGTCTTGGGGGGAGGGGAGCCAATGTTTTTCCAGGGAATATCACAGCATCTTAGCGTGTGTTTTGTAAGTTCGTGTCAACAGAACTTGAATTTTAAAGTTACATTTGATGGCATGGAGGCTATTCAAGAGATGAGAGAATCAAAAAGCTTTGAGTGGAAGAAGGAGAATTTCTATAATCTCATTTGACAAACTACACTTAACAAATAAATTGGATCATTATTCCCCTTTATATTTCACTTTTATTGGATTAAACAGAGTCCAGACCTAACTTCCAACTAATTTTCTTTCTTATAGTATGCATGTTACATTTATTCTTGTGGCATTCATTTCATACATTCTAGCATAATACATACTTAAAAGTATAAAATTACTGAACAAAGAAGCTATATGCCACAACACTACTCCAGCTTTAAAAAATTTGAAGCAACAATGCAAATTTCCTTTTTTTTTTTAATGTTTATTTATTTTGAGAGACAGCAAGTGAGAGCACAAGAAGGAGAAGGGCAGAGAGAGGGGGGAAAGAGAGAATCCTAAACAGACTCTTCGCTATCAGCACAGAGCCCGACCCTGGGGCTTGATCTCCCGAACCACAAGATCGTGACCTGAGCTTAAATCAAGAGTCAGACACTTAACCAACTGAGCCATTCAGACACCCCAACAGTGAAAATTTCTATGGAATAAATATTGATTGTCCAAGGGCATGTTTTACTTTCTTTGTTCTAAAAGGAAACATTACCTGTAAATAAAGAATCCATACCTGCAGAAACTGAATCACTTTGGTATCTTTTGAATTAAACATCCTTCAGAACTAAACACAGTTTACAAATTCTCAAAGGCCTTTCCCTCCACTCCATTCTCCAGAAGAAAAGGCAAAGAGGCAAGGAGATAGATTCTCATTTTGTGTAGCTTTCATGAAAAATAAAAAAGGACTATTTTAAAGTCTGGTGTCCTGAGCACTTCTCCCTTTCAAAGCATTAGGAATCATGAGAACAGAATAGCATTGTCTAGGATTTCTCTCTCACACCCCATGAAGGCCTCCATTTAGGGGTTGGAGAGCAAACCATGAAGGCCAGTTCTCTCGGGGCTGATGATCCTTACATTGGATACGCTGAAAGGCACTTGCAGGTAATTCCTTTCAAACCAGAGGAAAGCGTTGCATGACCAAGGGGGATGGTTAATCTTATGTGTCTATCTGACAAGGCTAGAGTACTCAGTTTTTCAATCAAACGCTAGTCTAGGTGAAAGTATTTCGGAGATGTGTCTAACACCTACAGTCAGTTAACTCTAAAGAAAGCCGATTACCCTTGATAATGGTAGTGGCCCTCATCCAATCAACGGAAGGTCTGAGGCATAAAACTGAGTTTTCTTGGTCAAGGAAGAAATTTCACCTGTAGATTGCAGTGCCAGCTCCTGACCAAGCATTTCAGGACAGTGCTTCCTGGTGGCCTGTCCCAGGGATGTCAGACTCGGCAGCCCCCACAATCACTGGTTTCGTTTCTCTGGTAGAATCCTGACTGGTAGACCAGTTGACTGGTCTAAGATGGTGTCAATCTAAGTTCCTTTAGAAATGAAGGAGCTCATTGTGTCCTAAATGTTAGTCAGTTGCTAAATCCCAAAACATTGGTTTTATAAACTTTAGAGCCAAGAATAGCAGTACTATTTTTTGCTGCTATGTCCTCAAATATCACACAGATGGGAGTTAGTAGGAATATTCTCTATTGTACAACTAATGAATCCCAATTTCTATAAAGTTGAAAAGATACCTGAAATGGGCAATTACACCAGTTGGGTTTCCATTGTTGTTAAATGGCTGCGGCCTTTCAGGCAGAAAGGAGCACACGTGGAAGATGCTTTCTGGAATGCTACACAACAAAAGTCTTCTAAAATGAGAACGACGTGACAAACGCGAAAACAAAGCTGGAATTGGCATCAGCACACAGCCCAAGTTGCAGCTGTTCTAATAATGCCCCCTTACCTGTCTTATTTCTGTAGTTTTCTGGAAGATTTGTTTTCATCCACATCTAAGAAAGAATCTGTGTTCCAAATTTTTCACACAAACTGTCACTGATGAGTCCTACCAGTTCTTTCCCCACCACGAGACTACGAATTTTCTTCTTGTTACATTCCTCTTTTGCCAAAATAGCCCCCTATGGCTGGGTGGTTTTATTTCATCCCATCATAAGAGGGTTTAATATAAGCTTGTCCAAAAAAGAGACAGCAGTGACAGTTAAATTAGAATTGGCTCCAATTAATGTATTTAAGGAACATCATATGCAAACAGACAACAGATGAGGAGAGAGGCTTTATGCATGAAAAGCACACCAAGCTGCAGCAATAATCGTATTTTTTTTCAGAAGGGCTGTGCCCCCAATGCATTATTTGTGAGGGGAAAATCACAACGATCAAAGGAGCATAAAGTGGGGTCATTTTTCCTGCCACCTGACATCCCCCTGGCTGCAACTGCAGCCTGGGAAACAGTGGCACGGGGGTAAAATAATCAGAAGATGAATTGGGTAACACCCTCTCACTTACCCATCTACCGTAAGACTCTGGGTCCATGTAGGAGATACAGACAGTCAAGATACCAGGTCCCTCTGGTTACTGTAGCCATGAAAGGATCACTTGCTTCTGCCTCCTAGACTCTGCCAGAGACATGATCAAAATGTCGGCAGACTTGTTTCCTGTTTTCCCCCTCTTTCTCTCTGTCATACCATGCCCTTCCTGTACCCCAATCCTGTTCTTAAGGAAGAATCTGACATCTGTCATCCCCCGGAGTTAGCCATGGAACCTGTTCCTTATTGAAGGGATTTCTGGGATCAGTGGCAGGCTGGGGTGGGGGAAGCAGAGGAGCCATCAGAGCTTTGAGCAATATTATGAAGCTAGGAAAACAACATGGGATTTTAGGCTATGAAAGTGGCCTTAAGAGGCCAAGATACCAAAAAGAAACGTTCTAATATAGAGTATCTATGAAAACTATACAGCAACCACCATACAAAAGAGAAATCCCAAGATAGAGAATAAACTAATATGTCACTATGATCACTTCTGTTGAAACTACTGGAGGTTTTAGCCAGTATAATAAAGCAAAACAAACAAACAAAAATAAAAACAAAAACAAAACAAACAAAAACAAAAACCAAAAAGCCAGGAGTGAATCTGACAAAGATTTATAAGATATCTACACTGTAAAATACAAATATTGAGAGAAATCTTTAGAACGATGCCATGTTCATGGGTTGAAAGACTCAATAGTTTAAAGGTGTCGACTATTCCCAAATAAATCTACATCCCAGCAGAGCTGTTGTGAAAATTAAAATATGATTTAAAATTCATGTGGAAATGCAAAGGTCCAAGAATAGCCAAAACAAGCTAGAAGAACAAACTTGATATCTTACATGAGTAGATATCAACATACATCCTAAAGCTACAACAATTAAGAACAGTGAAGAAACCGTCACTTGATTTTTACAAAGGTGACAGTTTCAGTCTGGTGAGGAAAGAATGGACTTGCTACTAAATTGCCCTGGAGCAACTGGAAATCTGCATGTAAAGAAAAACAAACCTTAAATCTCGATCTCACATCATATAGAACAATTAACTCCAGGTGAATTGTGGCCGCAAGAGTAGGTAGTAGAGAATAAAATAAAGATTCAGGGGGCAGGGGTGGAGAGATAGTATCTTCATGATCTTGGGGTAGGCAAAAAAAAAAAAAAAAATTAAGAAGACACAGCAATAAGCATAAGTAAAATGATGGATAAATTTGACCACATTTAAAAGAATTCTAGTTCATCAAAAGACACCAGTAAGAAAGTGAAAAGACAATCAACAGACTGGGATTTGCAATGCAAATACCCAATGAAAGACTCATATCCAAAACATATAAAAACTCTTATAAGTCAATGAAAAAAAAAAAAGACCATCCAATATAAAAATAGGCAATAGGCTTGAACAAACAGGTACTTTGCAAAAAGAACATCCACATAGCCATGAAATATATGAAAAGGCGCTCATCATTAATACTCAGGAAAACGAAAATTAAAACCACAATGAAACGTCATTATATACTCACTGGAACACCAACTGATGAGAATATTAAGCAATTGGATTCTCTATAGACTTCTGTTAGTAACATAGATTAGTACAATCAGTTGAAAATAGTTTGGCCATATCCACTAAAGCTGAATATATGTTTCCCCTATGACCACCCATTCTATTGGGTATATCGCCAAAACAAAATGAGTACATATGTGTACCAAAATACATGTACAAGGATACTCACAGAAGCACTCTGCATAGTCACCAGAAACTGGAAACGACTCTAAAGTCCATCAACGGAAAATGGATAGTGGTTTGTTCCTATGATGGAATGCTTTGGGGCAATGAACATGAACACACTTGCTACATATAATAACATAAATGAATCTCATAGACAATTGGTGAATGAAAGAAACCAGACGCTGAAGAGTACCTACTTATTATTTCATTTATATAAAGTTCAAAAACTTGCAAAACCAACAATCCATGATTGAAGTCAGGATATTGGCTACTTTGGGTGGGGAGGAAGGAATTTACTGGAAAGGGTCCTGAAGAGAGCTTCTGAGTTTCCAGTAATGTTCCCTATCTTGGCCTGGATGGCATTTATAACTTCTGTTCATCTTGCAGGAACAAACACATACCTTTCTCTATTTTTGTTATGCTTTAATAAAAAGTTTATTTTTTAATGTGCCGAAAATGTACATTTACCATTGTATGAGAGCAACAGTAAATGGGGGGTGGCGGAGGGGCAATTATTTCTTCAAAAATATAGAAGTGTAGGCCTCTGGGAGGGGTTGAACTTGCCTAAGATTTAATTTGGGAGCCCTAGAAGACCAGAGGATGATAGAGAAGCTCAAATGACTTCCAAAAACATTATACAATTTCTTTGCACATTGCAAATGGCCTTTTGTTTCTTTATGTCCCATTCCATTCTTTCCACTCCGTTCTCCAAATGCCCTAAAGAAATCTACATAGTACAATAAACAAATTGTGCTGTTTGTTCCTGGCCCGGTGACATCACGTCAAGCCTTGAGCAAAAAAGAGTTAAACCCTTAAACCCCAATCCCCTTCTCACTATATCAGTGCCACCCGAAGCACCACAATAGCCCAGAAATGGAAACAAGCATCTTGACCATCCTCTGAGGAACCCCACAAAGGCTCATTGTGGTATTACAAAGGGCAAGGCTTCGAGGGCAAAATCCCTCAACAGGAAGGATTTTTGCCTCGCCCTGGCTGTTCCAACATAGCTCATGTAGACTGCCCTGCAGAAATGAGTTCTTCCTCTGGATAAATAATGTTCAGAGGAGCAAGTAAAAAAGGAAGTAGGTAATAGTACAGTGGAGAAAATGCTACTGAATTTAAATTCTGGTTCTGTTTCTAACCAGTTATTTCATTTAGTGCTGGCCAGAGCACAGAACCTATCAGCACATAATGTCTTTGCAAAATAAATACATGATGGCATGGCCATTAATCCCCTTCCCAGTGAGAACGTTCTTTGATACTCTGACAAATCCTTTAAAGTAATTAAAGGGGGCAGGGAAGACCCTATCTATACCACGGGCAATAAAGAAGAACTATGTCCTGGTGCCCTCCGGTGGATGGTGTGTGCCAAAGCTGTGTTACACATACTGGACTATTAACTGGACATGTCGTACAGGAGCCATTCTTCATACATTCGCCTCCAGGGAACTTGTATTTTGAGAACCTAAGACTGTATTCCCTCTGCTAGAGCCCCAACCAGGTGACTGTGCTGTTTAAGCCCATAGCTTTTGGTTCTTTTTTTTTCCCCCCCACATATCAGTGAATATAATAGTGCACAGTAGCAAACAGAATTCTTAAATGAAGCCAAAAGCCAGCAAGATTCCTTTAATTCAACTGGTCAGATGGTCATTAACAAGAAGGGAATGTTTACTTCTATTTTCCTAAGTGTTTGGCCAGGATGTGATTTCTAATCAGAGTCAGTAAAAATTGTTCTGGGCATCATTTAAAACCTGCACCTAATTAACATGTTCTAGAAACTGAAATCTCCCCATTTACTTCTCACTGTACAGACGCATTAGGTAACTTCCAACCTTAACTGTTCTGAGCATGGTGGGGCCAACATGGTCGTAAGTTCCCAGTTACTCAGGACCAGATATGGAATGCCTACTCTCCCATGCTCAGGTTCATAAACCAGCACCATCAACAGCTTTGAACTTCTCGAAATAGCCAAAGGGCACACTGCCTAGTTATTGAGAACTTCCTGTGTGCCAAACACTGTTCTAAGCACAGGAAATAAATGATGACCCAAAAGAGACACGACTGTTATGGAAATAACACTCTAGGACAATCTTTAAAAGTATAATATAATCAAAAGTGCTCTATGCAATTTAGCTACGTAAGGGGCATCCAGGTGGCTCAGTCAAACCAGCGTTGACTCCTGGTTTCGGTTCAGGTCATGATCTCATGGTTTCATAAGTTTGAGCCCCAAATCAGGCTCTGAGCTGACCGTGCAGAGCCTGCTTGGGATTCTCTGTCTCCCCCTCTTTTGGCCCCTCCCCCACTCACGCGGTCTCTGTCTCTCTCAAAATAAGTAAATAAACTTTAAAAAAAAAAAAAAGAAACTTACGTGAAAGCCTTTCAAATGCTTTCTTTTAAAAAAAGATCTCTGGGGCGCCTGGGTGGCGCAGTCGGTTAAGCGTCCGACTTCAGCCAGGTCACGATCTCACGGTCCGTGAGTTCGAGCCCCGCGTCGGGCTCTGGGCTGATGGCTCGGAGCCTGGAGCCTGTTTCCGATTCTGTGTCTCCCTCTCTCTCTGCCCCTCCCCCGTTCATGCTCTGTCTCTCTCTGTCCCAAAAATAAATAAACATTGAAAAAAAAATTGAAAAAAAAAAGATATCATTGGGGTGCTGGGGGGCTGAGTCCATTAAGGATCTGATTCATGGTTGCAGCTCAGGTCATGATCTCACAGTTGTGAATTCAAGCCCCACGCGGGACTCTGTGCTGACAGCGAGGAGTCTGCTTGGGATTCTTTCTCTCTCTTCTCTCCCTGCCCCTCCCCCACTTGCACTCACTCTGTCTCTCAAAATAAATAAATAAACTAAAAAGTAAGATTTAAAATATCTCATTAATTTTGTATACAAAGGGATAGCACCCGGTCATTCCAAAGCTCTAAATTACTATTATCATTTAAGGTTGGTTCTGTATGTTAATGGTGACTGCTACATAATAATTTGAAGGATGCCAATGAAAAACCTCAATATACAGCAGGAAAGCAATCCTATGTAAAGCATAAGCACTCTCAGTTTGGCTGTTAAACAAGTAACAATGATTGAGATTTAGAGATTCCAATATTTTCTTGAAGAAGACAAGAAGAAATGTCAATGAAAGCCCAAGGCTGTATCATCTCGCTGGGTGGGTTAACCATGGAAGATGGGGCTACCAGTAAGAAATGTGTGACATTTAGGAAATCTAAGACATTTAGAAAAACTGAGTTCAGAAGATAGTGTGACTGATGGAGGGAGAACCATTTTCTTGGATCTTTGATTTGGGTTGAGCTTGTAGGAAAAGAGTGATTTCGTTCTTAGAAGTTTTGGTTTACAGATTCTAGCGGGGTCCAGAGAGAGTGTCAGCTTGCTCACAGACTCATGAATAGTCTACTAAACTAGCTGAAAAAGCAGAATAAGTCTGGGTGGAGAGGCCCAGTGAGGGATACAGGGACAGAGTGTGAGACAATCAGGGACTGAACCTTCAATGTGGAGTGATGACTCATTCCCTTGTGTGGGCAATAAACCCTCTCAAGGGAATTCTAAAAATGTTCTATTATTTGAACAAATACAATGCCCACTTTGAGGATGGATGCATTTATTGTTATGATTGTTTAAAACCAATCCTATGACTCAAGTCATATATTTCTCTAACCATAAACAACAAAAGAAAAACAACTCTAATGACAGCTGTACTTTTATAAAGACATAACATTGTGTACCAGTCGGACGGAAAGCCTTGCTTTGGGGATGTAAGACCACTTTCAAGACTGTGTACCTTAAAGTCAGCCATCATTTAAGCAGAAGGGGGGTTTTGATAAACAATCCCGTGTAAATAACAGATATGCTTCCTATGACATCAGGTGAAAGCTAACAGTGGCGGCAGCTTGAACCATCAAAGATACCTGAGAAATGTTCCTCAAGAAACTCCTCCTTGCTTCCATGACCCTGACATATCTATTTCTTCATTTGAAGCATTACTATAGTAAAATAAGGCAGGATTGGTGAAAATGAGAATTTTGAACACCATCTCATACTATAGAACTCGAGATGCAGCTTCGTATGACTGGTTACAGGGTCTAATTAATGCACATGTTTTTAAAGCTGTAACGTTTCTCTTCAGTCACATCGTTCATCAGTTAGTTAAGTGGGGTGTCTTGTCACTTCTGTGACAAATGGAGGATCCACACAATTCCTTCTCATACCAATATTTCAAGTACCAAGCCCTTCAGACAATAGAGTCCCCATCTTGCAACGTGAACGTGGTATCTGTGCCCATTGGTGAGCACTCATTTGAGCTCTAAATGAAGGAAAAAGAAAAAAGAAACACATCGAAAGTCAAACTTCATTATGTTTAGTCAATTTGAGGAGTCTATTAAATAATATGATCTTGTCACTCTCCCCAACCGACGCTCCTGCGTGACGATTTGATAAATGTCACATCAGTGAGTAAGGTAAAGACACTGAACTATATTTAACGTGACAGATGTAAGTAGCTGTCAGGTTTGGGATGTGAAGTCAGGTAATCCCTTCAGCTCCTGCTTCTATGAATATCTAGAGCTCATGCGGTTCTCCTGAGACCCTGAAATTAGGAGGCGCGAGTTTCGTGAATATGGCGGTTTTGATTTGTACCGTCAAAGAGAATTCAGGTTTTTATCTTAAGTACGGTTTACTTTTGTTTTGGTTTGGTGCCTCGTGGAATTAAAACATAGAATAAAAATATACCAAGTCACCCTTTTCCTCAAATCCTGCTTGTTAAAGAGGGAAAGGGTAATGAATTCAGAAGGCTATTTTTGCATGAAGCTGAGGTCTCCGCTTCTAACCTGCTGAGACGTCACATACGCTGAGAAGGGAAAAGATAAGGCAAAAATAATGCCTAAGATAAAAAGTATGTTTGGTTTGGTAGGTTTGTTTCTTAGAGAAAATGAAGAAAACTCACTCCATGGCTTTGGTCCTGTAAGCGCAGGGATAAGTTGGTCAGCTAGATGAGATCTCTACCTGTCCACAGACGTTCTGGAAAAAGCGGGCTCCTGCTTCAGGATATTACACGGGTATTTCACTTCCTTGTGCCTTCCTGCCACGGTGGAAGGCCAGACTCCATCACAGATCTCTGCCTTCTCTAACTATATTAAAAACAAAAATAAAAGGCAAGACACGTGCCCTGAAATTGAACTTTCGGAAAATGTTTTCACAAAAGCATGTAATACGGCTGCTATTCCCAACAGACAGGGAAAGTTGATGACAGCACTGACTCAAGTTAGGAGCATTTAGAAATCACCTCTTTTGACGAAGTTGGTCAACCCGAAGCTTATTCTTTTTCTTTCTCTATAACATAACGTTTTTGAGGACAGTGTTACAAGACTTTTCAAAAGGAATTATCCCAGGGTATGGGGTTCTTGGTAAGCATTTTGTGATTAAATGGCAAAAGGTTCTATAAAAGAGAGAGGGAAAACTGTTAATTGTTCTGGCTGGAAAACACTGAGCACTCTTTTCCTACGAACGTCTCGGAGTCATTACCCTTAATTCCATTTAGATAACAATTAGTCATGGTTCATGGCTAAATGATCAGTAGATATTTTTCTAGACAGTTTTTGTGCTTTGTCAGGAACCTAATGAATTGTCCTTGCTACATTGAGTGTTCATTCAAATGTAAGAAAAGGGACAGAAGTCAGTAAAAGAGACAGAGCCCAAGCTTCACCCGGTATTTTAAACAGATTCCGGTCATCCAGAGAAACAAGTCACAGAACAGCTTAGGTAGGTTGTCCAGACCAGGAATTTACCAAAAGATTATCTCAATTGATATTGGAAGCTTTGGATTCTCAAAATATTTCCTTCAGGGGACTGAATAATAGAAACAGTTCTTCATACTGGCATGGCTTTAATTATAAACACTATAAACAGCTGCCATTGTGAATTTGTAGATGAAGACATAAAATAAATAAGAATTTAATGTCTTATTCCAGCAAGCTTTCATCGGAAAGAGCACTTTCCATTACATCAAAACATACAGAACGTCTGGCTAATTATTTTTTTTTTCCATCAGATGAGAATTGTTGCCTTTATCAAGGAACAGAAAAGAATGTTCTTGAACTAGTTATTTGTCCTTTTGACAAATAACTGGGCAACAGTATACTAGTCTGGATTAACTACAGGCTAGTCCAAGAATAGAAGCTCAAACAAGTCAACAAATTGCCCAGGAAAGAGATGCCGGGTCTCGGTGGTGCCGTTTCTCTCTTGCCAAGACCTTGAGGCTCATTTTATTCTGCAAAAGTCATTATAAGGTTTAACCAATCTCCTCTTGGAATATTTCAGCTGTGGCTTTCCCCTGCTAATCTAAAAAAGGGTAGAAATGGTCTTCTATCTCTGTGTCTTCAGTTGGGATTATAGACTCAGTCTAATTGAAAACAGAATGGATTCGTGGTTTAAAATATATTGCTACAGGGGCGCCTGGGTGGCGCAGTTGGTTAAGCGTCCGACTTCAGCCAGGTCACGATCTCGCGGTCCATGAGTTCGAGCCCCGCGTCGGGCTCTGGGCTGATGGCTCAGAGCCTGGAGCCTGTTTCTGATTCTGTGTCTCCCTCTCTCTCTCTGCCCCTCCCCCGTTCATGCTCTGTCTCTCTCTGTCCCAAAAAAAATAAATAAACGTTGAAAAAAAAATTTTTTTTAATATATATATATATATATATATATATATATATATATATATATTGCTACAGTACTTTGTCTATCCATAGATGAAAATAAGGCTTAAATCCCCTGGCTTCACTTCACTCTCCTACTCTCATTCCTCAAAGAAATAATAAGTTTGCTAGTGAGGCAGAGCCGATGAGCACGTTTCTCTCTCCAGCCTCTGCCGCACCAAACCACAGTATAAGGATACGTTGGTCTCGTATTGTGCTGCCTTTTTTGTTGTTGTTCAGGACAATGTATCCACTGGTACATAGCGATGGTTACGGTAGTGGTAATGGTAATAGTCATAGGAGTAGTATTGAACATCAGTTGGAAAGATCAATTAGAAATGTCAATTGACATCTGCTTCCTAAAGGTCATGCTAAGCACTTTCAGTACATTATCTAATCGAAACCTCACAACCCTATAAAGTAGGTATTATTATTATACCTATTTTTTCCAAAGAGGAAACTGAGATAGGAGAAGCTAATCAACTTGTTGGAGGTCACACAGCTGGTAAGTGAAGGGACACTAAGATTGGAATCCAAGTAGACTACTTTCAGAGCATCCCATTTGTTAACAGTTTGGATGTACTGCTTTGAGCAAATTAATACACGAAGAGACAAAGAAACATACAAGATGCCATTCCTGAGGTCTCCCTTGTTATTATTATCAATGTTCCTTGAACTTCCAGGATGCCAACAGAAACAAAATATTGCTAATGCTAACACCTGGAAACACATTAGAGTATCACATACACTTTGGGAAGCGAAGAAATAATTTCCGAAAAGGCCTACCTTAAAATTGGTATGCATAATTTGTGTAATGAATATGTTTGCGTTAGGATAGGCACTCCAGTTGGAAAAAAGAAGGACTACACTCCATTCACATACGTCTCCAGAAAAGCTACATAGGAACCTCACGATAAATCAGTGAGTGTGGCAACGGAACGGGACTATACTATCAGTTTCTTCACACTGGTCATGACCTGCCTGGATGACAACATGTGCAAAATGGCAGATGCTCTGCCGTTTCCATCAACAGAGTCTACTCTGAAGAGTTTGCCTGGAAGTTACATAGTATCAAATGGCTCAATCTTTCTAAACTGCCTTATTATAATTGTCTTGGGGATTGACTCCCCAGCAGCCATCCTGCCCCAAATGGTTAGCCATGGTGATCCCATTCCTCTTGCTGATAACTGGCTTAGAGGTGGCATCCAAACCAATCCTGACAAAAAAAAAAAAAAAAAAAAAAAAACCTTTCAGGAAAAGTTTTCCTTTCTTCCTTTGGATGATGCCCTGTAGGCTTTAATAACCTGGAATTGCAGCCATGACGTCTATCCATGAGGTGAGGGTAAAAGGAAATAAAATTGCCAGAAAGCAAAGCTAAAACCCTGAGATAACAAAGTAGGAACTGCCTACCTATGCCCTCACCTTAAGTGAGTTGAAAAAGTTCCTTACGTTTCCTTATATTTAAATCAATCTGAGTTGGAGATAGCTGTTTCTTAAAACCTAAGATGTCCTGGGGCGCCTCAGTCTGCTAAGCGTCCAAGTCTTGATTTCAGCTCAGGTCATGATCTCAGGGTTGGTGAGATTGAGCCCTGCCTTGGGCTCAGCGCCAACAGCGCGGAGCCTGGAGCCTGGTTGGGATTCTCTTTCCCTTTCTCTCTGCACCCCCATGCCACCCCCACCCAGGCTCATTGGCACTCTCTCTCTCTCAAAATAAATTAAAAAAAAAAAACAAAAACAAAAAACCTTAAGATGTCCTAACAGTTTCACTTAGCATTTAAAATCTCAGGAATTCTTACATTATCACAGGAGGCATTCAGCATTGTGCTTATCTCTGTAGAAATTAGAACCTGCCAACGACTCATACACCAGCCAAAGTCTCTTTCATAATAGCCATTTGGAGAAGTGTTTATGAGGAATGCCTGGGATGAATGAGAGAAAAAAGATCCCTTTTCTCCCTGTCTTTTGCACATCTAAGTGCAGAAGAGAGAATCAAAGAAAGCTAAAAGAATTTTTTCTAAAGGTCATGATACAAGTGTGATTAAGACAGAAACTTCTTGAATGCTCTTTCGACAGTGCTTACAGCACAGAAAGCATTTTCAAAGTACTTGCATATACATCATGCTTGATGTGCACCACCCTCTGGGACTTGGGTAGGACCTACGTTAACTTCCTTGAACAAATGAGGAAATCATGATTCAGAGAGATCATGTGACTGGCCCTTATCAAAGATACATCTGTGACTAGGACACAGGTCCCCTGACTTGTAGCTCAGTATTTTTTCTGTTGTCTACAATATCTGTGGATTGGGGGTCAATACAGCAGAGTGGAAAGGGTATAAGCTTTAAACTGCAGCTCCGCTCTTAATTTCTACTAACTGACGTTTTACTTTAGGCAAACTGTTCATGCCTGGTACAAAATAGATGCTCACAGATGACTCACATTACTTGTATTATTCCAATAGCCATCCTCATTCTCTATGTATTCATCGTAAGGATACGCAAACTCACAGTCAAATATGGGAGAGTGATTATTAATCCTAAGGTCCTGCTGAAGTAAGACAAGTGCCTTTTACCATGTTTAGTTAAAGTGTTTCTGATTTCTAACCGTCTTACCTTTAGCCCTTGGAATCATAAATGACAGTTACATGATTAAGTATATTTATATAATAGCTTTTTATTATTGTGGCAATTGCCTTGCTGTGAAATTTACTTATCACCAAAATGCCAGGGAGTAAAACTACTCCTAAAGAGAAAAGTTATCTTGCTCAGTTGTTGTTAATCCCTGGAAACAAGTCCAGTTAGAGCCCAATCCTAGGCTTTTCCGCATCGTGTGGGCCCTGGTAAAGCTGAGGTGTGGTCCCAGGCTGCCTTGTTTTGGTATGAAGGCAGGTGGGTGGGGTGGGGCACAAGACTGTCCCCAAAGATCTTGGCTGAAGCTAAGTCTCCTTCACCTTGGTCTTTGAATGGACCCAAACCCTTCAGGCAGCTCGGTCTTTGCCACGTTCAGTATCAAACTGATTTGATTTGACTTCAGTCTAGCGTCCCAGCACCAGAAAAAGCCCATCGTTAAAGGGATACTGGAAAACTGGAAGAAGTGACCACCATAATAATGGACTTTTGCCTCATTTTCCTCTCCCTTGAAAATCTAGCTTATAGCTTTGAGAATACAATTTTCTCTTGTTACTAATTTTTCTCATGATAAATCAGTGATGACAATGAGAATAACAACTCAATGGTTTCGTTCACCATCTCAGTTTGCCGGAACCAGTACTGGTTTATGCCTGTTGCCCTGGCAGAATTAAAAGCACATCCCTCTTTCGAAAGGGTCCTGGTTGGACAAGAAATTATGTGATTCCCCCAAGATATAGCTGCTTAGGAAACTACTGTTTGTTGCTCTAAATATGTAGTGGGAGAGCTATACTCAAATTGTTAGATGTTATAACTTAGAAAGTAACACAGTCTTCTAAGGAAAACACAAAACTTACTAAATCAGTAGCCCTAAATTTGGAAGTGGTTCTTAATCAACGAGGTCTTATCAAAAAACAGACCCAGTCGGGTCGCCTGGGAGGCTCAGTCAGTCAAGCGCCCGACTCTTCGTTTCGGCTCAGGAGTGATCTCACAGTTCGTGAGTTCAAGCCCCACATTGGGCTCTGCACCGAACGCTCCGAGTCTGCTTGGGATTCTCTGTCTCCCTCTCCCCTGCTCACTCTCTATCTCTCTTTTTGTCAAAATAAAAACTAAAAAAAAAAAAAGCAGATCCAGTCAAGAAAGACACATAGCTTTATGATAGTTACAGTCTTTCTCCTCAGAGGATTTATTTCAATATCTCTATGTACTTGGATATAAGCTAGACAGAAAATTTGCCAAAATACCTAACCTCAGAAAAAGTGGGGCATTATTAAGCCACTGGCTTTAGTCTGTGAGTTGAAATAAATAAAAACTGTGCTGCAAAATCCATTATTTTCAGGAGAATGTTAATAGTAGTGATGAAAATAGACATCCTTTTCTCGTTCCCATTTTCACCACTGTTATTCAATATTCTACAAGAAGTCTTAGCCAGAGTAATTTGGCAAGAAAAAGATAATAATAAAAGGCATCCACATTGGAAAGGAAGAATTAAAGCTATATTTATTGCAAATGGCATGATTCTATATACAGAAAATGCCAACGGATCCACCCAAAACTACAAGACCTAATCAACAAATTCAACCAAGTTGCAGGGTGCAAAACCAAAACACAAAATAATTTGTGTCTCTATACATCAGCAATAAACAATCCACAAAGGAAATTAAGAAAACAATTCTGTCACCATAGTATCAAAAAGAATAAAAACCTAGCAATAAAGTTAACCACAGAGGTAGAAGACTTACACACTGAAAGCTATAAAATATTACCAAATGAAGTTAAAGAAAACCTAAATAAATGAAGAAAATAGGAAGACTCAATAATGTGAAGATGGCAATATGCCGCAAAGCAATCTACAGATAAATTACAATTCCAATGGCCCTCTTCAGAGAGATGGAAAAGCTATCCTCAAACCTACATGGAATTGCAAGTGACTCTGAATAACCCAAACAATACTGAAAAAGGGGGGGGACAAGAATTGGAAGACTCACATTTCCCGATTTCAAAAACTAACCACGAAGCTACAGGAAATAAAACAATGTGCTACTGGCATACAGAGAGACATATGGAACCAGAGAATAGAACTGGTATCAGCCCAGAAATAAACCCAAACATAGGTAACCGATTGCTTTTTGACAAGGGTGCCAAGATCATTCAACGGAGAAAGAACGGACTCTTCAACAAATGGCTCTGGAAAAAGATGGATAAACACACACACGAAAGCAAGAAGTTGGACTTTTCTACCTCACTCCATAGTCAAAAATTAACTGGAAGCGGATCAATGACCTAAACAGGAGAGTTAAAAATAAGACTATTGGAAGAAAACACAGGCCTAAATCTTCACGGCCTCTGATTTTGACAATAGATTCTCAGATTTGGCACCGAAAAATTAGCAACAAAAGAAAAGATAGACAAGTGGGACTTCATATATATCAGAACATTTTGTGCATCAAAGGAAATTATCAAGAAAGTAAAAAGACAACCTACAGAATGGGAGAAAATATTTACAAATCATATATCTGATAAAGATTTCCTACCCAAAATACATACAACTGTTACAACTCAACAACAAAAAGACAAACCAATTAAAAACTGGGGAAAGAATTTATATAGACCCTTCTCCAAATAAGATGTACAAATGGCCAACAGGAAGGTAAAGATATTTTCAACATCATTGGTGATTAAAAAAATGCAAATCAGGGATGATCCCTAATAGTGGAAGCACAGAAAGGAGGCCAATCTGCGGCACAGTAACAAAAGGTCCTATCAAGGAAAATTAATGGAGTGATGAACTACCAAAAGAAAATCAATGGGAAATCTTTGACTTCAACCACAGGAAGATTAAAAAGAGGTCCCTGCTTCAACAAGAAAGTTCTGTAGATCTTTTTCAGTGTTCTTAGTGGTATGTGATATGGATAGAAAGAGAGAAGGAAGGAAGGAAGGAAGGAAGGAAGGAAGGAAGGAAGGGAGGGAGAGGGGGAAGGAGGGATAAAGAAAGAAAGAAAGAGGAAGAAAGAAAGAAAGAAAGAAAGAAAGAAAGAAAGAAAGAAAGAAAGAAAGGGGGAAGGAAGGAAGGAAGAAGGAAGGGAGAGAGAGAAGGAAGGAGAAAGAAAGAAAGAAAGAAAGAAAGAAAGAAAGAAAGAAAGAAAGGAAGGAAGAAAGGAAGGAAGGAAGAGGGAGGAAGGAAATACACATCAAAACCACCATGAGATACTAGTTCACATCTACTAGGATGGCTATAATCAAATAAATGAAAAGTAATCACCGTTGGCAAGGATGTGGAGAAATAGCAACTCTCATACATTGCTGATGGGAATTTACAATGCTACAGCCATGGTGAAAAAGTTTGGTGGCTCTTCAATAAGTTAAATACAAAATTACCATATGATCCAGAGATTCACTCCTAGGTATATACCCCCAAAAAAGTGAAAACAGATATTCAAACAAAAATTTGTTCACGGATTTCATAGCAGCGCTGTGCACAAGAGCCAAAATGTGAACACAATCCAAGTGTCCTTAAGGGGATAAATGGATAAACCAATTGTGGTATATCCATACAACGGACTATTATCTGGCCATAAAAAGGAGGGAAGTGCTGCCATATTCTATGATGGAGGTGAACCTTATAAACATTATGCTATGGTAAGAAGCCAGGCATGACAGGTTACATATTACATGATGTCTTTTCTATGAAATAGCCAAAATAGGCAAATCCATAGGGGCAGAAAGTAGGGAAGAGGTTCCCTAGGGCTGGGGCAGGGGAGGAAGGGGGGGTGATTACCAACTGTCAGCGCTATTCTTCTGGAGTGATGATAAAGTTTTGAAGTGAGAGAGTGGAGGGGAGTGCGTGGCACTGTGAATGCACTAAACGCCACCGAATTCTGTGCTTTACCATGGTTAATTATATGGGTTTTTTTTAATTTTTTGGACGTTTATTCATTTTTGAGAGACAGAGAGAGACAGAGCGTGAGGGTGCGGGGGGGGGGGGGGCAGAGAGAGAGGGAGACACAGAATCCGAAGCAGGCTCCGGGCTCTGAGCTGTCAACAGAGAGCCTGAACGGGCTCGAACTCACCATCCGTGAGATCACGACCTGGGCCAAAGTTGGATGTTTAACCCACTGGGACACCCAGGAACCCCCTACAATGGTTAATTATATGGTTTATAACTTGCACTTCCATTTTTAAAAGCCATTACTTCACTGGTAAATAATAGCATATTTCATCAATTGTAGTTCAACGTTCCCAGTGCTCTTATCCTCTCACATTAAGTATCAATTTCACTGGCCTTTTGAAAAGTTACCTTCTGGGACAAAAGTTTTAAAATGTGGGGGTGCCTGGGTGGCTCATTCAGTTAAATGTCCTACTCGGTTTTGGCTCAGGTCATGCTCTTGTGGTTTTCTGAGTTCAAGTCGCGTGTGGTGCTCGGTGCTGGCAGCGAGGAACCTGCTTGGGATTTTGTGTCTTCCTCTTTCTCCGCCCCTCCCCTGCTCGCACTGTCTCTCTCTCTCTCTCTCTCTCTCTCTCAAAATAAATACATAAACTTTAAAAAAAGTTTTAAAATATGATAAACAAGACTCTTTTAAATGTTTATTTATTTTTGAGAGAGAGAGTGAGCAGGGGAGAGGCAGAGAGAGAGAGGGAAAGAGAGAATCCGAAGCAGGCTCTGCGCTGAGAGGCTTGAACTCATGAACCATGAGATCAGGACCTGAGCTGAAATCAAGAGTGGGTGCTTAACCGACGGAGCCACCCAGGTGCCCCTAAACCTGTCTCTTAAAACTATTCGACAACAAATTGTCAAAAGATTTGACCAAGACACATGACAAACAGGGGCAATCCCTGCTGTTGTTTTAAGAGGAAAGTTATGGGGGCGCCTGGGTGGCTCAGTCGGTTAAGCGTCCAACTTCGGCTCGGGTCACGACCTCGCGGTTCGTGGGTTCGAGCCCCGCATCGGGCTCTGTGCTGACAGCTCAGAGCCTGGAGCCTGCTTCCGATTCTGTGTCTCCCTCTCTCTCTGCCCCTCCCCTGCTCATGCTCTGTCTCTCTCTGTCGCAAAAATAAATAAAAACATTAAAAAATTAAAAAAAAAAAAGAAGAAAGTTATGTTTACAACACACATTTTGGCATGAATGTAAACCTGGAAGCTTCTTTATCAGAGCTCAGGATGTCTACGGAGTGTTTCTAAGGACTAGACTGTCTTGATGAAGCAAAGAAGCAAGACCATCAACTGCACCAAACTCTCAGTGCCACCAAGAGAATGTTCTTCCACGTTCCTGAAGAGTTGGAATACAAGCAACAATTAAGGGGAAAGCCAAAGAGGGAGGGGGAAAAAGACAAAAGAAAGAGGGGGGATGGAAGGAAGAATATGAACAAAAGGTGTAGATTGGGAACTGGGTTTTTTCAACCGCATCTCAATCACAAATTTCCTGTCTTGATCAAATGCCCTTCAGTTATGTCCAGCTCAGAAGCCTGATGCAAAAATGCCTAACCCACTTTGCTGGCAAAGGGCTCCTTGTAGCTAAGTAGAAAATAATTTGGCAGAAAACCAATTTAGGTGTGATGGCCACTGGATCAAAAGAGCAATTATTGGGGCGCTTGGGTGGCTCAGTCGGTTAAACGGTTAAGCATCCGACTTCAGCTCAGGCCATGATCTCATCGCTCGTGAGTTCGAGCCCCGCGCTGGGCTCTGTGCGCACAGCTCAGAGCCTGGAGCCTGCTTCGGATTCTGTGTCTCCCTCTCTCTCTCTGCCCCTCCCCTGCTCATGCTCTGTCTCTCTCTGTCTCAAAAATAAATAAAACATTAAAAAATTTTCAAAAGAGGATTATGTTGAAGCACATCTCCAGTTAGCCACTGTCAAGTTCCCGAACATTTTCATCGCCTCAAAAGGAAACCCCCTACTCCCTCAGTAGTCACGCCCCCTCTGCTTCCCCTCAGCTCCTGAGCAACCACTGATATGCTTTGTCTCTATAGATTTACCTATCTGGGATATTTCTTATAAATGGAATCACAGCAGATAAGAACTTTTGCGTCCGTCTTCTTTCACGCAACATGTTTTCGAGGTGCATCTATGTTACAGCGTATAACAGCGCTTTGTTCCTTTTTGTGCCTAAATAATATTCCACGGTGTGGATCGGCTACCATTTGTGATCCCCTTATGAACCTTGGGCTGTTTATACCTTTTAGCTATTGTGCACAGGGCTGTTATGAACATTTACGTACTAGTTTTTGTGTGAACATCTGTTTCCAATCTGGGGGAGTATATGCCTGGGGGAGTGGGTGTGCTGGGTCATATGGTAATTCTATGTTTAACCTATTGAGCAGATACCACACTATTTTCCACAGTGGCCAGACCATTTCACATTCTTACCAGCAACGTCTGAGTCACACTGTTTACGTCTTAAATCTAAAGGTCTCTTTTAGAGTCGTTAGAAAGGATTTTCAAACAACCTAATTTTTAAATTTTGTTTTCTACCAATTTTGCGCTATTTAAACAGCAGAAGAGAAGGCCTTTTTAATTGTCCAACTATATTAGATTGTCTAAATCAAGTATGGTATATAACGGCATAGGAAAGTCAATTTCAATCTCCTTGGTACTGTATTTAGTAATCTTTTAATCTGCATATAGATAAATGATAGCTTAACTCACCATTTCCCGATATTATTTGTCCAAGAAACACTCTAAAATCCTAACAGGAGTTGAGGTAAAATACTAGCTTGAATTGCTATAAGAAATGATCACAGTTGCACCTGGGTGGCTTAGTTGGGTAAGTGTCTGACTCTTGATTTCAGTTCAAGTCATGATCCCACAGTTCATGGGTTCGAGACCTGCATTGGGCTCCATGCACTTGGGATTCTCTCTCTCCCCCTCTCTCTCTGTCCCTCCCTCTCTCTCTCTCTCTCTCTCTCTCTCTCAAAATAAATAAACTTTAAAAAAAGAGATGATTGCAAACTTAATTGAGATTTATCAACCTTTTAACGGAGCAAAAAGTAAATAGGAAAATAAAAATTTTTAGTTTTGTAATATGGTGCTAGAAGGGGGAAAGAAGTTGTTAAATCCAATCTGATACAAGGGACAACTCTGCAGCACTCTGTGTGCACATATTTTGTTTTCCGTGCTGTGTTAGAATATGAAAAATCTGATTTCTTCCAGGTAGAGTGCAGCAGAAAGGGAGAGATGCGGCCTGATGCTGCTATAATATTTGGGAGATCATGAGTTAGGGTACCTCAAAACGTACAGTTTATCTTGAATACTTTCTGTATAAACCAAAGACACTGATTATTAACGTTCTCTTCAAAGTATCCTTGTTTCCACTCACTTATACTAGACACATAAGGCCACGACATCTCACTTTTCTATTTAACCTGCCTCTGTCAGCTAGAGATCGTGGGAAGTGAGTTTGTGGAAAGTGATCATTCAGGGCCCTAAACGCACCGAATAACATGACGAATGTACATTGAAGTTGACACACAGGATACATAGCATAGATCAGTGGTCATCAAAGAGAACACTCACGTCTGTTTGACAGTGAGCCAACAAAAGCCTGCCTCCGTGTCACTGATGGATGGAATGTCATATGTGTTGAGCAAATCTTCTCACACCTCATTTTTTAAATGCAATTTAGAGTGCATAAATTGAATGGTTAGCATTTCCTTTTACAGAATGACCTATGGCGTCTCCTGGAATCCAACAGGCAAACTTTGAAAGTAATTTGAATGAAGGTGAGCTTAGGATCCGGATCGTCTAACCAGCATGAGACGCTGTCACGACTTGGCTGAAAGGGAGCTCAGATTGTGCCTCCCGCTAAGGTCTGCTCACATCTTCCACTGAGAACACAGTGATTAATTCTCACAATAATGGCTCTCTCTCCCCAAAGTTCCTTATTTCATCCCACGGCTGGTACCTGGGGGCCCACACTAGTGGAGTTTCACTTTGAAAAGCTCCAGGAGAAGAAGGTAAAAAAGTAGCTCACTTTCTTAATTTTTGAAATACAGAAAAAGCATGGGGAAGTCACTTAGGCCCATGTAGAATTTAAACTGTGTATAAAGAAATTTAATTCCAACTGAATCCTCATGGAGCTGCCACAAGTTTGATATTATCTGGAATTAGAAGTCCATCTTCCTTTATTCCGGTAATGAAAATGTGGCAGAACAGGAGAGGCTAAAAGGAGCTAAGCAGCTAGTACAGCTGGCCCAAAAGTACCATTAACAATATTTTATTTTTTCTATGGATCAAGAAGTTCAAAGCTGAATGTAGTCAGAGATACCGGTGTCGCGACCGGCACGACAAACACCGAGGTCAGGGTCCTGAGGGTAGGGGAATGCAAGAAAAAAAAAGAGAAGAGAAAGTTTGGGAACAGGAGGGCCCCCTGGGCTGATGGCCCAAGTGACGGCTTTATTGTTGCTGTACACAATCTTTTATAATATAAGACTCTTATGGATCAGGTCATTCTAAGAATAAACAAGTTTCACATGATCACTGCCAGCCAAAACATTTAGCTCTGTGTACCTTGTGAACTTTCTGAATGGGTCACAAGACCTTGTTGATAGATTGCTAGCAAAACACAGTTCCCATGTTTGTTTCTATCTGACTCGGGGTAGATAAAGGGAGGTAGCATTACTGCCAACACCTGCAGACCACAGGCTTCAGGAATTAACTTTCTCAGCCTTGACAAGGCTTTTGTATGCCCTTGAAAGTGGGGGAATGGGAGGGGGAACCACCGGGTTGGCTGAGTCAACAGGGAACGTTGCTCGACCCGGTCTCAGCCTGGCACTGGGGCCCGGCCCCCCACATACCGGTGCCCCTTAAACGTTCTAAAGATGCACAGACCAACATTTCAAGTGGCAAAAGCTGAAGGTGAGCCCTGGTGTTGGGGCGGATTTGGAGGAAGGACGGCCACAGAAGAATATGTGATATAGACAAAGGGCAGTCCTCAGCTTGACCTCTCTCTTCCAGCAGTGCTCCAGGCCAGCGCCTCATGCCCCAGAAAAAAATCTTGTCGTGCCGTTCCAAAAGAGTCCCAGAGACGCAGCATCCTGACTTACAGCCATCTTCCCTAGCAAGATAGACGTCTGACAAGTTTGCACTCAGGTTGGTCAAGATGGCACTTCTCCCAAGTGTAACTGACTTGAATAGGACTCCAGCAATCCCAAAGGGGTGAGTCTCCAGTAGGGAGAATCACAGCTAAGTAGTGGAGTGATTCCCAAAGAACAGAAAGAATGCAGATCTGGAGGATGACATGTGTCCCCGTGTAGGATGTGACCACGTGACACTCAATCTCCTTGGGCCAATTTCATCGGCAGCAAAGTGACGAGATGAGGTCTGGCTGCCCGCTTCTAATTTCTAGCACCAATAGACCCCAACGGGACTGTGGCTGCTGCCCCAATGCCGGCGAGCCGGGAAGGGTGGGCAGCCCTGCCCGTGGGACACATCGTGCAGAGACAGGGGAGATGACGAGGTTCCAAGCACAGGGTGAGTCAGGCTGGAGGTTGGGAATGGGCGGCCAGCCGGAACTCGGCCCACACTGGGTAAAGATGTGTGGGTGGTGGAGAATGCTCTCTCACACAAACCTCTGACCACAGCTGCCCGTATTCCACCTTCTTTGCCATCCGCAGAGATGAGACACAATAGTAGAAAAACATTGCAAAGGCAAATGTGGTAATGAAGCCCTAATGCGGTAATTAAGCAGTAGGAGACCCTACCACTCTCTCCAGGCCATTAGCTTTACCCGAATCGTAATCTCCCTTTTAGTTAAGTCTCTTGACCGTGTGAAGGGTGCCCTGACTTCCATCCAGAGTCAAATGACTACTACGGTAAAGAGTACATGGGGCAGGTTGTCAAGTAATTCTGTTTCTACTCTCTGTAAAGAGGAAGTAAATTTTTGGCATAAAAAAATCCATCTCGTCCAACCTACGCTACAGATCGTCCGTGTGTCTAAAGACCTGTGCTCAACATTAGCAAACCTCTTTGCCCTCACACCTGGTTTTAAGCTGAAGCTTAAGAAAAAAGTTTTATTATGTGCTTGTTTTTAAAAGTCAAAATTTTACAACAGTGGATGAGTATGTTTCACAATTTTTGTTTGTAATAGAAGCCACAGTCAGACATTTAAAGCAAGTATAACTGGCTGACAACCTCTCCTTCCTGTGGTTAAAATGATAGGAAGTGATTTATAAACTGTCATCAGAGTTAGCTAAACAATATTTTATCTCATGTAGTTGGCATGATTTAAAGCTCTTGGCACACTAAAATAAAAAGCATAATCTTCACTGACTGTTAAACAATGAGATTCACACCCAGAAAAGTAAAAAAAAAAAAGAAAAAAAGAAAAAAAATTAAGTGAAGGTTTAGATGCATATAACCTTTCAAAAATTTGGACCTCAGTGTATAATGAAGTGTTATCGCAGTTAGACATTGGTGGTAAATAACTCAGATCTTTGGGGTGTAAGCTAATTGCTGAAGATCAAAGAGAGTTTGGTAAGAAAAAGCTAGTATTATTTCACTAACCTCCAAAACTCAGATACAGTCTACACCTGAATGCAAAATAGACATGCAATGAAAAGTTCGACAAAACTGCAAAAACTTCATTGCCTTCTGGAGATCAAGCCCATTTTCCAACAACTGATTAATTAAATCAAAGTCACCACCTTCTTGATCTTGACCCACCTTTAATCCCTCTGCAGAAATCCCCAGCACAAATTTAATTGAAGAGTTTTGTCACAACGCTAATTAAAGTGAGGTTTATATCTTACATAATGGAGATTCTCAAATATTTGTTCATTACCTGCTCTACAATGTTACTCCACACCACTGACATTAGTCAAGAACTATTGTCTTAGCCCTAAAATAGAATAACATTTTTGAATATCAATATTCTACACACCCAGATAAAAATCTAGGTGTATTAACATCCTTAAATGAATAAACTTAATTGCTAAACTTCTTTGCAACATAGAACGTACCATAAGCTTTCACATGACAGTGGCCAGATAGACACCTTCTCTAAGAATCAAGAAAAAAATCGTCCAAGTATCTCACAGATGGAAGAATGAATTATAATATGGGAACCACCATAGAATGTTACAGAAGCATCAAAAGAATGAACTGGAGATATGCCAGTTGACAGGAAAGATTTTCCAGAAGATGGTAGTGTGTACAAAAGATAAAATGCAGGGGCACCTGGAGGCTCAGTTGTTTGAGTGTTGAGTGTGTGACTCTTGGTTTCTACTCAGGTAATGATCCCAGAGTGGTGAGACTGAACCCCACGTCAGGCTCCTTGCTGGGCATGGAGACTGCTTAAGATTCTCTCTCTCTCTCTCTCTCTCTCTCTCTCTCTCTCTCTCAAATAAAAAAATTTAAAAATTCAATTAAAAAAATAAAATGCAGAGATGTGTTCATAGTATCATCCTATCACACCCACAGGCACACAAAACTTGTAAATGTATTTACATATGTGTGCATCTAAATGTCTGTATGTATATACGTAACGTATATGTGTCTATATGTGTATTCATATGTATTTGTATATAGTTACATAGAAAAAAATACTAAAACTTGAATACCAGGTTGCTAACGCTTTGCCTCGGGAAGTAGATTGGGGCAGAGTTGGGGGGGTGGGCGGTAGAGGGCAATACAGGGCAAGGAGAAAGGTAGAAAGGAAAAGGAAAAAAAGATCGAACTAAGAAAGTATGATTCTATTTGTTTAATATTATATATATGTGGGGGCGCCTGGGTGGCTCAGTCGGTTGAGTTTCTGACTCTTGGTTTCGACTCAGGTCACGATCTCACAGTTCACGCCTTCGAGCCCCACATCAGGCTCTGTGCTGACAGCAGGGAGCCTGCTTGGGATTCTCTGTCTCCCCCCTCGCTCTGCCCCTTCCCCACTCACTCTCTGTCTCTCTCTCTCTCTCTCTCTCTCTCTCTCAAAAATAAATAAATAAACATTTTTAAAAAGTATATGGATGTGTTAAAGAACTTAAAAAGGAGACTTGTGTCTATAGACTTACAGAGACGGCTTTGGAATATTAAAGACAAGTTGCAGAGCAACGTGTCTGGTATGATTCTCTTTTGTTTTTTAAACATAGTTTTATTTTTTTAATGAACACGTTCTCATAACAAAATATATGAAGAAATAGGGACGCAGAAGAGGAAAAGTCAAGATTATCTAATTCTAAAAAGAATGCAACCACTGTCAATTTCCTGAAGCGTGTCCTTCCTGGTTTAGTTATTAAGGGAAATGCAATGCTGTGCACTATGCTCTAACCTTCCTTAATCAGGTAAGAATGCACCCCTAGTCACACCCAGCCAGGTACTCTCTGCTCCCTGTGTCACAAGTACCGAAGGCCTTGAGGCTCCAACACAACGCCTGTTAGCTCTACGCCAGAGCAACCTTCCATGGCCTCTGCTGAAGCCCACTTGTCCTCTCGCCACAGTGAGACCTGGGCTGAGCTGAGCTGCAGGCTCCAAGCTCACCCTCCTGCTATGTCTCTGCCCACTCCCCAACACGAGGAGCAAGATGGAAATTCTAGGCACCATTCATGCCCCCCTGTGAGAAGTAAGAGCAACTCAGGAGAATGAACCTGGCCCACCTTGTGCTTCCCGGTTGACCTCGAGGAGACTGTCCCCAGGTGCATGAGGGAGCAGCCTGCAAGACAGTCGCCTCTCAGAGCTCCAAACGTAAAACAGAAGCAAACGCCCCAGACTCTCAGCAGCACCTCAATTTCCATGACACCCCTCCTTTCTCTGTGTTCTCTTCCGGAAAGACGTGATCAAGCTGATGTGGAGCCCGCTTGGGATCCTCTCTGCCCCTCTCTCTCTGCCATTCCCCTATTCTCTCTCTCTCTCACTCTAAATAAATAAATACATACATACATACATACTTAAGATGATGCGGAGAAAAGGGAAGCCTTGCGCACAGTTGGCGGGCATATAATCTGGTGTGATGTGCTCATTATGGCAAACAGTATGAAGGCTCCAAAAAATTAAAAATGGCACCACCATGTGATTCCGCAGCCCCACTTCTGAGCACACATCAGAAAGAAATGAGATCGCTGTCATGAAAACGCGTCTGTGTCCCCATGTTTGTTGCGGCATTCGTTATTCATAACAGCCAAGATATGAAAACAACACAAATATCCATCGACAGATAAACAGGTAAAAAAAAATGTGGTACATATGGGCAATGGAATATTATTCAGTCTTTTAAAAAAGAAGGAATTCCGGGGGTATCTCTGTGGCTCAGTCGGGTAAGCATCCAACTCTTGATTTCAGTTCAAGTCATGATCTCGTGGTTCATGAGATCAAGTCCCACATTGGGCTGTGCTGACAGCGCCGATCCTGCTTGGGATTCTCTCTCCCTCTCTCTCTGCCCCTCCCCTGCTTGCACTGTTTCTCTCTCACTCTCAAAATAAATAAATAAACCTTTTTTTTTTTTAAAGAAGGAAATCCTGCCATTTGCAACAACATGGATCGACCTAGACGCCATTATGCTAAGTGAAATGAACCAGACATAGAAAGGCAAGCACTGCATGATCTCACTTATACGTGAAATCTAAAAGAGTCGGCGAGTAAAATGATGGTTGCCACATGCTTGGGAGGAGGGAGAAATGTCAAAGTGTTGGTCAAGGGGTACAAAGCATTAGTCATGCAACATGAATAAGTTCTGGAGACAGAACGTACAACAATGTGACTAGGTAAAAATACTGCATTGAATACTTGAAATTTGCTCAGGGGGTAACTCTTCAAGCGCCCTCAGCATGAAACAAAGGAAAAAGAAATCATGGGAGGGGACGGATACGTTAA
>NW_024412377.1:11476270-11516549 GCF_014898765.1 Herpailurus yagouaroundi | reverse complement strand
GCTTAACCGACTGCGCCACCCAGGCGCCCCAGCCAGAGCCTATTTTGAATGCCAGAATCTGAGTATTAATTTTTTTAAATCTCCCTCGCTATTCGCAAATCCCGCGTTACTTACTCCGGCGTCATACCCATGAGGCAGATGGAGACAGATGAGACAGTCGGGGATAAGGCAACATCCTCAAAGGTGCGCAAGAGAAAGGACATTAATTTTCTCCAATATGACTTCCATTTCACAAAGAAAACACCTTTCTGTAATCATCAATAGAATCAACTTTCTCTAAACTTATTCTTGGTTGCCTGAGAGCGTACCTGATGGCATTAGTTACATTAAAAAATAATATAAGCAGAAAAGTAACTTCTGCCTTCCTAAAGAGAGAACAGAAAGTACCCAGTAAGCACGCTCGTCCCTTAAACACAGACCAGTGAGCACAGGTTAAATCTAAATCTAGCAATCAAACTAGATAGGGTCATTGAATGAAATTTCTGGATAAGAGGTTGAATTTTCAAAAGCTGTTGAATAATGGAAGAGGTAGAACTTAGAAATCTTGGGTCCAAGTGTGGAATGACCGAAAGGTGCCCAGAGGGGGTGTCCTACATACATAACAATACCAGAAACTAGGGCACAACTCCTTTCAGCCAAAAAGTCTCAGATGGGGAGAGCTAGGCCAGTAGCTTCACTGTCACCCGGGGACAGCAGGATGGGATCATCGAGAGCAAGATGACAGCCTGGGACCTCACACCAAACCAGAGAGCACAGAGAAGGCTCCAGGTCGGAACGGTATGCAGAGGCCTGGGCTGGGCCCTGAGCGATAGGTCTGCGCTTGGGTGAAGCTGACTGAGGTCAGGAAGACAGTACCCAGCAGCCCAGGTTAAGCCGAGAGGCACAGATCAGAGAAGTCGTGAGGTTGGAGCCGACTGCAGAAAACTGGCGAGAGCAAGAAAGCAAGTCCACGGGGCATGGCCCTAAGTGGGTCCTCGCAGGTGGACCGACCATGGCCTGCCCTCTGCCTTGTTCTAAGCAACCTTCCTGGTGTGAGCAGGCAATGGCTGGCAGGCAGGAGTTCTTCACCACAGCAAGGACAGGCCCCGAAGTTGTTTGTGTCTGCAGTAAATCTCTGGGGAAGGAAGCTTCTGAGTAACAGAAAAAAAAAAAAAAAAAAACCAACAAAACAAACAAAAAAAAAAAAAAAAACTAAAGAATTCATGGGAGGAGCAGAGGAACCAGTGAAAACCTACCTTTAAAGTGACTGGGGGCCATGATACTAGATACACTCTTTCTCTGCCACAACCTCCATCGCCTGCAACCCTATGGATCAGGGACAAGGGAAGCATGACTGCATTTTAAGGGGTGCCTGTGAGCCATAAAAGTGTTCCCTTCCTGGGATTCGAAGCAAAGTTATAGCGTAGGGTGTTCCTGCAATGTGTGGACCCAGTCACGGCTAAGAAGAAAGTTGGGGGCGGGGGGTACAATGTCAGGGTGATAGGAAAAGGCCCAGTGGCTTCTTCATGGGTGCAAAACTTTTGAATTAAATGCCATTTCAATAGGTCTCTATTACGTATGGAAAGGAACACACTGTAGAACCAAACAGACGGGGCTCAGAAGTTCGAAAACAACGAATAGAGTGGCCATTCTAAAAAAGCCAGTTCCTAGCAATTGCTGGTAGGGCTCCAACATTCTCAGCTGGAAACTATAAACTCACTTTATTTGGGGACATCTAAGGCCTCGGGGCAGGACATGATGAGTCCAATAAGTGCTGATGATCCTCCCTACAAATATTTCCAGCACGTATCACCTCCAGGCCCTCTTACCACCTGTGTTTGCATGCACGCCTTCGTCAGCTCTCGCCTGAATTACTAAGACAGCGTCCCGGTCTTGCGCTGCCGGGCTCACTCCTCTGCCCCCGTCTCCAGACGGATGCCACGTGTGCTCTCTGTGAAGGCTCCGGGGGCCATCGTGACCCGGGGGAGTGCAAAATGGATATGCCGGCGTTCGTTCTTCTGTGTCCTGAAGGCCCCTGTGGGCCCCGCGCGGGTGGCCCCACGGCCAAGTGCTAACGTGCACTGGGGGCAGGAGGAGAAGTGGCAGTGTGCCCAGGCTTGTACAGAACCTGATCGTTCACACAGCCTGCTTTGGTCTCTCCAGCCAGCTGCCCTGGGGCTCACGTTTGGCCCCAGCCTGGAGGACACCGGGTGGGGTTCATCAGAGCTCCTCCCTGCCCCCCCTTCATCATGCAGAAAGTTGATTCATCATTTCACTGCTCCCTTCAGCCCTCCCTCCACCCTTTCATCCATCTGTTTCACAAACATTCGGCAAGCACCAAACAAAGAGTCCGGGTACGACTCTGGGAGATGGAGGTAAAACACCGAATAAATACGGAAGAGACCGTGAACGCCTTCATCCCCACGTCCCACTGCCCTGACCCACACACGTTTCTCAGCAGAGCAAATCCCTAAACACTTTAAACACGGGGATGACGGGATCAGAAAGGAAGAACATTTCAGAATTGGCCTGCATCGAAGCCACACGTCTGCGGAGTTCTCTTGAGTGGGATCTCACACGCGTCTGGTTTTCGATCCTGACTCTTGCTTTGGGCAACACAAACCTGTCCCTGGTTTCCCCTGATCTAGCATCAGGGTGTCCTGGGAAGTCCCAGGTTAGGAGACGCTCACACCCTCCCCCTATCCCAGGCAGCTTCCGGGCTTGCCTTCTCCAGAGCATTCCCTCTTAAAAACCCTGCTACTTCCCTGGCTTGTCAAACAACAGCAGGCTCCAAGTCAAGGGCACGAGGATAGCCACCCACGCACCTTGGTCTGGTGTGAGAGCCCCCTCCCCTGCCACCGCTTGCTGGGTCCACCAGACGAGCCCGAATTAACTTTCCAGGTCTGGCTCACCCTTCGGGATCTACCATGTATTTGGATATAAGTCTGCGGAACATAAAACATTGACAAATACGCCTTTATTTTACCTTCTCAAGCAGGTGAAATGTGCCTTGTTTATGGGACACGAAAAATAAAGATTGCCTTTTTTGCCTGCCGAGTATAGTCTACTATTTTGAGACAGGTCTTCAAGAGTAAGTAAAAATTATTGTTTTCATTATGAGTATTCTCCTCCAGCTCTAAAACTCTATGATTCGATTCGATGCACAGCATTTTAAGTGATTGCTTGAAAGAATGGCTTCCTACCATTTCCTCCGGTGAAAAGTTCAATCCTAGGATCTCCCCGGCAGAGTGACTACAAACCATGACCATGAAGGCTCATCCTGCAGACTAATGTTGGTGCATTGCGCCATTGCAGCGGGTAAAGACCCACAGCAGTGCCCGCATCATAAGAGTCAGTTCCACCTGGAAGAAAGAAACAAAAAGAGCAGTATTAGTTGATGTTGCTGGCTGGCACGAACCTCTTCAGGATCACTCAAAACCATGAAAGCTTAGAAAAGCCAAGTTGTGCTTTCTTGAACCCCCATGCGACAGTCATTGGAACGGCGACCGGTCTAGCGAAAGGGTGACTTTGAAATCAAACAGACCTGGCCTTTCCTCCAGCCTTTGTTCCGGAACAGGTATGTGATCTTGGGCTGGCTACTTGACTTCTCTGAGCCTTTTTCCTCGTCCATAAAACAGAGATTTCAAACAAAAACAACACGTTGAGTTGCCCTGAGGGCGAAAGGATTAGGATAAACACAGCCTAGTGGTGTCTGGAACACAGAAGACAATCAACAAAAATTTCCGACTTGATTTCAAAAATATGAAACCCACCACGGGGTCATTTTCCTGGGTCTCTGTTTCATTGGTAACCTAGCATTATTCCTCGGGAATTTTTATAGTAAACACATACAGGATTATTAGATCCAAAGTGCAGAAAATTCTGCTCTCTGGTTTCTATTAACTTTCCATACACCTTTAGTACCATTATAATTGTTACTCCTGACCCATGACTCTTGAGCCCCTGCTGGTCTACCAGAGTCTCTTCTGAGTCATTAAAAGCAGATGGAATTATGTTCTAAATGGCACTTTCTCAAATGTATTTTATTGTGTTATTTATTAAGATGCGCAATTTGCCGAGGAAGAGATAATCTTCACTGCCATCTGAAGACGTAGGGAAATAGCCCCTGCCCACATTTCATGCATTTCTAATCAGTCGAGGATGGGTAAAGCAAGGGTTAATAACTGCCTCACTCATCTACCTCGCGAAGGCTGAGAATTACACCAATGTTCAGAGAAAGTGGTCTAGCCCACATGATCACAGTAGGAAGGATACGGCCACCCAAAAGGAAAGTACTAAGATGCGAGCACCCCAGTCCCTCTTTGCATCCCGCTGGCTGGACCCAACAGGAGGCCGGATGGCAAGAGCGTCACAATCGCCCCGCCAGTCCCGCCTCTCAGGGCACAGAGCCTAAGGGAGAAGGGAGAAGTGGATTCAGAGGGGCCACAGGAAGATACTCGGCACAGTATGCTTAGCACTTTATCCAGTGACACACTTGTTGCCAGGGGGACAAGTGGGTCTTTTTTAACTCGCTGCCACGCGAGAGCTCTAAACCCTGCCTGACATCCACAAGGAGTTGAAAATTCAGTCATCCCATCATGTGGATAAGTCACTTCCCATATACCCCTAGAAATATTTTTCATGCGTTCCCCTCATTCAACCAGCCTTTGGTTCGCGTCTACCCGAAAAGGGACACTGACGTCTCTGCCAGATGGCAACACATGCATTCCAGAACCCACCTCGCATTCTCAAAGCCCGGGCACTAAAATTACAACAGTTGGCCCCCCGGGGAGATAAATCAAACAGGGGAGACAGGGAGTTCAGCCTGGCTGGAACTGCCCCTGGGCTGTCACAAATGCCCAGAAACCCCCTCGTGGGAGCCGAGCTTCGGGGTGCTGGGCAATGCAGGTGGTGAGGGGTGCGCTGAGCTTGGAGGCGCTACCATGATAATGGGCCCAGGAAGCAGCACCCTCTGACCTCTCCCACCCCCACCCCAGCCAGCCTGTGTCTCTCCGGGGAGGGAACCCCAGACACTTGCCCTCGTTCTAATTCTCTCAAAACGCAGCCAAAGGGCTCTTGCTGCTTGGACAGCAACTGACTTGAAGGCTTTTCCCCTCTCTCATGAAGGCTATAATTCCATTCCCACCATCTATTCTAGAAAAAAATCACAAACGAACCACAGTGACTTCTACTATAGAAGCATCGTGGCATTGTCCTCTCCGGCCTCTCTAGAAAACAGAGCCCTGAGGCAAAGTTTACCTGTTACAGGACTTGCGGGGGTGGAGGGAAAAGGCAAATCGAAGCCGGAAAGGAGGGGACAAGTTAAGGTTGCCACCAAGATGGCCACGGCTTCACAAAGACACCCTGCCTCCGGGTCACGTGGACCTCCCCAGAAAGGCCACAGGGAGCCATTGTATCTCAAGAAAGATTGCTTCATTATTTCCTTGAGTTAAAAGAGACATCATGAACCTAGGAACACACGAGTGGAAACCAGCACCGGCTGTGCTATTTTCTTTCACTTAGGAGTCCTGTTCTTTTCGTGCCTTTCTCAGATAGTGGTTTTGTGTTAGCGCCAATGATAATTGTAAGTGTGCCCATGTTTCGCACCGTATCAACAGTGTATGGAATCCGTGCAGGGGTCCCTCCTTATACCCCGGGTTAGTGGCAGCCATCGTGCTCTGTCCGCTACCGTCTTTTGCTCCACCAGGCTTTTCATCAGGAAATGAGGCAAAGCAGGCCATTGGGCCGCCCTACCCTGATCTGCTTTGACATTACTGTGTTATGTCCCTGACCCTAACGTCACACACGCCCCCCTCCCCCATCTCTAGACCTCACTGGCAATCCATTGGCAACGTGCTTTGGCCCGCAGAGCTGATGGAAAGCATCTAATAAAACGAAGGCATAAATACCCACTTAGGCTACCAGATTCGGGTAATGAAGTTGATGTCATCCATTTAATCCCCAAGCGAGCCAGTCGTTTTAACAGACGCCATTCCATAGACCAGTTTTGTATCCATGTTTCTCTAAACACTAGCCTACAGCAAAATGACGATAACTTTTCACGGAAGAAAAGAAATGGAGGGGACGGGCGCTCCCATAAGCAGATAATTTTAGAAAAGACGGGGTTATACAAATACGAAAAGGCATCTTCACCGCCGGACTCTTAGAGACTGACATTAATGTTCACGAACATTATGTTAACATGTGTTATGATTCTCCCTCCGTAAGAGGACTATAACACTCCGTGTTCCATCCCCTCGATTTTTTGTGTTTTTCTCTTTGCCAGTGCAGTGGTTAACTTGGAGGTTACTTTTTGGATGAGATTATCATTTAAGTTGGTGAACTCTGAGTAAAGCGGGTTACCCTTCATAATGTGGATGGGCCTCATCAAATCAGTTGAAGGCCTGAGAGGAACAAAATAACCGGGCTCCCTGAGCAAGACGGAATTCTCCAGCAGAATGGCCCCACACTCCATCTGCACCACTGGCTTTCCTCAGTCCCCAGTCTTCAGACGGGGACTGTATCACCTCTTCTCCTGGATCTCAACCCTTCCAGCCCACAGATTTTGGACTTGTCAGCCTCTGTAATTGTGTGAACCAATTTCTTATAATCAATCTCTTTCTCTATATATGTATACACATCCTATCACTTGTCTTTCTCTAAAAAACCTCGACTAATACAGATTTGGTACCAGCAATTAGGCAGTAAGCCAGCTACCTGGCAACAGGTTGATTACATCGGATGTAAGGGACAGCATTTTGTTCTTACGGAAACAGACACTCACTCTGGATGTAGATTTTCCTTCTCTACCTGGAATGCTTCTTCCAAACCTGCCATCCATGAACTTACAGAACACCTTATCGACCATCGTGATAGTCCACACAGGATTGTTTCTGATGAAGGAACTCATTTCAAGGCAAACAAAGTTCAACAATGGGCCCATGCTCAAAGAATTCATTGATCTTCCCATGTTCCCCATCATCCTGAAGTAGCTGGTTCACTGGAATGGCAGAATGCCCTTCTGAAGACTCAGTTACAGTGCCAGCTAGGTGGCAATACTTTGCAGGGCTGGGGCAAGGTTCTCCAGGAAGCTGTATGTGCTCTGAATCAGGTTCTAACATACAGTGCTATTTCTCTGAGAACCAGGGTTCACAGGCCCGGGTCACCCGTGGTAACTCACTTGCAAAGCTTTTGCTTGCTGCCCCCATGACTTTGTACTCCAGCCCTGCCAGCCTAGATGTCTCAGTTCCAAAGGGAGGCATGCTTCCAACAATGATTCCGTTGAACTAGAAGTTAAGACTGCTATTCAGCCAGTTTGGACTCCTCTTGACTTTAAAGCAACAGGCGAAAAAAGGCCTTACATTGCTGGCTGGGGTTATTGATCCTGAGGAAATGGATCAATGAGGAAAAATGGCACTGCCCCTCCACAGTGGAGCTGAGGAAGAGTATGCCTCGAAGGAGATCCTTTAGGATGCCTCTTACTATTACCATGCCCTGTGATTAAGGTCACTGGAAAACTACAACAACCCAATCCAGGCAGGACTACTAATGGCCCAGACCCTTCAGGAATGAAGGTTTGGGTTACCCCACAAGGTCAAACAAAAACAAAAACAAAAACACGACCAGTTGAGATGCTGGCTGAAGGCAAAGGGAATTAAGAATGGATGGTGAAAGAAGGTAGTTATGAATATCAGCCACCACCACATGACCGGTTGCAGAAATGGGGACTGAAGTTTTCATGAGTATTTCCTCCTTATTCTGTTTTGTATGTGTGTGTGTGTTTGTGGAGGGGTGTGTGTGCGTATTAGGCAAATATTTCTGTTTTCTCCGCTCTTATCCCCTTATCACGTACCATAGGATGCGTTGACTTTATATCACAGTACATAGGTATTGTTGACCCTACATCATAGTGTTTAGGTGATAGGCTATCAAGGAGAAGAGTGAATACCCTCCAAGGACTTCACAGCGTCTTCTGGGGGAAAAGCTAGTGTGTTTGGGGTTGTACATGGAATAGTTGTATCATGTTGGGCAGAATTACGACCTTTTTGTTGGTCTCTATTTGGTGGCAACACGACTGGTGGTCATGATGGTTTAAAGAGGTACATATGGGTGCCATGTTGACAAAGGGTGGACTTGTGATGGTCGATCTTATTTTTCAACTCAGAGGCTGTTTTTGGATGAGAGTTAATTTTAAATCAGCGAATTATGAATAAATCAGATTCCCTCCACAATGCCGGTGGACTTCATCCAATCATTCGAAGGCCTGAATGGAACAAAAGGACAAAGCCAGAGGGAATTTTCCAGCAGAATGCCTTCAGACTTCATCCGTACCACCAGCTCTCCTGGGTCCTGTGCCTGCTGGCTCACGCTGCAGAATTTGGTCTTGTGGGCCTCCATAACCACATGAGCCAATTCCTTGTAATAAATCTCTATTTATACACACATCCCAATCGCTCTGTTTCTCTGGAGAACCCCGATTAATACAGTCAGGAAAATCCTTTTTTTCATGAAACAACTATTAACATTTTGTGACACACCGGAGTTCCAAGAAGAATAACCCATTAGGGAAATGCCACCTTCTAGGAGCCACAGCCTCCTAGAAGATCTGCTGTCTCACAGATGCAGAATATTGGTAGGAAGGGGATCTGAGAAAAGGGAAGAAACCGAGTGCAGTTATCACCATTGGTTATCAAGCTTTCATATTAATGGATTCATTCACAAGACGACTTTTATACTACTAAATAGCTGCTAATTCCCGTGCCTCAAAAAAAAGAAATATAAGTATGATCTCAGGAATCTGGAAAGACCTTTTCTGCTTCCATGTGACTCACCTATATTCCATTATACACATGTCACCGTGTTTCTCTGAGCACTAATTCATGGGAGTGGCAACTACCCATGAGGCCATGGATGCGGACAGACATTCCATTCTGGTTCCAGAAAGCTGGCGTGACTCAGACGGTGAGTGCATTCTGCACTGTTATCACACCATGTGCTGAAAGACGACTTGCAAAGGAATTTTAAGATGCTCTCCTGACCTACTAGCAACCAATTACCTTGTCAGCAGGGCAAAGCATCTACCAGTTGGGCAACAATATTACGATGAATGTGAATCCTTTGCTAAAATGCATGATAAAAACATAAAAGACTCGAGGTATTCCCATGACACCATTACCATTAACTATTACGGTCTTAAGCAAATATCTGTTTTTTGCCATAGCCACAGGGCATTTGCCTTATCTACCGAAATGGCTTGTTCTAGCCACCGATATCTAAGGAATAAAATAACCGTGTATGCCTAAATCTTATTAGTACCCAAGAAATCTTCTGCATGGAATGGGGAAAAGCTAATCTTTGACTTAGCAACTATTTTTAAGTAAAAATATATTAGTTCTAGAAAGGCCTCTTTTGCTTTTAATTTTAATCTTCCTTAAAATTAATATTTTAGAGCAAGACTTTGTGGGGATTCTTCTTCAAGCTATACAACTGTTATTCTCATAGACCATATCGTTTTCTCACCTTTACAGGAAAGACTAAACATTGGCCCACTTACAGGGGCAGCTGGGTAGCTCAGTCAGTTAAGCGTCCGACTTTGGCTCAGTTCATGATCTCGTAGCTTGTGAGTTCAAGCCTCACGTCGGGCTCTGTGCTGACAGCTCAGAGCCTGGAGCCTGCTTTGGATTCTGTATCTCCCTCTGCCTCTGTCCCTCCCCACTCGCACTCTGTCTCTCTCTCATCTCTCAAAAATAGATAAACATAAGAAAAAATTTGAAGTAAAATATAAAAAAATTTGACCCACTCCAAAGACAATTTTAAATATTTTAAATAAAAGATGCTGAGATTCTACAAAGTATTTTGAACGATGGTAGCATTTCAGCCAAGCTAGGGTGGCACGCAGAGCACAAGGCTACATAACCCTTCAGATCACTGCCAAGGTTGGCAATTCCAATGGATTAAGCAGACCTGTGAATAGCTAGAGCTGCAATCCTCCAAAGAGGGGCTTTGCAATCTAGGGGAAAGGGGTTGAGATTCAGTAGCCAGCAGTGATTGTGTGGGATATACCCCAGAGCTAGCATCTTTCACTGTAAATGAGAGAAAAAATGTGGCCTCAAGAAGCATTATCCCACAAAGCCAATCTGAAGAAGGGGCACCTTTCAGATAAGACAGAAAGGATGATCCTACTTTCTCTAGGTCATTAGGCATCCTATGATGCTCTTCAAATAATGGAATGTCCTTGCCTCTCCAATTCCAGCCGGTGTGATGATTCAGCATTTCTAAAAGAGCACTGAGGTATTATCAAGAGACAGGATCCTTTCTTTCCTTATTACTGCTGGATTTTATTAATATGGCAGCAAGGTATCGTAACAGTCCCTGTGTATCACCGTATGTGAATTTTACAACGGTGACAATGGTCCTTGAATAGGAGTTTAAAGTATTTTTCAAGTATTTTGAGTCTCCAGCAATGAAAGTAACTACATAATAAGGAATGGATTATTTCAGTTGAAAGGCTTTCATAGGGAAGTAATAGGTTTAGGAAAATCCTTAAGGCAAATAGCTCCATTCTGATAAAAATTACAAGACTTGGGAACAAGAGGAGAATGACATTTGTCGCTGAACAGCTCCCTAAGAAACTTTCCAAAGCTTGAGGAGAGGTTGGGCACCTGTTGATTTCTATTAGCATCTGGTTAAAATGATGCAGAAAAAATAGACTCAGGAATACCTTGTTCTCATGCCTCACGCCCTGGAGCAGTTCTGTGGTTGACCTTCCTCTGACAGGCTCTCACAACCGGGGAAACTCCAGCTCAACACTGGGGACTGGCTCGTGGCTCAAAGGCACAGGGGGGACATGGAATACAAACAGACAGAATGACCACTCAGGTGTCTGTGGTTGGAATCCAGGCCTTTTTTGCCACGCCTGAAAATGAAGGTGATAATGCTGTGACTGAAGGAAAGATAAATGACTTTTACTGACTGGTGCGTGACCGATGAGCAACTTGTCACTTCCCACTGGAATTTTCTTATGAGGAATCTACCCAGAAATAACAGCACCTCGAAACATCAGGCTCACTACTGAATTCGAATGTACATACGGCCTTTTAGTCTGGGGATACGGTTCCACACATTTTATTTGTTTCGCATCTCTGTTGTGTGATGGGACTATTCCCCTTCGTCTCTGCTCTGTAGTTTCAGCGGCAGGCAGAAAGAGGAGAAAAAAGCTTGCTCGGGATGATCAAGTTCAAACAACTCCAGGCTGAGGTTGGAACCCTGACCCCTTTTGTAACGCTTACTGGAGCTTTGTGGCTTTTGTTGTTTTTGCTGTTAACTCAGAATTGTTATTTTGCCTCTTCAGTAATTAAAAGAAATCTGAAAATCATCTATCAATCAGTAAAATCGCGTTGTGGACTTACTGTGCTTTTCACACCTGGGAACATCGCTACCTGGAGACGTAGGTAAAGATATGAATGCAGCCCAGTTCCCTGAAAAAGAAAAGGGATTGGATTTAGAAATCACATCTGCACACAATTTTAAAAGACGCAAAAAATCGTTACTTCCAAAGCACACCTAAAGCTGGAGGGAGCCATAAAACACAAGAAGCCACATGGCACACAGAATTGTTTTGTTAGGGTACCCTCAAACACCATGAACTTCCACTTCCAGAAATCACAAGGTCATTGGCTTAGAAGAATTCTCCAAGGCACCTATTTTCATTTATTTATTTATTTATTTATTTATTTAGACCGTGAAAGCAGGGCAGAGAGAGAGAGAGGGAGAGAGAAAATCCGAAGCAGTCTCCGTGCTCAGCACAGAGCCCGACCTGGGGCTCGATCTCACAACTGCAAGTTCCCAACCTGAGCCGAAATCAAGAGTCAGATGCTTGACGGACTGAGCCACACCCAGGCGCCCCCACCTATTTTCTTGAAAGCTGATAGAGTCAGCCCACCTCTCCGGGATGGGAATGTTCAGTGGGTGCTCTGGGCACCAGGAGCTATAGTGAAGAAGGTGACCCGGGGAGCCATGGCCTCACCCAACTGTGCCCTCAATCCGGGTGATGGACCCCATCATCGTCCTGGTCCTCTTATCCCCGTTCAAGCCACCTTCATAGGACAAAGCAGCAGTGGCGATTGAACAACGTATACAGGCTGCGGTCTGAGCATTGGATACATGCGCAAACGGAAGCATAGTTAAAATAGCACAATCCGTCAGCATATACGTCCTTCCTCCGCCCATCAGAGAAAAGAAAAGCCCCTTTGCACCTTCAAATTGGTTCAAAGGAAGAACACGTAGAAGACGAAATGACTGTTACAAAAACAAGATCCTTTTCCTAGACGCCTTTTCTCTTTCACAGATTTAATTTATGTGACACATAGTAGATACCAAATTGTGGCTCCTTTTGATGTTTCAGTAGCCAAAAAATAATTTACTCATTCTATGCGTCCTGTATATTAAAATGACAATACAAAGAGAAATTAGGCGGAGCCCCAACTTCCAAGGAGTTTACAGTCGAGAAGGGAACAGCTATGTGCACGTCTGACTACATCCCAAGCTAGAAACGTGGAATCAAGTGCTTTAGGATAAGCCCAGGCAGGATGCTAAGGGAGGTCAGAGTGAGGGAGATCATTCCAGAAAGCAAAGGAGACAGAATAGATGAGATTGCCAGGGAGTCAGGAACAAAGCAGGACTGAGCAAAAGGAAGGCTGGGAAGTTAGGATGGCATCTTGATGTGGGAAAGCTTCATTACAACAGACTAAGGGGGTCGACTTCATTCTCTGCATGTTAACGAAGAGCAATGCGATAGACGGCTGTTGGTTTTTCCAGCCTTGCCAACTTAGAAGGATGACCCCAGTGACAGCACCTTGCTTGATTGTCTTGTTTGAATTCATTTGGGGCAGCTGCAGGGAGAAAAGTAAGAAGTTCTGTGGGAGGTGACTACATGGGACAAGCAAGAGATAACGAACGTTGGGTCTGGGGAGTCGCAGTAGACCGGAAACACCCAACAGTGATCTCTTAGGATAAATATGCTCCCGTTTTATTTCATGAAAACACAGAAAAGGCACGTAGCAACTCACTCAACGTGCATCCATCTCTTCTAATATTCACAACCATCCTTTGTGATAGAAACTGCCAAATTTCACCTCAGTTCTAAGATGTTTATTTTTTACATGTTAATATGTCTAGGAATTGGGTGTGTTTTACAGTCGGTATGTACATTTAATATGGGAGCGATGCTGATTTTTTTCATACGGTTTGTTTTTCAAGATGGTCAGTGGTGCCTTAAGAAGAAGGAAATGGAAAGATATTGTGCCCATTTTTAGGTGAGATTGAGGCAAAGGTAGTAACAAGCTCCAACCTCTGGTAGGTGAGAAATCAGGTAAGAAAACCCGCCCAGCTGTCTGAAAGTCTCTACTCTGAATGATACTTTTCTTTTCTTTTTTTAAGTTTACTTTACATATTTTGAGACAGAGGGGTGGGGTGGGAAGGGGCAGAGAGAGAAAGACAGAGAGAGAGAATCTGAAGCAGGCTCTGCACTATCAGCACGGAGCCCAACATAGGGCTCATCTCAGGAACCATGAGATCATGACCTGAATAGAAATCAAGAGTCAGACAGTTAACCCGTTGAGCCCCCCAGGCAACCCTGAATGACACTCTTCTAAGGCACAAGAAATCATGTATTCCCTTGCAAGGAAACTACATTCAAAGATACTCAGCTACCCCACTAACCCAGTCAAAACATCAGCTGTATTATGTCACTTTTTCAATCTATTCTTTCAATAAGCATAGATTCAGCTCCCATCTGCCCTGCATTATGCTCACAGCCATGCGGACGGTGGTTAAAAAAAAAAAGCCCTTCCCACATGGAGCTCAAAGACCAATGGGAGAGACAGACATCAAACAATGGTGACATAGAGAAACGTTAAATTGCAAATTGCAAAACATTACAAGCAAAACACAAGATGCTATGATATACATCAGAGGATCTAAGATGTGGTCTGGGCCATCGGGTTAGCCTTTTCTCAAAATGTGATTTTTTCATTCATCGAAAAGATTCCACTAAGACTGATCAAAGAAGGGTGCTGGTGTAGAACTTCTTGACTCAGAAGTAATTTCAAGAAGGAATCAGACTATTCCAGGCAATGGAAATAGCATGGACAAAGGCCCTGAGGCCAGAGGGAACATACTGTTTTTGAGGTCTAGAAAGAAGGTCAAGGAGGTTTGAGGGGAATAGTTTGCATATGAAATAAGACCAGAAGGGCATGTGGGTCATGGAGAAGATGTGACTATTTGGCCTATGAGCACTGGGAGGCAGCTACTTTTTTACTTTGAAAGGTTGGATGGATGAAAATCTTATGGTGATAATTGGGTATGCCAATAATTTCTGTTTTATCACAAACTGGAAGGCTCTTTCAAAATACTTGGGACTTATGTCTACAAACATTCTAGAAGTGAATATGTGGGCCACAACTAACATATGTTACATGTCAATTAACAGACCACGTCTACACCATTGGTTCAACTGAACCCTATAATACTCCTAAATAGCCTGTTGACTAGAATCGATTTCAGATACGGAGAGGTGTGTCCATATGAGAAGGACTTTTGTTGGTCGTAGTGAACGTCTGGGCTGGACGATCGCATTTAGAAAGGGACAGCCACTTCGGTTAAATCAGGGTTTTGTTCTGAGAATATTGCCTCTGGATCCCGACTGATACAAGACAGAAACAACTACAAAATAACAGGTTGTCTTTCCTCTATGAAGGAAGAGTATGGTGTATGTGTTGGCCACAGAGTAGGAGGTGGTAAACAGTAATAAGACTGGCCCTCATCCTAATGACTGGAAGTGACCAAACTCATCGGGGCTGGGGCAGGGGGCTCTAAGGTTCCCACAGGAACAAACATTATGAAAACTGCCCACCTGGGCAGTCTTCTAGCGACAAGCCACTCCCTTCCTAAGGTCTGAATGGCCCCTAGAGGAAACCCAAAAGGAAATAGGAATGCGGGATCAGGAAAACAAATTTGTAATAGAGGTAGATAAATTTAGGACTTTTATTATCCAATTAAAAGACCTTAAAATCAGCAAGTATCCCACACAGTACTCGCAGGAGCGACAACTGGTGCAGCCTTTTGGAAAACCAGTCTAGCAGCGTGTCGACAGCCTTAAAAATGCCCATATACTTTGAACCCATAGTTCTCTCCCTAGAAATTGATCATAAAGGAATAACCAGAAATACCCAACATTCAGGGCACCTGGGTGGCTCAGTCAGTTAAGCGTCTGATTTTGGCTCAGGTCATGAGCTCATGGCTCATGAGTTTGGGCCCCGCATCAGGCTCTGTGCTGACAGCTCAGAGCCCGAGCCTGCTTCGGATTCTGGGTCTCCCTCTCTCTCTGCCCCTCCCCCACTCGCATTCTTTGTGTGTGTGTGTGTGTGTGTGTGTGTGTGTGTGTGTGTGTGTGTGAAAAATAAATAAACATGAAAAAAAATTAAAAAAGAAATACATAATGTTCACAGATCCATTACTTAACAGGGACAAAAAGTCAGAAATAGTTTATGTGTCCAGTTACAGGAAAATGATAGAATAAATTGTAATGCATAAAGATGAACTATTTTGAAGCCACTCAAAACCATACGCTAAAAAAAAAATTCAACCAAGTAAATCTGAAAGTCTACTTGGCTTTACTAAGTGATTTATGAAACGGGCAGTATCCCATCTAGCAAGTCGAGGGAAGTTCCAAGGAGCTGTACAAAATGGAAGGATTTTATAGACAATTAACAAAAGAAAAGGAGGAAACGTTTCAGGCAAGGTCAACTTCCGTTAAGGGGAAGGACATGAGGTCTTATCAGGGGGATTATTTCACCTGCCATTGGCGGGTGGAGTGGGCTTATGGGACAGATTACCTCACTGATGCTGAGCAAAAATTCTTGACTTACCAGTTAAGATTATTTTTCTGGAGGAGATTGAAACTGTAATTAGGTTAGGTATTAAGCCTTGGTTTAGTGTCTCGTGTCTAGTGACATTAGTGTCTAAAATGACAGTAGTGATTATGTCTGAGTGCTGGTCACTTGCTCCTTCTACACTTTATTTTCTAAATTTTCTATAATGTCACAAAAAGGTTCTAAAAATAAGAGAGGCGTACCTGGGTGGCTCAGTCGGTTAAGCGTCTGACTCTTGATTCCGGCTTAGGTCGTGATCTCACTATTTGTGGGATCGAGCTCCATGTCAAGCTCTGTGCTGGCAGCAGTCAGTCTGCTTAGAATTCTCTTTCTTGGGGCGCCTGGGTGGCACAGTCGGTTAAGCGTCCAACTTCAGCCAGGTCACAATCTCGCGGTCCGTGAGTTCGAGCCCCGCGTCGGGCTCTGGGCTGATGGCTCAAAGCCTGGAGCCTGTTTCCGATTCTGTGTCTCCCTCTCTCTCTGCCCCTCCCCCGTTCATGCTCTGTCTCTCTCTGTCCCAAAAAAAAATAAATAAAATGTTAAAAAAAAAAAAATTCTCTTTCTCTCTCTCTCTCTCTCCCCACCCCCCGCCTCTCTCTCTCTCTCTCTCTTTCTCAAAATAAATAAGTAAACATTTTAAAAAATAGGCAAAAGTATAGGAAAACGATGGGCCTTCCATCCAGAATTGACTTGTTTTTACTTCAGCTACTTAATGAAGGAACAGAACGCTCTAGATGAAAGTTGGAGACCACTTTGTTTCTAGTCCTAAATCCTTTCTTCCCGGGTATACATCTATCTGGTCCGTGTTTGTATACTTTTCCGTATAGCATGCTTTCCATAAGCATTTACATAATGGTATTCTCTGAGTTCTTCCAAACTAGCATAGTTGACTACACTGGTCAAGTTTATGACTCACTTTCCTCTCATTCACGGGAGCTTTTTTTGACAGCCGTTCAGGTTGCTACGCGTTGAACCAACTGATTTATTTTAATGGCTGTAGAGTGGTCATCAAGTGTATGGCAACTAATCCATTCCTTTCTGATAGACGTTTTGGTTGTTTCCAGATGTTTGGTTGTTTCCAGCTACTACGAAGTATGTGTGGTGTGGAGCCTTTATAATCAGAAAAGATGGTGGAGGACGCCGCTGAGTCTACTGAGAGGGAAGGTCCTGCTTCCCAGAGACAGGTCTGCCCCAGGGCTCTCTCTGATGCTTTGAAGACGGGCCAAAGGCCCATCTCACCTGACCAGGCATCCTCCGACCCGACCTATACTTTCAACTGCTCAAACATCTACAACTGGAGCAGTTTCCCTGGCCGCAGAAATGGCGGAAATGGCCGCCATGAAGAGCTGCTGGAAACACAACGACCTCGTCACCTTGCGCCATTGTCGTTCTCATTTTCTCAGTTGGGAGAATAAGGCACAGAGAGGTTAAGTAACTTGCCCAAGGTCACACAGCTGGTGAGAGGTGGAGCTGGATTGAAACTCAGGCAATGTGACTCCAAAGTCCATACTCTTAACCTCTGTACTCTACGGCCTCCCACAATTTTCCACTGGCCCGCTCTTTATCTCATTTCACCTTTTACAGCCTCACCTCACCCGAGCTTCAAGGCAGAGAAGCAAGGCAGCCCTGTCTCCCTGGTCTGGACTCTGATTCCTCTCCTTAGTCATCAACCACCTTGGCTTCTGTGCTCACACTGCTTTGGCTCCTTAACCACACACACACCACCACCCCCCTCAACAAATCTTTATAATCATGCTTCTGGTTTTATCACTGTTTATATTATTTCTTGAGGGGCTCAAATCCTGGTGTCCTGGTCCCTTTCTTCCTCCCTGGACACTGACATCCTGCTGCCAAAGCACTTGGGGAGGGAACAAAGTGGAAACGTTGCAAGCGACTCTCATTCTCTCTCTAGAAAGTCTGTATACCGAGTACGAGGGGGTTCCCTCCCAACAGGAAATCAGTCAAGACCCTGCCCACGCTCGGGAAGACACCCGATATCGTGGACATCTACCTGTCATTTGGGATAGAGTTTCTTCCCTTGTTGAGATCATTACTCGGGTCAAGTTGGTGAATTGTAGGACTCTGACATTTTTTGACGTTACTGATTTTCTTCCTGCCTGTTTGATCAGCTGCTGAGAGAGGTGTGTTGGTAACATATATAATGTTAGATAGTCTACAACAATCATGTGGATTGTGAGTTCTCCTTTTAGTTCTGCTAATTTTTGTTTCATGTGGTTTAAAGCCATGTTGTTAGGTCTATAAAATTTAGGATTGTTCTGTTTCTGTTGAATAGCTTACTTTATCAGTAAGAAATGTCCCTCTTCTCCTCCAGTAGACCTTACCTTAGAATCTATTCATTTTTGTAGCAATACAGCTACCACAGACTTCTGGTGACTAGTTTCAGTGGTATATTATCCTACTTTTTTTTTTTTTTTAACCTTCAATCAATCTGTCCTTTTATTTAAGGCATGTCTCTTAAAAACAGCATATAAGTTGCTTCTCATCCAGCAGGACAATCTTTGACTTCTAATTGCAGTGTTTGGACCATGTGTTAGTTTCCTGGCCGTGTTGTGACAAATGACCACAAAACTATGACTTAAAACAACAGAAACATAGTCTCTCAAAGGACTGGATGCTAGAAATCCAAAATCAAGGTGTCAGCAGGGTTATATACACTTCGCTGGAAGCTTCTAGGGAAGGATCCTTTCTCACCTCTTCTGAAGTCTGATTGTTATGGCAACTCCTGGCATTTCTTGGTTTCTGGCAGAATAAGGCCATCCTGTGCCTCTGTTGCCTCTGCCTCACATGGCCTCCTTCTCTGTGTGCCGCATCCAGCCCATGGCCAAATCTCTCCTTCTAAGGACACAAGGCATTGGATTTAAGGTCCACCCTAACTCTGGGTGACCTCCTCTTAATTTCTTCCCCCACTTTCATTGAGAGAAAGTTGACGGTCAGCGCTGTGTAAGTGCAAGGTATACAACACAATTAATTTATGTGTATTATGAGATGGTGACCACAGGGAGTGTGGGTAATATCCATCAACTTGTATAGATAGAAAAACCAAAAAGAGGAAAGCAAGAAAGGGAAAGAAAAGTCTTTTCCTGGTGATGAGAACTCTTGGGATTTAATCTCTTGGACCTCATCTTGGTAACATCTGCAAAGACCCTACATACAAATAAGGTCATCTTCAGAGGTGTGGGGGGGGGGGGGGGAGGACTTGAACATCTCTTTTAGGGGGAACACAGTTCAGCCCACTTCAGTCCATCTGTGTTTGACATGATTACTGATACTGCTGGAAGGCATGGAAGATGTGGAGAAGCCTGTCAAAGCACACGGTGACAGCCTTCTGGCTGGACACTGCCCTCCGTTAGCACAGATCTCATAGTTCTGGGATGGGATTAGGCTGCCCGTGAGAATGAATTGAATCAAACTAAATGTATTATTATCAACCCAGAGTGGTTAGAGAGTTGTCGCCTTTCCAGTATTAGGTAAAGGGACTTCTGTACATTTTTATATTCCAGAAGGTTCCAATAAGTGTGGACTATTGCACCTATATTTCATGGCCTTCATTTTGTCTTTTTGCTTCTCCCAAGTCTTTCTCCCTACTCCCCACCCTCCACCCGCTCTCTGGAGTTTTCCATGTAAAGGACTGATGAGCTCAAGCCCCATTCCTCGGGTCAAACACCTACAAAACTATTTTATAAACTATAAAATGCAAAGTTTATGATCATTATGGCTCTGTTAGCAAAGAAAAAAAAAAAAGAAGTATTGCCTGCTGAGATGACAACCATGTCTGGCTACAATAATCACACATGGAATAAAAACCAAAGTCTTTGGTCTGGTTTCCAAACTTGCCACCACCCGCCCCTGACCTGGGCCTATCTTGTCTTCCAGCCCAACACTCCCCTGGGTCCCACCTGCCCCAGGTACCCCCAGGGGAAAAGCCCTGTGCTTTCATATTCATGCTGCTTCTGACTTTCAGAAATGCGCTTCCCTACATCTTGAGGTGCCCTAATCTTACTAAGATAGCAAATGTTTTTAGTTCCTCTTCCTGGACCCCATCCTGAAGGCTCAGTGCAAATGCCATGTGTTCTGTGAGCTGCCCTCCACACTCCAGCCAGGAGAAATCTGTCCCTTCTCACTTCCCCTGGGTCTCTCTCCAGCACGTCATCATTTCTGCCTCTAACAGAGTCATGCACATACACATCTTATATCCTGTCTAGATTATAAGCGTCCTAAGAACAGAGGCTCCCTCTTACTTATCACTACGCTGCCAAGTCTTAAGCCATTTCCTGGGAGACAGAGGCTGAGGGCATTTGCCTCATGTTTTCAACAGAGAGATCCACCGATGCTCAAAATGTAAGAATACATCCATCCCATGGTCACCCACAAATCGATAAAGACATAATATAAATTCAGGCTTCATTGTGGGGTCAAGCCTCTGAGAAGAAATATCCCTGGATTACTCTCTCCTTTCTGAGCCGGAAGTCCTTGTCTCCTCGTAAATACTGAAAAACTTACGGTGTGAAATACCTGATTTGTTTCTTGACCATTACTAATTTCAATATCAGCTGGTTCAGAAAAAAGCAATTATACAACCGACGTAATAAATCCTTTACAAGGCAAAATAGTTCCAGGTGGTTCCAATCACATACAATCTTTCTGATGTGGCTCTAATGTTTGCTACGTCGTAAAAGTGACTTTTTAACTTTTGAGCTACTTTGCAATGAGGGGTAGATTTATCATCAGGACGGTGACTTCTGCTCGCCTAGAAAGTGCGGCAGGAGTTTATTGGCTGTGGTGATTCATGATTCACCAAGGGGACAATAAAAATGAGGTCCACCACATATCAAGCCCTTTCTGGGGTCATGGTACATGCCTCACTGTACCTTCTGGTGTGTGATCTGCCTCTCTTTACAAGGCTGTTCTTTTTGTAGTTGTGGGTACCAGCTCAATCCTGTTGGGTTGGGCTGAGTGTTAGGAAATGTGGGTTAAAAAAAAAAAAAAAGGATTGTCATTACCTATTTGTATTCTGTCAGTCATGCTAATCACCAGACAACGATATGAACCCAATGAGAAAGAGATTCTACCTGACTCTACTCTTCCTGAGGCAGACAAACTATAAGATTTCCATCAGTTCATCTGACATGTGGAAACTGGTGCATTTCTGCTGGCGTCCTGGGAGCTTTGCTTGCGTGTTTATTTCGATTTGAGTTTTTGTTTTCAAGTAGAGTGACAGGTCAAATCTGACCTCCCCATTCTTTTCTCTTCTCTCCGGGCACATCAACATTACACTGGGTAAGCCCATTGTTTAATACTTCCTCTTACAGGCTCTGTTCTTTCAACAAAACAGCCCTGGCCTTGTTGGGCAATGCTCTGTTCCCCATCTTCTCTTCCCCCTCCTTCACTCCCTACCCAGAAAGTCTAGCTGCCTGCTCTCAGTCTTTAGAAACGTACGTTCACCAACCACCCGAAACGATGCCTATCTGAACAGAACTCCTCAAAAGAAAACCCCTGCAGCCATTTTGCTGAAATCCAAGGGGTGTTCCTTTTGTGGAGTTGGGGGTCTTATTATCAATGGCTGCTTAGATATGCTGGGCATGATGGGAAAGAGGGTATTTATGAATAGGGATCATAATCATCCCCTAAAGACACCCACCTATTTTCTTTCTCCAATAGAGGCTCTGCTGCTGATTGCTTCTTAACCTTCTTTACAGCCGCCATTCCCAGTTACCAGGATTTCACAGAAATCTAAAAAACAACAACAACAATAACAAAAGACAACTATCTCAACATCAGGGAAATGCAAATCAAAACCTCAAAGAGATATCACCTCACACCAGTCAGAATGGCCAGGATCAAAAAGACAAGAATGACAAATGTTGGTGAGGATGTGGAGAAGGGGGAACACTTTTGCACTGCTGTAGATGGGAATGTAAACCGGTGTAGACACTGTGGAAAACAATATGGAGATTCCTAAGAAAATTAAAAATGGAAATACCATATGATCCAATAATTCCACTACTGGGTATTGACCCACAGGAAATGAGAACACTAATTCAAAATGACATATATGCACCTTTACCTTTATTGCAGCATTGTTTACAATAGCCAAGATAATGGAAGCCACCTAAGGGTCCATTGTTAGATGAATCGCTAAAGATGTGGTATGTACACAACGGGATATAGATATATACAATGGAATATTACTCGACCATAAAAAAGAATGAGATCTTGCCATTTGCAGCAATGTAGATGGACCTAGAGGGTATTATGCTAAGTGAATTAAGTCAGACACAGAGAGACAAATACCATATTATTTCACTTACGTGTGGAATCTAAGAAAAGAAAACAAACAAACAGACCCGTAAATACAGAGAATAAACTGGCAGTTGCCAGAGGGGGAAGGGATGAGGGAGGTGGGCAAAATAGACAAAGGAGATTAAGAGGTGCAAATTTCTAGTTATCAAATATGGGGATGAAAAGTACAGCATAAGGACGATAGCCGACAATATTGTAACAACGTTGTATGGTGACAGATGGTAACTACACTTGTGGTGGGAAAAAGAAGAATTATAACTACCAATGGTTACCGCCATTATTTTTGGAAGCTCACCCGAATACCAGAAAAGAATGGACGTGATCTCCCCATGAAGGCAGTTCTCTAAGTGAATGAAGTTAGCTTTATGTTCTTAGTTGTCTCCAATCAGAGGCTGGTGAGGCTTTAATCCTGAGCTGGCAGTGGCCCATGGCCCAGCACTTGGGAGTTGCTCTGGATGTCCGTGCGTTCGACCAAAGCAATGATTAGCCTCCTACGCTTTGCAGATCATGGTAAGCATAAAGTTGACTGTGGGTGTATTTATTCCTTGCATCATTCCAAAGTGGTTAGGAAGAACTTGGACCAAAGAGGTAGATGCATCTCCATCCAGAGCCCAGTTCTAATGCTCGACACCTAAGTGACCTTCGGTAAGTCTCTTAACCTTTCTTAGCTTCTGATGCTACATCTACAAAACAGAGAGGCAGCAAAACCCACTGAGTCGAGAAGGGAATTAAATGAGGATGATCCAAGGGTCCTTGTCTCAGCAAACTAGGCATTGTTTTGATTGAAGTATAATTGATACACGACATCTTATTCGTTTCTGGTATACATCACAGCAATCATTATGAAATGATCCCGTGATAAGTCAAGATTCCATCTGTCGCCGTACAGAGTCATTATAGTATCATTAACGATATTCCCTACGCTGTGTGTCATATCCCCATAATGTATTTATTTTTTTAACTGAAACTTGTGCCTCTTACTCCCCTTCACCTATTTTGCCCATCCTTTGCCCCCTCCCCGTTGGTAACCAACAATTTGTTTCCGGTATCTTTGAGCAGGTTAGTCACCTGTGACCAGCACTGTGCGAGAACTGGAGTGTCTAATAATATGCCATACGTAGACCTCAAAGACACAGAGATGAAAGTCCCCATCTTTACCTCAAGGAACTCCCAGAATAAAGAGGGGCACCCATAAGAGGACAGCCAGATACACTGAAACTGGTTGGGATAGAGGCAAATGCTAGAAGCTACCGGGGCTTGTGGAGGATTCAGAGTTAGGGAGTCGAAATCAGAATGAGAGGCTTCTCGGGGAGGTGAAGTCAGAGGAAAAGCTTCAGGGACGTAAAATTAAAACAAAACCACCAACACCAAGAAAGAAGGGTCAATTTGGCTTCTAGATGTGAATGAGACCAACCTGTAGTGCTGTACCTAAAATGTGCAGGTTAAAGTCTGGCAGACAAAAGGCCCTCCGTCATCTTGTTTCAGCATGCCTATGGAGTGAAAACATGGCTTTCATCAAAGAAGCAATTTTCCTCTGTCTTGCTGCCTCCATTCTATTTGGGTCGCCCTAAGAAAATTCTTCTCTGCCAATTCTGACCTGAAGAAGATGAGTTTTGGGTGAAAAGAAAAAGAGAAGTTACAGCTCATAGTTTTTGGGAAATCCCGAAGGGAGCTCTTTCAAGAAAACCAGAGTATGCTTGACCCTTAAAATGGGTTTGAACTGGCAGGTCCACATATCCATGGATTATTTTTTCATAAATATATTGGAAAAACTGGGGGAGATTTACATGCTTTGAAAAAACCCAAAGTGGAACTGCATAGCTTAGAAACACCCGAAAATTTTTAAGAAAAAGTTAGGTTTTATTAAAAAATACAGACTAAAAGGGCGCCTGGGTGGCTCAGTTGGTTAAGTGTCCAACTTCAGCTCAGGTCACGATCTCACCGTTGGTGGGTTCGAGCCCCGCATCTGGCTCTGCGCTGACAGCTCAGAGCCTGGAGCCCGCTTCGGATTCTGTGTCTCCCTCTCTCTCTGCCCCTCCCCCACTCGCACTCTGTCTCTCTGTCTCTTGAAAATAAACGAATGTTAAAAAAAAATTTTTTTTAAAGACAAATACAGAATACAATGCGTATAACATGCAAAATGCATGTTAGTCAACTGTTTATGTTATTGGTAAGGCTTCCAGTCAACAGTAGGCTGTTGGTAGTTACGGTTTGGGCGAGTCAAAAGTTATACACAGATTGTTAACTGTGTGGGGACGTCCGTGTCCCTAAGCTCCACGTTGTTCAAGGGCCAGCGGTATCTGAGTGACTGAATTCCAGGGTGGCACTTGGCTACTTGCTGCTCCAAGTGTGGTCCTGCACCAGCAGTATTGGGAATGCACTAGAAATGCAGAATTTCAGGCCCCAGACCAAGAGTGGCTAAATGCAAGGCCACCATGATTTTCACAAGATCCCCAAGGGGATTGGTAAGGCATATCACGGTTTGAGAAGTGCTACCCTCGCCTAATTCTTGGAGAACAAAAGACCACCACGTGACCGTGACCCTGACCGCAGGGAACAGCATCAAAACCCCCACCTACCGACTTGGATGGACTTTACCTGCATTCGTGGGCGCCCCGGCTGAAAAGAATATCCACCTGCCTAAAAGAATAGCGGTTGTGGGACACAGAGAAGAGCTCGGCCCCAGAGGTGTGTGACGTATACCCACCTTGTGGCGCTACCTACATGATCCACTGAAGTTCAATAACGTTTACTTGCCCTTTACGCCCGCGATCTTATTTATATCCCAACCAACCGAAAACTTCTGTTTTATTTTTATTTACTGGTTTATTTTTACACAGGAGAAACCCGGAGCTCGGAGACATGAGACCAACTGCTGGGCTCACACACAGCCCGAGGTTCCAAGTCCAGGGTCCCTTCCCGAAGCCGAGAAGCCCATGGTCTGCCACAGCTAAATGTATTGCCAAAATCACACAGCTGGACCAATGGAAGGGTCTGGTGATCTTCTCTCCAGACCCTAATTTCCATTCCCAGTAACCCCGCTCAGCCCCCAGTTTCTGAACTGCCAGACAAACCTGCTATTCTCAGCTTTCAACTCATGGACGGCTCTGGGTCCTGCCGGGTCAGCAAGCTCAGAAACTCTGGAAGCAGTCACCAGGGCCCCAGGCCTGTGAGTCAGAACTGCTACTCACATGCAGAGTTGAATTGAGTGGCTGAGACTGAACACCAGGGGTCCCTAATCACCAGGTGAGAAAAGCTACTCGTCCCTAGGCGAGAGGCAAAGACAGTAAAAGAGAAAGGACTTGCTGAGTGACTTAGATGTCCCTGCAGGAACAGACTAGCTGGTGAAGGTAAGATAGAAGGACCCAGACCACAGCCCCCGCTTCCTCCCATAGCCGGGAAGCTCCAAGAGTAAACACTGAATGCTGATTGGCATCCGGGAAGGAACACGGGCCTCCCAGCTCGGCATGGAGAGGAGGGGGACGCTGGTATTTCTAGAATCATCTAAGCATCACGCTAGGGGCTTTACACTTGGCTCTTTGATCTTCCTAGGGACACTCCGAGGTCAGTATCATGACTCACATTTCACAAATGAAGACTGAGCCAAGCTAAATATATTGCCAAAATCACACAGCCAGTAATTGGCAGTCACTTCCAACCCAGATGGTCTGATCCAGAGCACTCTGTTTCCGTGGGACCTAGACGCTGGAAGGAGGGACTGCACAGTGAGCTGTCTCTTCCTCTATGGCTCCTTTGTTTCTCTAAATTACTCACACACATTTGATGCATTCTCTCGAGCACGTGTGTTGTGCACAAACTTACAAAAGCGTGCACCCTAGGTCTCTGAATCCTTCCCCCACCCCGCTTTAGGGCGCAACGCCGTGGAGACGGTTGAATACTGCCCCCTTCCCAAATATATGCCCAACTCCCAAGATCCAGAACCAGTGACTGTGACCTTATTTGGAGAAAGGGGTCTTTGCACATGTAATCAAGGTAAGGATCATGAGATGAGATCACCCTGGATTTAGAGTGGGTCCTAAATCCAAGGATTTAGAGTGAGTCCTAAATCCAATGACGGTGGCCTTATCAGAGAAAGGCAGAGAGAGGTTTGAGACACGGAGACTCAGGGAGGAAGACAAGGCAGAGATTAGGTTTAAGCAGCCACAAGCCAGTGAATGCCTGCAGCCGCCAGGAGCAGGAGGAAGCAAAGAGAGTTCTCTCCTAGAGCCTGCAGATTTCAGGCGTCCAGAACCGCGAGGGAATAAATTCCAGTTGTTTGAAGGCACACAGTCGGTGGTAATTTGTTTTGGCAGCTCTAGGAAACTAATTCACGCTGAAATTAAGAATCTTTCCTTTTGCAACTATCATTTAAAAAACTGCACTGGCATCTGGAGCCTATAAAATGCATTTACTGTAAATCCATTTGATTTTGGATTGGGAACTCAGATTTGAAAATCTGCATTCAGAGAATTACTAATTGTAAGAATATACAGTCAGAAGGGGCACGTGGGTGGCTCAGTCTGTTAAGCATCTGACTTCAGCTCAGGTCGTGATCTCACGCTTCCTGAGTTCGAGCCCTGCCTCAGGCTCTGAGCTGACAGCACAGAGCCTGGAGCCCGCTTCAGATTCTATGTCTCCCTCTCTCTCCATCCCTCCTCCTCTCGTGCTCTCTCTCTCTCAAAAATAAATAAACATTAAAGAAAAGAATATACAGTCAGAAAATAATATGTACAAAGTAGGGCAATACATTAGCTACTTTCTCAAAAAAAAAAAAAAAAGAAAAAGAAAAAAGAAAAAGAAAATGCTTTTCCTGCAAAATATTTTGCAGTCCAATAGATAACATTATTTAGGGATGAAGGTTACTTATGTTATTCCTATAGTGTCTTAATTAGCTTTTCTTTAATGGGCATTAAGCATAAAAGAGAGGAAATGGAAAAGAACAAACACAAAGAGCTTCGATTTCACCCACAAATCTGTTTTGCAGCCTGCAATCTGTCAGGAAAGCCTGCAAACCCTCCATTCCATTTTTTGGTATAAATAGTTTTTATTCTGAGCCTCTTTCTTCTCTCTCTCATGCTAATAAGAAATTTTTAAAGCAATCACAAGCTCCAACTGAAGATAAGTGGTAAGGCGGGCTTCTCTAAAATGCCCCACATTATCCTCCCTCTGTCCTCTTCGTGAAGATTCTGCAGTAATCTCTCATCCTCCAAATGGAGCTGACATAGGCTTCTTTCCTTGAGCACTGTCACTGTTTACCTGGGAGGTGAGCTAAAAAGCCTAGGACTCCCACATTGGAAGAAACAAGGGGAAGGTGTGTTTCCAAAGTAGCCCCAGGCGTGGAGCAGGGAGCCTTGGGGCTTAGCCTGGGTGGGATCCTGCCTCCATCACTGACTGGGTGAGCCTCTCTTGAGTTGCGGCTGCTTTGTGGGTAAAGTGTGGATCCTCGTAGTGTCCACCCCATGAGCTTTTGTGATGAAAGACATGTTGCTAAACCCTGTGGTCAACTCTGTCTTCATTTTACTCAACTTATTGGCCCATTTGACATGACTGGTCACTTTGTTGATTTACTAGCAAAATAAACCCTCCCCCCTGGCGTTTCCTCCTGCTTCTCTGAGCTCCCTTAGCACGGGTCCCTTCCCTCCTCCCGCAGGAGGACCCCGAACCTCTTATTTTCTCACTCCGTGGCTGGCCTCATCCAGAGCTGTGACTTCAAATAGCACCTTTTTGCTGAGGACGCCTGAATCTCAATCCCAGCCTCCCGTCTGAGCTCTAGACTGATGTAGTCACTCAACGCTGTCTGTAGCAGCTCCCCAGCTGATATCTAATAAGCCTTACAAAGTAAGCGTGTCCACACCAGACAGACTCTTGATTTTCATCTCCAGAACTGCTCAGTCTCCCGTGCTTCCCATGTCAGTAAGTCGCAATGCTAGTTTGGGCGAGCAAGTCAAGGCATGCCTCTTCTCTTGCTTTCACATTCAAATCCATCAGCAAATACTGCCACCATAACTTCTGAGTATTTCCAGAATCCACCACGTCTTCCCTCCTCGCATCTCAGCTCACGGCTCCAAGCCATCACCCTCTCCCTCCAAGGCAATTGCAATGGCCCCTGTACTGGTCTCCTTGCTCCCACACTTACCCCCAACCCAGCCTTTTCTCTGCTAGGCAAGCAGTGCAATTCCTTGAAAACCTGCATCAGACATGTCCCGGCTCAGAAGTCTCCAATGGCTCCCCATTTCACTTGGATCTCCAGCAACTCCCATGGGCCTCACCCCCAGTAGATCTCCCTCCTTGTTCTTTCCTCCAACATTCCGAACCGTTCCCAGACTCGAGGTAACTCTTCCCTCTGCCTGCAGAGCAGATAGACACCTACTCAACAGAAAGAACTCCCCTTACCACCCCCTGTTCCCCTCTGTCCTGTGCTCAAATTTATTATTTCCTTGTTAGCACTTGTCTCTTTGGCGTTATATATTTGTTTGCTGTCTTTCTCCCTGCTAGAATGTAAGCTTCATGAGAGCAATGAATCTGGTGCATTCGTTGCTGTATCCGTGGCACCCAGAATTCTGCTTGACACATTAATAACCGTTGAACGATTGAATGAAGGAATAAATGGATGAATGCGTGAGTGAGTGAATGAATGAATGAGGCGCTACATGTAAATCACCAAGTACATTCTGGCACAAACATGTAATTGATAAATACTATCTGCTACTGTGCCTGCTGTTTCATTACTAATTATTATTTGTCTAGGTCCTTTATACGCCCCGCCCTTCCTCCTGGCCCTTCATTTTTTTAGATCTGTCACTGCCATGCCCAAGCCTCTCCACTGTTGGAAGGAAGTCATGGAGATTATGCTGGCCAGGAAGAATGTCATTGGCTGCCCGTCTTCTATTGGCTCTGAGTTTGGTGCTCTCACCTACATACATAAGGAGGAAGGTAGCACTATACTGTCTTCAGGAATAGCCATTGGATGCCCTGAATGTGGCTTTGGACAGCCTGAATTCCAATCATGTGTTCTGTCATTTTTATAGACCAGCTAACATGTAAATATTTCTGCCTCCAGGGGCAACTAGGTGGCTCGGTCGGTTAGGCACCTGATTTCGGCTCAGGTCATGATGTCTCTGTGAGTTCGGGCCCCACAGCGGGCTCTGCGCCGACAGCATGGAGCCTGCTTGGGATTCTCTCTCTGCCCCTCCCCGATTTGCACACACACACACTCTGTCTCAAAATGCATAAATAAACATTTTGGGGGGAGAGAGAGAGGGTAGGGCACAAGCAGGGGAAAGGGGCAGAGGCAGAGAGGGTGAGAATCCCAGGCAAGCTCCACGCTCAGCATGAGAGCCCATCACAGGGCTCAGTCCCATGACCATGAAGTCATAACCTGAGCCAGAATCAAGAGTCTGACACTCAACGGACTGAACCACCCACCCAGGAGCCCCCATAAGTAAACATTTTAAAAAAACGTTCCTGCCTCCAAATTATACCTCCCAGACTGGCTTTGAAACGTAGCCCAAAACAGTATTTGGGGTTCCGAAAACACAACCGATCTTACCTGATGGACTTACCTGATGGCCGTACAAGCGTAAATATGTGAATTTTGTAGGGAAGAGTTAGGCGAGCCCCCGGAAAGCAAACCAAAGAAACTTGTCCCACAGCGTGCCTTGGGAACTGTTACCCAGCAGATCAACAGCAGATAGGACTTATTCATCCGCACAGCTTTTCAGCTTTGGGCCACAGGGTGTGCACAGATGTGTTAAGAAGAGGTGAGTACACACACGCACAGCATGTCATTGTAAACGTAAGAATGCTGGGCAGAGTCCCTGGAAACCAGGGGGGCGAGGACAGATGCTGGGGTGGGGTCTCTGGCAAACAGCTACCCTGGCCTGGTAGGCAGCCAAGCCACCGTGAGATAAGGTCTGTCGTGGGTACCTGTTCCCCACACACACCCTGGCGATTGCAGCTGGTGGGCTTTGTGAGTGTCGTGCTCGGGTCAAATGCCCACCCGTGGCCCCAGCGCCGGGAAGGATTTGGAAAATTACTAACCCAAAGGCTAAGGAGACTCAGTCTCGGTCCAGAGCCACTTGACCCCCGATCCCCCGACAAAACACTCTTTTGGAGACAAACTGGCAGGATTCTTAGACAGAATGCGACAAAATCACTGACTCAGGAAAACCAGGCCCTCTCTGGAGGGCTGAAGTCTTTTAAGACGTGGCTGGAACATTCTTGGGTGGGACAGTTCATCAAAAAACAAACAACTTCGCAGTTCGCCTTCATCCAAAACAAGTTCCTCTGTGAGCTGCCCTAGCCACTGCCTCCACCTCGGGCCAGGCTACTCGGGCGTCTCCTGAACACCAGTCTTTACCTCGGCCGTGGGGACCACACCCTGGTGTGTCCCAGTTCCTGACCTGCTGGGGATCCCGGCCCTGCCTCCATGCTGCCCTAGCTCGGCTCAGTTTGGGGTTGCCTTCATAAGCCACCCTGAGCTCAGTCCACCTTGGGCGGTGACCCTGGCTCAAAGCCTGCATGGATAGGTCAAGCCAGCAGGAACAGAAGAGGACAGTGGCTAGGAGTACTGGCCTACATCACCATTTTCAGCTGTTCAGACAGCACGGCTGCCCAGTGAACAACTAGGGGTGCCTTCCTGCATTTCCACTTCCTGGCAGTGACGTAGTACGTCTAAGGACTCAGTCCTACCAGGCCGTCCCCACCCTCCGTGCAGAAAAAAGGGTGGCACCCGGATGCAACTTCTCATGGGACGAGGCCACACAAGGTCTCCAGATGCCAGACAGAGGGCCTTTCCCAAAACCTCCTCTAGACAGCCGGCAGCTTGGCTCGGGGATCCAGGGGTGTTTGTTCCCCAAAACCACTCTTCCACTATTAAAGGAGAGCCCAGCGGGGTCCCTGTGCTGGAGCATGACCCCTTGATGTGTGTGGCTGCACCCCAGCCCAAAACTTCTCCCCACAGGATGCAGAGAGAACAGGAACTTGGGCATAGGCACTGAATTTGGAAGGCTGAGCAGGAAAAAAAGAATGTAAAATAAATCATTGATATTTTTGCATTGATTACACATCTAGTAGTAATATTTTTGGATACATTATTTTAAAATATAGTATTAAAGGGATGCCTGGGTGGCTCAGTTGGCTAAGCGTCTGACTTGGGCTCAGGTTATGATCTCACGATTTGTGAGTTTGAGCCCTGCATCGGGCTCTGTGCTGATGGCTCAGAGCCTGGCGCCTGCTTCGGATTCTGTGTCTCCCTTTCTCTCTGCCCCTCCCCTGCTCGAGCTCTGTCTCTCTCTCAAGAATAAGCATTAAAAAAATTAAAAAACATATATTATTAAAATTAATTTCACTGCTTTGCTTTGCCCTTTTAATCAAGTTACTTGTGATGGGCTAAGTAATAGCATCCAAGGACCCCGGGAACCCAAAAGCATCACTTTATATGGAAAAGGTGAGACTGTCTATGAACCATGAACCTCAATTCTAGAGAGTGGCTGATCATAACCTTGAGTTGTCTTCTGTTGAGGAAAGAGAATGTACATTTGCAGTTGTAAGTGGAGTAGTTAGGCCTTGTAAGGCACAGGCATCCTTGGACATATGGGTGATGTATGCATGTATGTTACATAACCAAGGGGCAATGGGACGTGTCCTAGATACCTGTTGACTTGTCTGCCAGTCCCTCCTCTCCGGGGCTCCCAGAAGTCATTGTGGACAACAGGACCTCATCCCCTGCCTCATCTAATTGAACCAGGATGGGCACCTGTCCCAACATGGTCGACTTAGCGTCCCTTTGGTTGAAGTATTGACCTGAGAGCAAAAGGGACCTAATACCTAAGCTCAGGAGCTATGGATGGGCATTTTCTACTGACAATCTGGACCAGAAAGGCAGAGGAGGACAGAGGAAAGAAAGGAAGGAAGGGATAGGGAAGGGAGGGGGAAGGAGAGGGAAGAAGAGAGAGAAGTTGCGATTAGAGATGCAGAGAGAGTCCCGATGGTAGTTTTAGACTAGGTTGATTTCTCTTACATCCAACCAAAGGAATTCAACTAATACACCTTATCACAGATCAGTTGTGAGAAACAAACGTCATTTATGTAAAAAGTGCTCTGCAAACGGCACAGTGCCATAGGAAGGCTAGCGCTGTACTTACTATCAAGGCAGACCCCCCTCTCCCGTCAGTGCTCTAGCTGGTGACCTGGACTCCACTTTGGGATCCCCTGACTTCCCACTGTCTCTTCTCCCGAGTCATCCTGCATTTCCCCACATCTGAGAAACTCCCAGAATCTGCTCTTCCTCCAGGAGCCCATTGCCCTCTCCTGTCTTTTCTAAACTAAAGTACTAGACACACAATTGGACTAAATAATCTCTAAAATTCCTTGCAGCTTTGCTGTGTTGAAATTCTGAATTTCTTTCATGATCCTCAAAACTCCACTGACCACTCAGACTGTAGACTAGGGGTAGGTGCATCAGAGGGTCCCGGGGGCTGGTGAGAATGCAGCGCCCCCTCCCCCCAGGATTACCCCATTTTTCAGCTTGAATCACAGTCTGTGGGGGAGGGTTGAGACGCTGCACTTGAAGCATGCTCCAAAAGTTGCAATAAATTTTAGCTGTTGTTAGTAATATAGCAAATAGAAGACTCTGTACAAATTCTAAAGCAAATCGACTGGGTCGATTTAATATTCAAACATAAATTGGAAACTTCCTTATCCAGCCCCTCTCTAGAATAGGAGAGGGGCAGCTGTTATCATTAAAGGCAGCATGCAAATGTACCTTGATTTGTGTGCTCGTTTGTTAAATGGCTGCTCCACCAAGGAAGGGATTATGTTTTATTTTGCTTTAACGTACACATACGTTTTACTTAAAGTAAGTTTGTGAAGGTATAGTTTACACATAGTAAGAGTCGCCCTTTTTAGGCAGACAGTTCTAGGAGTTATATAACCACAACCACGGTCACAATATAGACTATTTCTATTGCCCCGGAAAGTTTCCTTGCACTTCTTTGTAGTCCATCCTGCCTGCTCTCCCACCCCACCCCCAGTCACTGGCAACCCCTGGTCCGATTTTGTATTTTCCACAGTGTCATGTGAGAGTAGCATACTGAGTCACTACTCAGGCTCTTTTTGCAGGCTCATTTTGCTTAGAATAATGCACCTGAGATTCATTCATATTGTGGCATTTATCTGTAGTTTGTTGTTTGTTTGTTTGTTTGTTTGTTTGTTTGTTTGTTTGTTTTATAGTGAGTAGTATTCCAAACCATGGATGCATCACAGCTTGCTTGTTCATTCATCAGTTCACGGCTTTTTGGGTAGTTTCCAGCATGGGGTCATTACGAATAAAGTTGCTAAGAGCAGCTGCATGCAGGTCTTTGTGGACATCAGTTTTCGCTTCTCTTGGGTAAATACCTCGGAATAGAACCATTGGGCTATTTGGTAAGTGGAGATTTAAATTTATAAGAAACTGTCAAACCATTTTCCAGAGTGACTGCGCCATTTTGCATTCCCAGAATGATGTATGAGAGCTCTGTCTACTCCGTGCTCTCCCCAGCACTCAGCCGTTTTTGCCACATTTTAAAATTTTAGCCCTTCTAGTTTAGTACTTTTAATTCACATTCCCCCAACAAGTAATGAAGGCCAGAGTCCTTTTGTATGGTCATTAAACACATGGGTTTGAGTTACTTGTACTTCTATGTTTATGTTTTGAGAACATATCTATATTCCTGATACAAGCCCTTCATCAGATACGAGTTTTGTAAATATTTCTTCCCAACCCCTGGCTAGTCTTTAACTTCCTTAACAAAAACTTTGGGAGAGCAGAAGTTTTTCATTGTGAAGTTCAAGTTATGAATGTTTTTGTGTGTGGTTGGTGCTTTGGATGTTGTGTCTAAGAAATCTTTGTCTAACCTATAGTCACAAAGACTTTCTCCTGTGTATTCATCTGGAAGTATTGTAATTACTGCATTGAATTCAAGATCTATTCTTACTTAATTTGTACACATGGCATGAAGTATGGCTCACAGGCCATTATTTTGCCCCAGCAACGTTGGCCGCAAATATTATTCCATCTCCAGTTAATTACTTTGCCATTTGTGTGAAAAATCAATTGCCCATAGATTCAAGGTTCTATTTCTGATTCTTTATTCTCTTCCATTGATTTCTATGTCTGTCTCACCAGAACCACACGGTGGTGATTACGGTAGCTTTATAGTAAGTCTTGAAATCAGGTCGTTTCAGTCCTCGAGTTTTGTTCTTTTTCAAAATTGTTTGGCTTTCCCCAGTCCTGTGCTTTTTCTTTATTTCTCCAAAGGATTTTTAGTGGGATTCTGTTTAATCTGTAGACCAACTTGGGGAGAACTGATATTTTAATAATGCCTTCTGGTCCATTAATGTATCACACCTCTCCATTTATTTAGGTCTTCTTTGAACTCCTAATGTTTTATAGTTTTCAACATTTTTTATTAGATCTATCCCCAAGGAGTTCATGAATTGTAAAACTGTTGCCAATTATGATTTTTAAATTTCAATTTCCAATTTTTCAATGCTAGTACCTATAAGCACAAAGGAGTATTGCGAATGCCTCTGTATCCTGTGACCTCGCTAAGCTCAAATATTAGTTCTAGTCGTTTTCTTATAGAATCTCTGAGGCTTTCTGTTTAAACTATTTCATCATCTGTGAATAAAAAATTTTTTTTCTTTCCAATGTGCATACCTTTTCTTTCTTTTACTTGCTGGATTGCATTGGCTGGAGCCTTCAATATTGTTTTGAGTAGAAGCAGTGAGAGAAAATGCCACACATTGTTCTCCGTCCTAGGGGGATTATATTTGCTTCGTTCAATACTACATGCCCAGCACCTTGCACCATGCCTGGCACACAGTAGGCACTCAAAAGAATTTGTTGAATGAATTAGAACAAAGTTAGTTTATCTACACAGAGACTAAAGTAACACGGGTTCCATCAACATCTTATCCCACCGCTCATTCTATTGAGTCACGAGTAAAACTATGTGATGTGCTCCAGGATAGAATTTTGAAATCGGGAACATCTTCAAATATAACAATGCTCTGGGGGGAATGTAGGAATTCAGGGATAAGCTACACGCTTAATGTGAAGGTGACGCTGTACTGCAAATTTGCCCGATGAATTAAAACCTTAATTAATCGATAAGTTCAATCAAAATGCAGTAACAACAGAACTCTGGTTTGTGTCCCTGTTCTATGGGATCGTAAAGTCTGAGAAGCTACAAAATCTGATTTCTACATACTATCAAAATGCTAAGGATGTCTACATAGTACTGTGGTACTAACTACATAATGGAAAGGATAATACCCTTGTCAACTCGGGAGTTAAACATAAAACACTTTCAGAAAGCTCAATTCAAAACATATTATTTATTGTCTAGTATTATCCTAGGAGTGCCGGTGAGAAGTAGGGGGCCAGAGAAAATGGTAGTATTTTAAATGGTTCCTAATCTCAGGAAATTCAATATTTTGTGGTAGACACCAGACTTAGGTATTAGAAATTGAGACTAATGCAGCTTTCCCTCTGATTGCCAAAATAATAAACAGAGGGGAAAAAATATCAAAGTGAGCTAGAATTACACAGGAAAACTTGGTGAAACGCATGATATTTTAAAAGGGCTTTAAAAAAATAGACCTTAGACCCTGGATAGCAAGAATAAAAATTTAAGCTTTATTAAATATTTTTAACTTGTATGCATTTTATGTTCGTCTGGTCATTTTTAAAAAACAAGCAAAAGCAGGGGCACCTGCCTGCCTCAATCAGTAGAGCACGCAACTTTTGACCTTGGGGTTGTGAGTTCGAGCCCCACATTGGGCGTAGAGGTTCCTTAGATATAAGCAAAAGCAGAAGTTGAAGAAAGAGAGGAAAAGGGGGAACAAAAAGCAGCTATATATTAATCTCAGTTACATCTCCATTCCATTTAATTTGTTAAGAATCACCAGACTGGGGCGCCTGGGTGGCTCAGGCGGTTAAGTGTCTGACTTCGGCTCAGGTCATGATCTCAAGGTTCATGAGTTTGAGCCCCACGTCGGACTCTGTGCTGACAGCTCGGAGCCTGGAGCCTGCTTCAGATTCTGTCTCCCTCTCTCTCTACCCCTCCCCTGCTCGACTCTCTCTCTCTCAGAAATAAATAAACATTAAAAATAATTTTTTAAAAAATGACCTGACCTAAGGTTTGCAGAACCAGGATGAATTACCTACACACATACCCTTTGTGTGTTATCATAACGAGCAAGGGTGAGTCAGCCGATCATGAAACGCTCACCTATATAAAGTACATTGCTTCCAAAATCTAGGCAGTCAGGTGCTAATGGTGTGGGGTTTTTGAATGGCATGAGCAGAATCCATTCCAAAATTTACTTTGTGTTTTTCATCACTTTGCAGACATAGAAGTAAGTTACTAGTTACCAGTACAGAATGCCATCAGGTTACATGAGTGACCTGGCAAGAGGCTCCCCAAATGCTTTATCCTCTAGCAATTATAGAAAAACCAAATTTATAAAAGGCATTACATATGGATAAGGCTCTGTGTAAATAAATGGATCTACGCTCTGAGTAAAGCTGCCTCAAATCCCTTCCTCAGAATAAAAGAAGAATTAACAAGAAAAAAAATTATGCATGACATTTATATGTCTGCTGTCCATAATTGTTTTTTTTTTTTTCTGATTTAATTTTATGTCTTCAACATTTAAAACATTGAATGCTTCCAGAGCACCTGGGTGGCTCAGTCGGTTAAGTGTCTGACTTCAGCTCCCGTCAGGATCTCATGGTTGGTGAGTTCGAGGCCCGCGTTGGGCTCAGAGCCTGGAACCTGCTTCAGATTCTGTCTCCCTCTCTCTCTGCCCCTCCTCCACTCGCACTCTGTGTGTGTCTCTCTCTCAGAAATAAACAAACATTGAAAACAGTTTTTTAAACACAACACTGAATGTTTCCAAAGCCAAAATTAGATAACAAAATACACTCAAGAGAAGTCCTTCTTCCATTCCTATTCGACCCTGTGCTCTTTCTTTCCCCATAGATAAACTTTCGAACAGTTTTTGGTTTACACTTCCTGTGTGACTTTTTCACAAATATAAGCAAAACACATATGCATACGCAACCATGTTCATGTTTCTCTCCCATTTTACCCCCTTTCCCACCAAAAGAGCGTATGATTTCACGGTTTGGCACCTTGGTTTTTTTTCTGTTTTTTTTTTTTTTTTTTCACTTACCAAACTATTCTACAGAACATTCCATATCAGCATGTTAGAAATTTTCCCCATTCCTTTTTGCAGTTCAACATTTTGGAAGCATCTGTGCGGTCCCTTTAAAAATATTAAAGAAGTCGGCGCACCTGGGTGGTTCAATCGGTTAAGTTGTGGTGTGTCTGACTCTTGACTTTGGCTCAGGTCATGATCTCTGGGTTCGTGAGATTGAGTCCCACATCGGGCTCTGTGCTGACAGCGGGGACTCCGCTTGGGATTTTCTCTCTCCATCTCTTCCCGCCCCTCCCCCATGCACGTGCCCTCTCAAAATAAATAAACTTTAAAAAATAGGGGTTAATAATTTTAAACATCAAAACAATAGCATATGGCTGGTCATTTATGAAATTGTTTCTGTGAAAAGTGACTTTTTCCACCCTCCGAAATTAATGCTACCTTGCACCTCTGGTGATGTTTTGTAAATATTTTTCAAAATGTTTTCTTTTTATCACCTTCTATTTGCCCGTTGTGCTAAATACAGAAAAGGAAGAAGGGAAAGTCTAGATCTAACCACTGTTAATAGTTGACCACATTTTCTTCCAGCATGTTTCCTATATGTACACATTTTTTCTTTATACTTTTGAAGGTAGAGACTGTGCATCTTGCAGTGTCCTTCGGCCAAAGACTTTGTAAATTGAAGATAAAGCTGTACCCTCCTAACACTCTCTGAATCCAATTTAAATGCCTTTGTGATCTCTTCTTGGGTTCGGGGTAATTTAGAAAATTTCCCATTCATTACCATCACTTATTTTCTGGAGTTATCTTTTCCAACAGCTACTAAGTTAAAATGAGGAAGAAAAAGAGAGGTCAATCACTCCCTTTGAAACCAGTTATCTGATTTGGAGTCTTTGACAGGAAAAAAAAAAAAACAATTAAATGTCCCATTAACTTCCACATTGCCATAGTGTGATTGAAATTCAGAGGCTTTTCAAATCTAAAAAGCGCTCCATGCCATAATCAAAGATGACACTATTAAATCACTCATTTAAAAAATACACTTTTAGAATACTCAAGGGGCGCCTGGGTGGCTCCGTCGTTAAAGCGTCCGACTTCCATTCAGGTCCTGATCTCACAGTTCATGAATTCAAGCCCCACGTGGGGCTCTGTGCTGACAGCTCAGAACCTGGAGCCTGCTTCGGATTCCGTGTTTCCCTCTCTCTCTGTTCCTCCCCTGCTCACGCTCTGTCTCTCTCTCTTTCAAATATAAACAAACATTAAACACTTTTGGGGGGTACTCAAATAAGGATTGAGTATTCAATCCTTGTTTTTTTTTTATTTTTTTATTTTTTTTTAACGCTTATTTATTTTTGAGACAGGGAGAGACAGAGCATGAACTGGGGAGGGTCAGAGAGAGGGAGACACAGAATCCGAAGCAGGCTCCAGGCTCTGAGCTGTCAGCACAGAGCCCGACGCGGGGCTTGAACTCACGGAGCGCGAGATCATGACCTGAGCCGATGTCGGCCGCTTAACCGACTGAGCCACCCAGGCGCCCCTCAATCCTTGTTTTAATACTCAAACGGCCTTTCACTGACTCACTGGAATTTTCTGACCATTCCTCCTTAAGAAGGACTGTGAGCGTTTGCATGGGTCAGCAGCAGCACTAGCAGGAATGTGGCAGGTCCTTGTCCAGAGACCAGCCAAAGCAAACCCGGCTTGATGAGTATTGATCGAGGACCTCATCAACCTCGCCGTTCTAGACAAAGGTCAGTGTAATTAGATTGCTTTGAGTAAAATGAGCCCATGGCAACCTAGACTAACAGAATGGGTAAACCATAAGGTGATATTTGCTTTAGAAAAGAACTACTTCCCAGAGAATTGCTTTAAATAACAAGCTCTCTTACTATATCTTAAATAAGATTTGACTACACTACATCTTTCAGGAACTTGCCATTGAGGAGAGTCCTGTACACAGGTACTTCCTGTTTTGCTGGGAAGTCTTTTAAATAATAGGGGCGCCTGGGTGGCGCAGTCGGTTAAGCGTCCGACTTCAGCCAGGTCACGATCTCGCAGTCCGTGAGTTCGAGCCCCGCGTCGGGCTCTGGGCTGATGGCTCAGAGCCTGGAGCCTGTTTCTGATTCTGTGTCTCCCTCTCTCTCTGCCCCTCCCCCGTTCATGCTCTGTCTCTCTCTGTCCCCAAAAAAATAAATAAACGTTAAAAAAAATTTTTTTTTAAATAATATTATCTGGCACATATAACACAAATAATTACCAAATTTTCATTGTAATTATAGGGGATGTCGTTTGAGGTTACATCAGAGCTACAAGGTAAATTGTCATCCTCTTTCTCAAGGTCTTGGTAGACTGTGGAATTTAAAAAGGTCTCTTAAAAGGGCATAAAATATGGAAAACATTTAATACTTTCAAATGGATTGTGAAATGCTGAAACCGGGACGTTGAGGTCTCTGGCTCCCTATTAACACAAGCTTTACAAAGCTACATGTGACGTCACAGGCTCATTCCTACGTGCAAAACTGCTTTATCACTTTTAATAACAAATTAATTCACCGTGCTAATTACACTTTAAAAGAAGCGCGGGCGAGGGGGGGGGGGGTGGGGGAAACAAAATAACCTGAGCAGGACGGGCCGTCCTTCAAAAATTATGACTTGCCAGAGGGCAACAGCATTGGATAAACCAAAGGCAGGTCCTTCTAAGTGGTGGGACTTTTGCAGGTCACGAGCCCATGAAGCTGACCTAAACAGGAGACTCTTTTCACGTCTCCTTTCACTAAGGCTATTTGCTAAGAGTTTTTGGTTCAGGGCACAATTCAGCAAAAGGGTCAGAAATACCCCACCCCCCC
>NW_024412377.1:11324407-11471270 GCF_014898765.1 Herpailurus yagouaroundi | reverse complement strand
AGGTGTCCGCGCCTCCGCGCCCGCCCCTGATTTCCTCCGCACGGCGGCGGCGGCGGCGGCGGCGCCTCGTGCGCGCGGTTATTTATTTATTTCCGGGCCCCAGAGCGCTTATAATGGAGCCGCTGTCAGCAGAACCTTCTGCTGCCGCCGCCGCCGCCGCTGCCGCCGCTGTCCCTCCTCTTTTTTTTCCCGGCAGATCTTTGTTGTGTGGGAGGGCAGCGGGGATGGACTTGAGCTTGCGGATCTCCTGCTAGAGCAGCCGCGCTTGGAGAGGGCGCCGCAGCCGCGAGGAGGAGCCGCCGCCGCCCCGAGGCCCCGCCGGACCCGGCCTCCGTCCGCCCGCGCCCCCGCTCGGCCCACTCGCCCCGCGCCTCCCGGCAGAGTCCCCTCGCGGCGGCAGATGTGTGTGGGGTCAGCCCACGGCGGGGACTATGGTGAAATTCCCGGCGCTCACGCATTACTGGCCCCTGATCCGGTTCCTGGTGCCCCTGGGCATCACCAACATAGCCATCGACTTCGGGGAGCAGGTAAGCCCCGGCCGCGCCCCCCGCCCGGCCCGGGCAGTTGCGCCCTGAACCCCGCGCCCCGCGCCCCGCTCGCACTTCTTGGCCTTAGACACCCGGGCGCCAGGGGATGAGAGCAGCGGGGAGTCACCTGCTCCGAGTGCCTTTTTTATCCTAGAACATTTGGTTGGGCTTGCAGCTTGTCAAGGATGACTTTTCCAGCACTCCATCCCCCCTGCCCCCAATTATTCAGCAGACTTTTCCAGCTCTCTCCGGAAAATGTTAAAAGACCAGAGGGATTAGAGCTTCACCTATAGAAGGGTTTTTAGTGCACAGCAGGAGTATTATGTAATTTGTTATTATGTAAACCTCAGGTCTGTAAGTAGTTGCATATATATATATAGCTCAAGTGCTTGGTTTTTATTTATCCGGTGGTGATGGTGATGGCGATGATGGGGAGATTTTGCATTACAGTGTGTCCAAGTTGGTTTCCAGGTACTTCTAATTTTTTGGGTGTTTTTTTTGTTTGTTTTTTTTTGTTTGTTTGTTTTTTTGTTTGTTTGTTTTTTTTGCCCAGGTATGGATTACGGGTGCCCAAATGATAAGCCGACCGTTGGCCATCTCTAGTTTGGCGTTTGTTTATTTTTTTCTCTCTTGGACCACTAAAGGAGGGGAGCACATTTTTGTTTGTTGCCTTCTCATCCTTGCTTCTTTTTCGTGCTTTTCCCCATTCCTCTCCATGTGGCGTCATTGCAAATGTAGCGCTGCAGACTCTTCAGCAGAGGGGCACTGGTACTCTGCACTTTGCCTGTGGGGACCGTTTTTGCAGGGCCTCGGGTGGGATGCAGCTACATCTCAAGGCCAGGAAGAGGATGGGGGGGGGGAGGGGGTCAGTTCCTTGATGGGCAGGTGTGGAAACCGGCCCGGCGTGTGATGAGCCACACTCCTGGTATTGTAGTACCTTATTTCTTTTCCTGTAAGTCAAGAGACTTCGAGGGATGTTTATATAGAAAATGCACCTATGTTAATGCACTTTTAGTTTTCCAAATCCAGTTTCTCAGAAGGGGGTTTGTTTGACTCCTCTAGTAGATGAGTATTGGCTTGGATTGGTCTTTCTGTACTCAGAACTTTTGACTGATTGCAACTCTACAGGCTCACTAATACTTAGCCCACATTGTAAGCTGCTTTTTTTCTGCAAATTTTCTTGCCAATAAGTGTTTGCAACGTAGTATAGTCTCTAGAGACCTTTGTCTAGTAAGCCAACTAATTTCCCTTGGTGAAATCTTACATTTTTTCTGTTGCCACTTTGCTCTGACAGTTGCTTTCCAGGGTCCCCCAAGGGCTTCTCTGCTCTCCATCTCCTTCCTGCTCACCATCTCTTCTTTCCTAGTTAACTGGTGACTTCGGGCATTTCCTATCATCTATGGAAAGGTTTTAGGACCTGAATTTACTACACTTCACATTTTAGATGAGTCAAGTGCTATATAGACACCCGAACCTTTTACTATTTTAAGGCTTATTTTCTTGGAGCCACCCCAAAGGTGGTCAGAAAGCCCGGGCTACTCACCAGCTTACTTGATCACTTCTCCCTGAACTGGTGTGTGTGGGTGGGTGGGTGGGTGTGTGTGTGTGTGTGTGTGTGTGTGTGTGTGTGTGTGTGTGTTGGGGTGGGGAGGGAGGATTATATGGGATAACTGGTGAAGATAAGAGTATTCTTTGTCGTAACTAAATGACTTGAAATATAACATAGTATTGCCTCACATTTGCCTTGATTTAATTCCAGGCTGATATCCCTAAGGATTTGATTTCAGTGTAAGGGAAAGGATCTCTCCTGAGGTCACAAAAGGGACGCTAGACATATAAACAGTTATACAGATGGTTTATCCTTGTGGGTCTAATAATTCAAGTGCCTTCTTAAAACATTGCTAACCTAATTATCATAGCTGACACAAGCAAAGTGGCAGAAGCGTTGTCTTTTTGCACAGAAGCTTTATCAACAAGTGTTGTTTGAGGTCCTTATCCCTTAAGCGCCAGTGCATTTATGAGGTTGCAGGCTGTCTGGTGGTCGAGATAGCTTGTCAGAGTTAGGGGTGAAGGGATGGGGGAAAGAAATCGACAGGTTTGCCAAACCTTGTTTTGCCAGTATTGTTTGATAATTGTTTTTGCAAAATATGACAAGGTTAGAGGGATGGAACTTACTTTTTCTTAGTTTTAAACTGAAGGAAGAGAATTAACAGTAGGAGTTGAAGAGTGACCTGGTCACATGTGGTAAGAACAGAGGAGCGTTTTACCCCAATTACTTGGAAACACAACAGCGAAGAGGAAGAATGAACCTGGTTGCAAAAGTAGGTCTACTTTAGACTTCAGAAAATATGCAGCTCTTGACTTGAGTTTTTAATCATAGTTTAGACAGATGGACACATGCAGATCTCTACCAATCTTCTGTGAGAGTGGGCAGGTATATTACACCTTCCCTTGAGCGAACAGTGCTTCATATTTCAGTAACTGACTAATGCTAAAGAAGAAATGTAACAAGGGAGTGCAAAGGTCAAAGGTCAAAGCAGCCTTTGGGTTGCATGCTGTGGAGATGATCGAGAAATGCAAAATTGAAAGGAAAACATCTCATTGGCTTTTAAGTCTCTGACTTGTCAACAGCAAAAAGATAGTAAAATGACTTAAAATGTTTCTTAGATGGGTTTTTTTTTTTTAAATGGTTATAAACATCTCTGTTGTTCCTGTAGAATATATGGACAGAACTTTTATGGACAGAATATATGGACAAAAAATGGGATTCCAGCTGTATACAAGATTCCATTGCAATTTGAATAAACAACGCAGATGTGACCGTGTAAAGGAATTATATAGTCATAAATTATCTCAGAGCTGTTAGTGCATGTGGGGGAGGGGCGAGGAAGAAGCCTGTAATGATTCATTCAGTGCCTCCTGAGATTCTCCATGAACATTCTGTTGTATACAGTTCCCTATAATTTTATAGGTCAGTCAGGGAGGAAACCCAAATATTATGGAGTATTCTAACAAGACTAGCAAAAGCTATTATCACATTTTAAATTTTGGTGGTGGTGGTACTTTGGGGGAGGGGGTGAGGGAGGGTTGAAATCTACACTGGGGAACAAAACTGTATGGAATAAATGACCTGCTTTGTAATATTAAACAGAAGCACCATAGGAAAGAATGAGAATAAATCCATTATTGCAGAAACTAAAATAATGTTTGTAGAACCCTGTAGATGCATAGAACATTTTATAATAATGGCAGTATATCTAGAATTATAATTTTATCTCTATTTTTATACACTGAAAATCAAAAGTGTTAATTGCTTCCATTCACAGACCACTCAGTATGTGCTTAAAGCATCTCAGCACATGTTGTCAATGAGGAAGGACTGAGAGGCTTAGACGTGTTAAGTCACTTGTCCAAAATCACACAGGTATTACTGGGCAGACCCAGGATTCAAGCCCACATCTGCTGGGCCCTTAGTCATTCTGCTGTCTGCCTTCTCCAGTCAGGCTCATCCACTGAAATCCACCCAGGAGTTCTTAGAAATTTAGGATAAGTTCTGGCTTTTCTGATTCCCAACCTGGGCTTAAACTTGATCTTAGCTGTCAGATTTTGAATTTATGATGTAAGACAATCATAAAATTCCATGATCCAAGAGGTTCACGGAAGAACCAAGTTATACAGATAATTCATATTGATAAATCAACAGTGTATCTTATTTTGTCTTTTGTTAAAAGGGAACAAAAAGATAAGCAACTGATACTTCACAATAAAATTGTTTAGAAATTACTTAGTCTTTATCACTGGAGCACTACAGATTGCTAAAATAGATTTTGAACAATGTATTTCTTTAAAATATCTACAGATGCCCATGTTGTCACTATGTTTAAAGGACTGTTATTTCTGCTTAAAACTAAACTTGGTACAAAGTCTTCGAATTCCTTAAAAGCCAAGTTCACCAAATTATGTTGGATAAATCAGTGAACTTTGTTACAAGCTACTTAACGACACTTAAAGCGTTAAGTACAAGTTTGTTCTGAAGACTTTGAAGGAGACAAGAAGGTTGAAATTGTTCTCAATTCAGAAGATGTGTTCTGGGCACCCGGGAGGCTCTGTGGGTTGAGCATCTGACTCTTGATTTCCCCTCAGGTCACAATCCCAGGGTCGTGGGATCAAGCCCCGTGTCAGGCTCTGCACTGAGTGTGGAGCCTGCTTAGGATTCTCTCTCTCTCCCTCTGCCCCTCCCCTATGCTCACGTTCTCGCTTTCAATAATAATAATAATAATAATAATAATAATAATAATAATAAATAAAAGAAGAAATGTGTTCCTCCAAGTGTCAGGCAATTCCTTTTTTCACACCAAAATGATAACTGTGGGTATTTCCAGTTGCCCTGAATGATTGATTCACTGAATTTGGTTGGGTCCAGTATGATAATTCAAAGACCTAAAGTTTTTATCTGTGAACGAAGAGTTTTGTATATGGAGTGTTACAATTAGTAGCATAAGATGGGCAGTAGGAATGCTAAGAGCCCTTCCTAACTTAGGAAACCTAGCGTTAGGCTTTCACAGTATAAGAGTCTCAAGTTGCTAATATCACAAAATGGAAAAAAAGGGAGGCCCAGGAAAAATAGTTGTATACATGTCCTTTCTGTCTACTAAGTAGAGAAATACATACCCCCACCCACCCAGACCAGGAGGTACAGGAATGGAAAAGGGTGAGTATCTGACACTGGCCACTGTTGGGAAGGGAGTGTGTGTCCATCCGAGGTCCCTAAGTGATGCAAGGGACTCCCCAGGCAGCTTGCCTTAAGTGATACTGAAACTGACCTACGTATGTTCCACTGCGCAAAGTACGTGAAGCCGGAAATGGCTATCTCAGGCTAGGTTTCCTAGTAATCATGGGGGGCGGGGTGGGGGAGACTTTTTTTCCCACCTATTCTGTACTAATAGAATACATTTCAAAATGACATTAATTGTTTTCTAATTATAAAAATAGTGTATGCTGGCTGTTTAAAAGTTGGATAAGGATTTTAAAATGGAGGAAAAAATAAAAAATACCCCTGATTCCACTCTGAAGAAAAAAAGCTCCTTCAACATTTTGCATATCTCCTGCCAATTTTGTTCCCCATAACCGAGATATATATATGTTTCACACGGAGGCCTCTTCCCCATGTCACTTGGAAGTATTTAAGTATGGTTTTAAAGTTTTATTTATTTATAGTTGAGAGAGCGCACGCATGCGTGCAAGTGTAAGCTCGGGAGAGGCAGAGGGAGAGAGAGAGAATCTCAAGCAGGCTTCATGGTCAGCACAGAGCCCAACGCAGGGTTCGACCTCGTGATGCTGAGCACTTACCCAACCGAGCCCCCCCCCCCCCCCGGACTCCCCAAGTACGATTTTAATAGTAGCCCAGTATTTGATGATACAAGCATGCGACAGTTGCCTTTGCTGTATATTCCGTTGTTTATTTTTCGTTCCTTTAGTATTTATCGAGTACCTACGTTTTTTGCAATGGTATTATTAATTTTTTATTACTTTTTATTATTGAAGAATAGTTGACATACTGCAACACAGTGATTTCACAATCCTGTACCTTACACAGTGCTCACTCCGGTAAGTGTGGTCACCACTTGTTACTATACAAGGTTGTTACAGTATTTTTTTTTTAACATTTATTTATTATTGAGAGACATGAGCATGGGAGGGAGAGACAGAGAGAGGAGGAGACACAGAATCTGAAGCAGGCTCCAAGCTCTGAGCTGTCAGCACAGAGCCCGACACGGGGCTCGAGCTCACGGACCGCGAGATCATGACCTGAGCCGGAGTCAGACGCTCAACCGACTGAGCCACCCAGGCGCCCCATAGTATTATTGACTGTAGTCCCTATGCTGTCCTTTCCACCTCCGTGACTTATTTATTTGGTAACTGGAAGTCTGTACCTCATGATCCCCTTCGCCTATTTCTTCCCCGATTTGTTTCAATGCTGAGGTTTTTTGTTTCCTGCAGTAGAAGGTTTCAGAGAGCATCTTTGTATAATAAGTAGATAATGTGTTTTTTTCTGACTGCCTTGGGCTTTATGCCTGGCATAATTTAGTGCCTTTTTCTGTTTCTCATTCATACACAGAAAATGAGGTCACTCTTCTCTGGCAGTCCATATTTAGTCAAGGACACCGTGACCTCCTTAGTCCAATTGATACTCAGGTCTCCATGGTGTTTCCCAGTTCTCTTTAGATGTACATCTGCATTTAAAGTACCTGCCTTTCGATGCACTTAAGTAAGTAGATTATCTCTAAAGCCACGGAGGTATAATCCTGCGGCGGGTTTCTTCACGTATTTATTTATTGAGTGGTTTGATGACTAGCCTAACTACTACTTTGTCAGAATACTTCTTCCCAAGCATATCCTTCAAAAGATAAACACTTCACATATGAAGATAGTATCTAACTCTCTTTCTAGGAGTACGTCACATTTTTTTAAAGCAGTGAGCCCTAAGAATTAACCGTTTATGGTACCATCTCACCTTTTCGATGCAAAACGCCGAGTGTATGCCAGGGGTCGGTAATCTGGTTTCTGTGTCTTTTCACTCTCCCTTGTCTGACTTGGACGGGTTATGTTGGGACGGGAAGATGAGAGTCCCCAGATGGAAAATCATTCTTTTTCAATGGCTGTGTGAGTTGGGATAAATAAACCTTGTGAAATTCATACCAGAGTGACTTGGGTGATGCCTACATTTTAAGAAGGCAATCTGGTATTTTTCAGCACCTACAATTCGAAGAGTTTCTGTGGAGGTACAATAGAAATACAGAAAACCCTGTTTTATGCACTATTATCGGGCTATGAGCTCCCGACCTAAGTGCGTTTTTTTGCTTACTGAAGCTTATCCTTTAAAATGCAGGTCATTGGTTTTCTTTTTCTTTTTTAGTATGGGAATTATTGTTGCTGGAAATAGGTGTTGCACATTTGTCTAGCATATGAAATAAATATAGTATATATGCAGGACATAATGTAACATTTTTTGGTGTCTTGTAAATATCTGTTGTGCTAGGCAATCCGGGATATATGCTGACAGGTGATACTCAAAACACTTAGAGAGTTTGGCACTAACCAAGATGATAAAAATAATAAAATAATAATTAGTAAAAATAGTTAATACACGATGAGTACTTTTCAATTTCTTGCTTCAGATCTCCCCTGGGTCTCAGAAACTAAAACAGTAGAATTCCGTGAAAAGTGAAGAATAAGTCATTTCGGAGGCCTCCTTTGGGAAAAAGCATATACACCTTATGATGGTTGTTTTCCTTGCCCTCAAATTGCTTAGATCCTGGTTGAGAAAACAGACATGAAACACTTTTGCAATCAGAAGGGCACGGACCAAAATGTGTAAATTGCACAGTGCAGTTTATGATAACACAGCGAGGCGCTCAGTAATTGTAACAGAGCGGGAAGGCTGTGCCAGCTGTGACATGATAGCTCTCATCTGGCCGTGGTCACCCCCTGCCTCCTTCTCTCTAGGTGCCCTTGTCATCAGAGTAGGAAGCGCCCCATCTGCAGAGGTGAAAACAGAGGCACGGTAGAGGTAAAAGCAGACTTCACAGCAAGCCCTACACATTCAGGGTTTGCTTTTGTAGGTTTTGTATTACTCTCATGGTTTGGGAACCGTTCACCTGCTGTTCCAACCAGATTCCACCGACAGTGCTGAGGACCCATGAGCTGAAAGTGACAGAGAGGACATTCTCTCAGCAGACGTGTGCATCACAACGTTTCTGCTTCTTCTCTGTGATTGCTCCGTCACACCAAAAGATGTTTTCAAAGCCCATCCTGGGAAGGGAGATACCTCGGTTATTTGTCAGGACAAAGGGGGTAATTTCTCCCCTAGATGAGGAGTTACCAGAAACAGCCTGTACCTCTGGTTCAGGAAATGTCACACGGTCCCAGGACAGACGGACCGGACTTGTTTCTAGTTGGGGGAGTACATTGTGGTCTAAGTTTGCTCTCAGGTCCTTGCTGGCTTTCGCACTTTTTATGGTATTTTGGTATCCGTAGATGGGCAAGGCTCTGGAAGAGTCTGACACCTTCAGTGTTGTTTGAGGATTACCTTTCTGGAAGCGTGGGTTTGGCGGTATAAATGTGCAACCATTTTCCTGATGGGTGTAGACATCGCTGTCCCCAACCTCGGGGGGCGGGGGAAGGGCTGTGTGTGACTCCTTGTCATACCTCCGAGCCCACATTCACCGGCACACGCTTCCCGTGCCTCATTGGTCCCTGCCTGGACAGAGACCACAGCTGGTAGGGGGGACTCGAGGCTGGGAGGAAATCAAGAGCAAAAGTGGGAACCCTTGGATAAGCAGTTGCAGAGGTGACTGGTGAGGAGACGCTGAGGCCCCCCGGGACATTGAGTTGGAATGACGTGGCTGAAAAGAGGGATGTCTGCCGGCAGGTTAATGCGACATTTTCTAGGGAGCCAGATGAGCCAGGGATGGGAGGGGGCAGACGTTGTAGCTGTGACTTCCTAGGCCGTGAGAAGTTACGGTGGCCTATTTTGTGAGAGACCCGAAGAGGTCCGGTCTGGGTCAGGAAGCTTTGAGGCTCAGCAGTCCCAGGCTCTGAGAGTTGGCCACTCCAGGTCATTGTCTCAACTAAGTGACAATGAGTCCACGTCAATAAGCTTTTCAAGATCCCTGCTTAGTTTCTTAAAAATATAACGTTAAGTCTAAGGAAGTATTTGACTCTCTGTCAGTTTCTATTTTGCCATCTGGCTTAGGTGTGCCTGTTCTGTTTCCAAAGCTGCTTTTAAGACAATAAAAAGTTTGGGCGCTCTTGAATCTGGAGATCTGCTGGCCGCCGGGCCGTGCATTTTAATAGAGGGGACTAGTAGTGTAGAGAATCTAGAACAGCAGATTACAAAAAAAAAAAAAAAATTGTCTGACATCTGAGGGCTTTAAATGGCTTGGCAGGAAACTCACTGTGGCTGGGACACTGAGGCCTCCCACCATGTGCGGCCTGAAGTTGACATTTTATAAAGACAAACTGGGCGGAGGAGAGTAACAAATAACCGTGCTTAATAAGAAAGAGGTAACGTTCACCTCTTGGGGATTCTAGCCGAGCCCAGTGAAGAAACAACTAGAAAGGCACCTCACAGCCAGCCCGATCTGAAATGAGGCAGTCAGAGTGTCTCTTCTCAGCCCCAGATGTCACGCGCGAATGCGGTTCCCTAGCATACTCTTGGAGACCTGGTTTTTCTTCAAAATCGGTTCTGGGGCTTTATCTCCTCCCTTTCCAGATGCAGCATCACATCACCCGGAGCCTGACAGGTGCTCAAGATGCACCTCCTTTCTACTCCCACACAAAGGCACATACCTTTAGGTATTACACCCCCCCCCCGGGCCGCACACCTGTCGGGCCGTTGACCAAATTTGGGCAGGTTCCCTGGCACGGGTGGTTCGTAAACCCTGTGTTTACCAGACTTCCCTAGACAAACCAGTGTTTCAGCAGTGAAGGGGAATGGGCTTGGACTCACGTGCAGGGACGGTGGACAGCCACCGAAGGGCGTGGGCTGAACCGCCTTGTTTTTCTAGAATCATTATTTACTCAGATTTCTTTTAGGCCAACGCATCTTCTTTCAGAGGGGGTCCTGGCAGGCCTGTGTTTCATTTCTTTTTAAAAATGGAGGTACGGTTTACATCCGGTGAAATGCACAGGACTCACGTGTACTGTCCCGTGAGTTTTGACAGACGACCAATGCATAGCTGTGTGACCCAGACCGCAGCCCAGATACGGATCGTTTCCGTCAGCCCGGAAGGTTCCCCAGTGCCAGTCCCCCAGAGGTAACCACTATTCCAGTGGCCAGCTATGGCTTGATATTGTAGATTTTAGTGGATTCTAGCTAGGTGGAGACTTTGGCTTTCCGTGTAACATAACTTTGTTCCTTGTACTCTCTGGTGTTTTCAATTCTGATCCTTCACGTGTATGAACTGCTGATGATTTTGCTGTTCAGCCATGATAAAAATTAAAGTCTGATTTAAAAACTAACACCACGTGGGGTGTCTGGGTGGTTCCGCCGGTTCAGCGTCCGACTTCGGCTCAGGTCATGATCTCCCGGTCCGTGAGTTCGAGCCCCGCGTCGGGCTCTGTGCTGACAGCTCAGAGCCGGGAGCCTGTTTCGGACTCGGTGACTCCCTCTCTCTCGGCCCCTCCCCCCGCTTGTGCTCGGTCTCTCTTACTCTCAAGAAGAAATAAAACATAAAAATAAGTAAATAAATAAATAAGTAAACTAACTAACACCGTAGAACACAATGCGGTATATGCCTACTATGAATTATTCCTCCGCCTTCCAGAGGAATGGAGTGGTGGTGTATACTACCACACAGATGAACCTTGAAGATATGCCACTAAATGCAAGAAGCCAGACACAGAAGGACAGCTGTGGCATGATTCCACTTCAATGAGGTCCGGGGAATAGAGCCCTAGACAGGAAGGGGAACAGTGGCTGGCGGGGCTTAGGGGGGATCCTGTTCAGCGGGTGCAGTTTCAGCTGGGAAGGACAGTGTTCTGGAGATGGGCGGTGGCAGTGGCTGCACCATAACGTGAATGCCCTTCATGCCGCTTGGACCGCATGCTTAAGAGGGGTAAAAATGCTAAATTCTCGGGGTGCCTGGGTGGCGCAGTCGGTTAAGCATCCGACTTCAGCCAGGTCACGATCTCGCGGTCCGGGAGTTCGAGCCCCGCGTCGGGCTCTGGGCTGATGGCTTGGAGCCTGGAGCCTGTTTCCGATTCTGTGTCTCCCTCTCTCTCTGCCCCTCCCCCGCTCATGCTCTGTCTCTCTCTGTCCCAAAAATAAACGTTGAAAAAAAAAATTAAAAAAAAAAATGCTAAATTCTCTGTTAGGTATATTTTATCAGAAGGGAGAAGTTTTAAGTGACGTCATAAGCTACTGGGAATGCCTGTGGCTTTTGAAGAGGGTCTCTCTTTAAAAAAAAAAAACATTAATCTATTGTAATTACAGATGTTCATTTTCATTATAAAGGGGAGGAAATTAAGTAAAAGTATCAAGAATAAGAACCACATGCAAACCTAATCACCTAGACAGAACAGCTGTCTCTTATTTTACCACCAGTGTGCTTCTCGCCTCTTTTTTTGTTTTTTGGTTGTTTTTTGGCATGTATTTTATCTTTTTTTAAATGTTTATTTATTGAGTTTGAGAGAGAGAGTAGGGGGAGGGGCAGAGAGAGAGGGAGAGAGAGAACCCCAAGCAGGCTGTGTGCTCACGACCATGAGCTCAATCCAGGGCTCCATCCCACAAGCCGCGAGATCCCGGCCCGAGCCACCATCGAGGGTGGGATGCTTAACTGACTGAGCCACCCAGGTGCCCCCGCATGTCATTTAAAACAATATCGTAACCTCTTTCCATTTTATATGTAGGCAGTTGCCCTTGACGTTAAGTATTCATCTAGCATGTGATGATTAATGGCTTCCTAGCATTCTCTCGCATAGATATGCCATAACTTATTCTCTTGTGGTTAGATGTGCAAGTTGGTTCTGCTTCATTCTATCTTGAATAATGTTTGGGAATGTTTTTGTACAGAAATCTTTGCACACATCTGATTATTTCCTTGGATTAATACTCGAAATACTGACATACGTGCGCCCCTCTTCAAGGCTTCGGCACGGCACCGCACTCCTGCAGAAAGTTCCAGTCTACCCTGCAGGTGCCTTGTGGGAGTGTGCCACAGGCATTCCTTGCCTGGATGCTGTTTCACAGTCCAGTGACTTCCGCCCCCAGGAATTTGCATGCGAGTTCTCTCAAAGCCACATGGTGCTCAGTTCCTTCAAATGATTTCTTTTATTAAAAGCATTTTTTTTTTTTAAATGCTGACAGATCAGTGTTACAGAAGGTAACACTTTTAAACTGTTTCAGGACGTCCATTCTTTTCAGTAGGCACGTTTTGGACCAAATCCCTACTCTGCATGGGGCTAGGCATAAGCACAGGAAAGAAAGGATTGTGTTGGCTTCACTTGCATACGTCTGGAAAATACCTGCTCCTAAAGCTTTCAAGGCGGAGAAAAGTGCTTTTCGATGAGTTCCGTGATGCTCAAGAAATGTGCTTCCTAAAACGTCCCAGGTGAATACTTGGGGGAGGAGAAAAAAGTTACTGACCTTCCTGGATGCCAGGCCCTGCCCTAGACACGGGGCATGCACTGTGGAGGGTCACCTTCCCACTTCAGAGATGAGGGCATTGGATAGCTGTGCCTTGCGTGGTTCAGCCTCAGCCGAGCAGCCTGGCTCCTGGGACGGATGGCGCATGCTTGGAGTCTCATCGGAGAGTGTTTGTGTTGACTGTGTTGTAGGGAAATGCAGAGCCAGTGATGTTGAGGGGAACTGGAAGAGAAAGCTTTCTCGCTTTTCTGCCACCCTGACCACGGCTCCTTCTGGTTAACCTGTTCTCCTGGCTATTTACCTTCCACTCTGGAGAGCAGAGAGAGTGCAGATGGTTCGCACTCATTCAGAGGTGCACCGAGTTCCTGTGGCTTCTCGGTTCTTCCCCACACCTTCTGCCCAGTAGTGTCTGTCAGCAGTCCAAGCTGAGCACAACGAGGTTGGAGGGGGAAAAAAAAACAAAAACAAAAAAACCACCCACTCCTGACAGGACCCCTGCGTTTGACCTCCATCCCTGGACCCACTGGCTCTGTGACCTTGAGCAAAGAACTTGACCTCAGCGGGCTTCAGTTTTCCCAACAGCCAAATGGGGATAAAGGGCTTGCGTACCTTCTTTTGGAGGTGCAGGCCGAATAGAGACTGGACACTCGAGTGCTTTGAAAAGCACGGAGCGCTGCACGTGTGCGAAGCAGTGTTGCTAAGACTTTGAGCCCGCTACGCTGCGGCTACACCTGTTTATTACTAGCCTTGACTGTCTGACCTTTTTCTTGCTCTGTATCGATACAGTGACTTGCAGAAAGGAGATTCCTTTAACTGGAGCCAGCGAGGGTGGGGCAGACAGAAGCGTGCTGAATGAAGATGCTGGTAACACTTGGATTTTACAGCATGGGTGCCAGCAGTGCTGCTGCTTTTTTTGGTTTGTTTTTTTTTACTTTGGGGAAAAGAGTTTTAAGGCTCAGCATTCTCGCCCCTTGGGGCTTTTGGGTTGTTGGTTTTTTTTTTTTTTAAGTTGAATTACTGGGATTTAGGTAATGTGCTTTTTGAAACGATAGGCTGTATCTACTTTTAATTATAGGCTGCTGTCTGTCACAGAGTTGAAGGAGGACGGTTGCATATACCACTGACCCCTTCTCTCACTTAGACATACAAATGGCGCCAGGCCATTCTCAGTTGTGTTGACAGTTATGGCAGTGACCCACCAAGGTGTTTTTGCTAAGTTAAAGTGTGGTGGGTGCTCAGTGAGCTCAAAGTTGTAACCTCCTTCTCCAGGTACGTACGGTGCTGTTTCGGAGCCTTTGCGCTGGTTAAATAATCGGGAAATATGGAACACAGAGGAAATAGGTCTTCATGAATCTGTTCATTCAACAGATGTTTCTTGGACGCCTACTATGTCCCAAGCACAGCGCTAGTCACTAAGGACAGACTAAGAAAAAGGATGCGATCCTTGGCTGCACAGCGATTATCCCATAGGATATGGGAAAGGGACAGACAGGCACTTTCTACAAAATATGCTCTCCCTGGGTCAGTCTCCCCTGGGATCCTATAAGAGGAACCTTTAACGTTAAGGGTCGGGAAGCTCTCTGTTCCAGCTGAGAGACCCACAGAGGATAGTATGTCCCTGTTCTGAAAAGCAGGGGATTCAGGTGAGGAGTGACTGATGCTTAGCTCGAATTGATCAAGGAACCAGGCTGGGAGGGTGCCGGGTCAGGGTGGCAGGACCAGTGGAACCCAGACCCCAGACCGGCAAGGTCCGGGTAAGGAGTTTGGCTTTGGTCCTGACCGCAGTGGGAAACTTTGAAGGTTCCCAGTGGGGGTGTGGTGTGCTTGGATTTGCATGTTTGAAAGATAATGTTGGTTTCAGTGTGGCTAATGAATTAGAGGGAGGTGAGAGCTGCCGTGGCAAGGAAACCAGCAGAGAGGAGAGGTGGCCTAACATAGGGCTGGGGCGGGGAGGGAGAACCGAAAGGAAACACCTTCTAGAATCAGGTGGGCTTGGCCACAGGGCGCGAGAGGGCGTAAAGTTTGCCACCAAACTTGAAGAGAGCCGGTTCCAAGGGAAGAGAAAGAGTTCCATTTCATTCATGTTCATTTGTTAATAAATTTAGTGCAGTGTTTGAAATTGCTTGCCCGAGAGAGCACATAAAATACGCAAAACGGGGGGAGCTACGTGAATAGTGTCTGTGTAGCTGTCTTTTGTCCCTCTGTGTGTCCGTCTCTCTCTCCCCCTTCCTCCCTCTCCCTTTCCTTCCCTCCTTTCCTCCCTCCCTCCCTCCTCCTTCCCTTCCTGGGACAAGTTGGTCACATTCTTTGTAAATGAGAGCTTCTTACATTTTTACCTAAATGCAAATACTATGAATATTCATTTTTCTTTCAACATGTAAAAATGCTTTATTAGAATGCAGTCAGTTCTCAGCCATTTGCCTTAATGAAATAGTGATGTGGAAAATTCAAAAACATTTCTGCGTATTTGGCCCTGGAATGCCTGAGGACTTTGGGGGAAGGAAATTTATCTGCATCATCATGGTGCTGTGCTAAGGATAAGATTACCCTTGCACCAGGTGCCTGGTGACAGCAGAGAGATGCCATCTGGAATTAAATTTGATGAGGCTCCCTGGTTTGCTCTTTCTGTATACTAAACATTTGCTGAGTAAACAGTAGCGAGTGGACTAACCTAGAGGGGTTCCTGTAATGGCTTTATGTTTGTTTATGTGTCTTTTAGTATTGTCTGAGCTTCCTGTGTGGTTATAATTCATAAAACGCATTTAGAATACATTTTGCTATAGAAATATTATAAATTGTGGCTAGGTTTCCAGGCCTCTCTACCAAAGCTATTTAACCCTTAATGTTCTTAAAACATTATATATCTGCAACGAGGAGTAGTAGAAAACCGTGCTGTTAGAATAGTAGGAATCAGGGGGGCGGGCACCTGGGTGGCTCAGTCGGTTGAGCATCCGACTTCTGCTCAGGTCATGATCTCACGGTCTGTGAGTTCGAGCCCCACGTCGGGCTCTGTGCTGACAGCTCGGAGCCTGGAGCCTGCTTCGGATTCTGTGTCTCCCTCTCTCTCTCTGCCCCTCCCCTGCTCATGCTCTGTCTCTGTCTCTGTCTCTCTCTCTCTCTGTCAAAAATAAATAAACATTAAAAAATTTTAATTTATAAAATATATTCTCATTATATGGGAGAGCTGTTCCACCACCCAGGGGCACGTAGGCTCACCTTGCCCGGAAGGAGGTTATCTGTCATCAGTGGACATCTGTAGAGGCCATGCCTGGCCATGAGAGCCCACTGGCCCCGGCCACCCTCTTTCCCCTCCTCAGAGGTGAGCTCCACTTTCCCTGTGAGTCCTGGGTCCTCTCGAGCACCAGGGAGTATGGAGTCCAATATTGGGGCAGAGAGGTGGCAAAGCTCAGAGCTGCTGAGAGCCTGTGGTTCACAGGCACCGTAGCCAGAGGCCTGCCTTCCGTGCTCTGGGGGTTTCTGAGTCTCCAGCCTCCTCCCCGGTCCCTGTCTGAGGGTCCTAGTGAAGATGGGTCCTCCCTTTTCAGCACCCCCCCCCCGCCTTTCACCCCAGCCTCCCCGCCTCTCTGCTGCCCAGTATTACTTTCTTACAATCTAATCATCAAATAAAACAAGACAAAACAAAAAAAAAAAACCCAAAACCCTCAGTGTGGACTCTCTGAGCTTTAATTGGCCACACCTTCTGGCAGACATCGCGGTTTCCTTCGCTTTTCAGCACCTTTTCATAAATCAGGTGTCTTTTTTTAAAAGATTATTTTTCCTTTCCAAGCACTCATTAATTTCAGATTGGGTTGTCTGGATTGCCACGGTCCTGAGTCGCTCGCCTTTTCATGGCAGCGGGCTCCAGAAGAGGCAGAGGGTCGAGCTCATTCCGCCCTTCCTGGAGGCCCCAGGCCCCTCCCCTCCCCATACCCCCCCCCCCATGGGGCCTGCACAGGTCTCCCCACCTTACCTGGAGCCCCGGAGGCAGGGCTGGGATGTGATCCCCCTGTGGTGGCTGTCCCCGACGCCCTTCCCCTTGGCACTCAGCACAGGGGGAGCCTCAGGCGGGCATGGGGGAAGAGAGCTGAGATTGCCTGCCTGCCCAACACATGGGATCAGCTCAAGGTCAGAGCATCTGTCCCATCTCTTATCAGCCAAAGTGCATCCGTCCCTCTAAGTCGGAGGGACAGCAAAGTGAGCTCACTTCGTTTCACCCTAAGCACACTGCCTCTCACACAGCTCAGCTCAGGGCCCCCCTTCCCCACCCAGAGGGCAAGCCGCTCCTCTCAAATGTTGAAATCTGGCACCGTGTCAGGGAGGGAACTACTAGCTGCGTGGACTTGACTCTCGGATCCACCCACTGGTCCTAACGTGGATCCCAATGAGACCGACTACCTTGAGAAACAATTATTCTTGCATTTTCTGGTGAAAGAAAAACATGCCAAAATATGCCCTTTCGGGTGAGATGTTTTCACCTGAGGGAAAAAGTCGGGGTGACTCGAGTACTACAAGGTGCGGCCTGGTAAGGAGGTCTTAACCCCCGGCAGGTAGGAAAGGATGCCGGGGAGCACCCCTCCCCCGACCACTCCTGGTTAACGGCCTTCACCTTCAGCCCTGGAAGTTCCCAAAGACCAGGCTTCCTTTAGGGGGTACACGATCCAATGACCGTTGAAGTAGTATCTTACCGAATGGCAGTCTTGTCTGATCGGCGAGTACGCGTCTCCATCTGGGGCAGAGGAAGCACCCTGCACAACTGTGGTTGGGTTAGACTGAGGAGCCTCGGACGTGCAGAGGAACGGTGTTGAGACGCCATTGCCATATTAGCGGTGGCCTCCTAGCAAAGAGCTTTATGTGCTGCGGACGTTTCATCGTTAGAATGGGCTGCAATCAGGGGCACTTGGGTGGCTCAGTCGGTTAAGCGTCTGACTCTTGATTTTGGCCCAGGTCATGATCTCACAGTTCATGAGATCGAGCCCTGCACTGGGCTCCGTGCTGGGCTGCAATCAAACCAAAGAGTTTTTAATGCATCATATTATGTCACAGCAGTAACAATATTATATTACGTGACCTAGCAGGGGACCTGAGCAGAAGGTAACGCTGAAGTAATATTAATCTAATCCCAAACAATATTGCTAGTAAGCCTATCTGCCCTCCCTCCCTCTGATGTATAGTCTGATCACCTGTAATTTCTGTGCAAATGGTTTTCTTTAATAAATAGTTTTACAAACTGTGTCTATATACATAACATTGTAAGAGGGGAAAGTCCTTTGCTTTAAGGATTCTGAATGTGTCACATCACTTACCATGACACAAAATGAGAGACTATGGTAAAAAAATAGAATTAGAATGCTTCCCCCGGCCCCCGCCCCCAGCAAAATCCAAATGAGAAGGTGAAAAAGAAAACGCACTTGGGACAGACGTACCTGCCGGACCAAGTTTACAAAGAAGGAATCCAGTCTCTAGTTTGTGCCAGTTCCTTAGCAACTGAGGTTGACAGGCCCCGAAGGGGGGAGCATGGAAATAAGAGCAGTGGATTTTTAAAACACAGCGCTGTATTGTAAACTAAAACCCTGTCCCTCTTAACCCAGAACTGTGATGTGTAGTTGTGTGCAACGGTCTCCCCTTCGAGCTTGTTAATCATTGATTACATAACCGTGGCAACATTTTGATAGTTTTGTGTTGTTTGAGGTTTCCCTTAGCATCATATAAAATATTTATAGGTTGTTTGAAATAAGCCAGTTTGTTTTTCTTCTTTTAATGGGACCGCGTTCCGTTTTTAAGAGAAAGGGGGAGAAAATCTTAGAAAAGTAAAGCATGGATTTGCCATGAAGCTCATAGTGGGGCCTTGAAACTACAGCCTGCAGCCAGGCTGGATGAGAGTACCGTACGATTAATCTTGTGGGGACTCGAGGCTCATGTGGTTTCCCGAAATGTAGCAGGGGCCTTCTTCTTATGCGTGTGTTAATTGTGTTTTTCCAGGGGTGGACAGCTCCTGGGCATAAAAGCATTTTTCTTCTTTAATCCCGTCTTTGAGGTATTTTTGTTTATTGGCTTGCTTTTTGAGGTTTTGGTGGGGAGGGGGATGGGAGAAGGGAGAAAGTCGAGGGAGATAAATTACCTTTTTTCTTTGCAACGACTCATTAAAATACTTTATAACCTCCCTCTCCTCGTAATATCATTTTCTTCCTAGTAGTTGCTACTACTTGGTCCCAGAGAGGCGCGGCAATACCACTTGAAGGTTCTCTTCTCCGTTGAACGGAGTGTGAAACTTAAAAAAATCCTTACTGAATGTTGGACGGTGGTTTCTCCTGGGGTCTTGTAATGAGCAGGGGTCGTTGGAAGGCAGAAGGTCCTCCCAGACTGAGCGGGAGAGACTCAAGATTGCCAGAAGGATCGGGTGCGTATCTATCGGCACCGAATAAACAGACGTTTCTGCGGCCGGTCCACACGCTCCGGCAGCCTGAGCGGTGGCCTGGCCCCGAGCAGTCGGTGTGTGTGCCGTGCGGAGCCAGACGACTCAGACACGAAAGGTGGGCCTGGTGCAGAGGTGCGGCCGGGAGCACAGCTGGAGCCCTTGATCTCCCGTCCTTGATTACAGCCTTTTTGTTCCCTTAGCAGCGCTGTGAACTCGTTCTCTTTGCTGAAGCGTGCAGGTCTCAGCGGATTGCAGGGTGCTTTCCTTTCTTCCCCAGGGAGGGCATCCTGGAACAGGGCCGGCCTGCAGCGGCAGCAAGGGCAATATTGTTTCAAAATCAGCAACCGCCCTCTTTCCCCCTCAAGGGTCTTTGTTTTCTTTCCTGGGCCCCGTCTGCGTCCTCTTGGAGGTGCCTGCGTTTTCCTCCTTTACCCCCCCTGGTGTAGATGAAAATGGGACGGTAATGACTTTGCCCTTGTCAGCTACGGTTTAGTGACTCCCTCCGTCCCGGAGAGCCGTGCACGGTTTTTGATGCAGGGCCCTTCATTTGGCAAGACTGTGGTTTGGAAAGCACCAAACGTGTCTTTCTTCGGGCCAAAGGACCTCTTCTAAATTGAAGTTTGCTGCTTTTGAGCCGGTAGCCGAGACGTCTGGCGAAAGCACTGAGGTAGCACATGTATCTCAGAACACCTTAGGCCAGAGGGAAGGCCAGGGAAACTTGGCAAATGTCACATAATCGCGTGTTTAGGAAATAAGCCGGGCTGTTTGCTTATTGTACAGAGAAAGAATGGACCAGAGAGAGAAACCTAAGGCAGCAGGGTTGTCCCGAGACTGCCGACCTTAGGAATATTACAAAACTTAAAAAAAAAAAAAAAAAAAAAGGCTTTTCTACCCAAATTCGGGGCAACGAAGGCGCGAGGCAGAGGGGGACACCCCGCAGCCCAGCGAATAAAGTTGCTCTGCTCTGCAGCCAAGAGACTCGTTCCCTCTTGTGAGGGATGTGAATGTGAACTTGGCTGCAGGGCAGGGTGGTGGGGAGATGCCAGAACACTCTGTTGTTCCCCTTCATCCCTGCTTCGTGGGTTCACAGGAGTAAGAGAAAAGGATCGCGTCCATTAGGACAAGGTCACGCTCAGATGTCTACAGCAGAGCGCGGTTCTATTCACTTACCCGAGGAGGTGACCTGTGTGCCCGCTGTGTCTGAAAGGTGCCGTCTCGGCTGCCAGGTGTGGAAGTCAGGACTGCGGTAACCGCTTCCCTTTACTTAGTCCTCCTTGGGTGATGGCCTGGATCCTCCCCTACCCAAAGCCAAGACCAGGGGCCAGGGCGCATGCCGGAAGGGGTGGAGGGCGGTGAGGGAAGTAGGGGAAGAGCCCACCTTACTCCTCAGTTCCCTCCTGCCTGCCTCTTCCTCCGGGTTCAGTCTTCTGACCCCCGTCTGTTCTTGCTCTGTGGTCTCTCCTGGTACTCTCAGATGGGCTCAGTTTTTGGTCAACCCCCAATGGTCGCTGGGAGGGACTCTCGTGCACTGAGGTCTCGAGTGTCACGGACAGACGAGAAGCCCAGGGACTCGTTGGGCAGGGAGCTGAACAGCCCAGGAGACGGAGCCTCTGCTGCTGAGGTGGAGACAGTTACCAGACGCGGGAAGTAATGTGTGTGAATGTTCTAATCACTCCGTGTTCTGGCCACAGTGTAGACGCCCGCCTACCCTGAAGCCCTCAGCAAGACTTCGCTGTGCTGAACACAGGAGGTGACTGGGTAGAACAGGTGTGCTGTCCAGGGATCTCCCAAGTGTCCCGCCTTGCATGTCCAGAACATTCTGCCTTAGGCGTTATTGCTGAGAGAGGAAAGGGAAGGTGATCACCATCCAGTGGTAACAGGATTCTCAGTCGTGGCTCATGAGCACTGAGTGAATGGAGGAGACACTTCAGTGTTGATCATCAGCCTGGACAGAAGAACACCCACCCTCCCGCCCCGGCCAGCTCCGTGTGTTCCCAGTCCAGCCCAAGAAACGTAGCTGAGTGTTTTCTCAGGATGCTGCAGACTAACGGCTTTGATGCTCCACAGGCCTGGATGATCAGTTCATATGTGACCTATTCGCCCAACAGTAATAACGCGGCATGAATCCCGCCCCCCCCCCCCCACCCCCGGCTGGTGTGCTTGGGGTGCTGCTTGGTCAGAACTGGTCTCTGTCCTTGACCTTCAGACCTGCCAGTGAGCTGAGCTTTGGATGCGGTTCGCTCGTGGCTGAAACACAGCAGCAGCCTTCAGGACCGGCAGGTGAGGGAATGATGGGCAAGACCAGCAGCCGAGCCTCAGACAGCTCCCAGGCGAGGTCAGTATTACACAGGGGACGCCGATTAGCTGTTGGCCAGCCCTGCCTTAAGCAAAGCAGGCTGGAATGAAATCTTCCGTTTCCTCACTATAAATAGCTTCCTATGTATCAATACCTAGGAGTTCATCCGATTTTAGCAAAAGCATCTAGTTAGCCTCTTACTCTCTCCTGGGGGCAGACATGTGCCATGTTTATGATCCCTTCGTTAAGCGCCAGCCCCTCACGTTTTTCTTAGAGCTTCAGGATTGGCACCTCATACTGGAATTCTAGGATTTGGGGCACACTAGGTTGTTACGTACTGACCCCGGCTTCACCATGGATGAACCGAGATGTCATTTATGCGAAGTGGAACCAGCCAGTTACAAAAGGACAAATGATACATGGTTCCACTCAGGAGGTCCCTAGAGCAGTCAGATCCGTAGAGAAGAAGAGAACGGTGGCCAGGGGCTGAGGGGAGGGGGCGAATCAGGAGCTGGTGTTGGATAGGGACAGAGTTTCAGTTCTGCGCCGTGAAAAAAGTCCTGGACGTGGACAGTGATGGTGGTTGTTCAACAGTGTGGATGTACTTAACGTCACTGAATTTTCCGCTTCAAAAATTGTTAAAATGGTCGATGTTATATTATGGATAGTTTACCCCAATTAAAAAAAAATATTTTAAAAGAGAAATATCATGTATCTTGGGGTGCCTGGGTGGCTCGGTCAGTTAAGTGTCCGACTTCAGCCAGGTCACGATCTCACGGTCCGTGAGTTCGAGCCCCGCATCGGGCTCTGTGCTGATGGCTCAGAGCCTGGAGTCAGCTTCGGATTCTGTGTCTCCCTCTCTCTCTGCTCCTCCCCCACTTGCAGTCTGCCTCTCTCTCTCTCAAAAATAAATAAACATTAAAAAAGGTTTAAAAAAAAGAAATGTCACGTATCTTATGCTTTAATTACTTCCCCTTAGATCCCTTGTTTGTCCAGGAGGAAGAGGCCTGATATTTCCTTTTTTTTTTTTTTTAAACAAAATGTCTGTATGTTAGCTCTTCATCCCCCTAAACATTTTTTTTTGCCCCGTTCTACCTAATGAGTGTAAAACCAGTAGAAACAATTATTAAACATATCAGTCATATACATTTCCCCTTACAACTTTCAGGAAAGTTCGTGACACGTGCTATAGGGTAAAGAAGAAAAAAATCATGATTAAGGTATTAACCTGTCAAGTTATATAAAACCAAAAGACATACTAACTTGGAGCAGCTGTGAGGTCTTTTTCTGAGGCTCCACTCCGTGGGAACTGATCCTGTCTCTTCTATTGTTGTAGAGGCCCTTGGGTCACCTTTTAGGATGCACCTTGGTTGGATGTCTCTCTTTTTTTTTTTTCCTTAGGATATTATTTTAAGTAATCTCGACCCCCAACACGGGGCTCGAACTCACCACCCCAAGATCAAGAATCACCTGCTCTACCGACTGAGCCAGCCAGGAGCCCCGCCTTCACGGTCTTGAGGTGTCAGAACACCTTTTCTTTTGGGACAGACTCTAATGAAGCTCCCTGGGCATCATTAGAGAGCCAGCAGGAACTCCTTTAACCTGATAACTCAGAATTTTGAGGAAAACTTCAAAAACAAAGGTAGTACTTCCTAAATCAAATTGTCATTTCTAGAAACCATCTTAGGCAGCAAACTCCTCAGCAGCTACTTTTCCTTGAAAGTAGCAACTACTGTAACCATCAGAAGACCAGAGTCGACAGCACTGTGCTGCGTATCTGCAAGTTGCTCACACTGGACCTTAAAGAGCTCTTATCACAGGGCGCCTGGGTGTCTCAGTCGGTTAAGCGTCCAACTCTTGATTTTGGCTCAGGTCATAATCCCAGGATCATGGGTTCGAGCCCCAAATTGGGCTTAGTGCTGACAGTGCAGAGCCTGCTTGGGATTCTCTCTCTCCCTCTCTGCCCCTCCCCCATGTGTGTGCTCGCTCGCTCTCTCTCTCTCTCTCTCTCTCAATAAATAAACTTAAAAAAATTAAATAAGCATGTTGAATATACCTCAGTAGAGCCATTTTTAAAATTCTTTTAATTTAAAATTTTAAAAAGGAAAATAACAGGATACATAATAAAAATATAACTCACAAATCAGAAGTGCACAGCTCAATTTACCTTGCGACTATAACATTAGATTCAAACCCCGGTTAGAAAAATCAGAATTTGGTTGAGGTCTGAATCCAGAAAAGAATAACCCATGTTTGTGACTTGTTTATGTTTAACATTCACCGCCTTCCTAGGAAATTGTGGTTCCTTCTCGATGTGGTTCTGTCCTAGGACAAAATAGAAAACGGGGTACCATCTCCCTCCTGGAATAACATAGCATTCCTTCTTAGAAATCTTTAAATCGTGTATGTTGGATGCAGGACGAGGAAAAAATAAACTATCTTGCAAAAGTGTTCGGGGATTGCTTGCTCTAGCCAGATGCTCCACTTTGTGAGACTAAGAGAACATTGGAATCTCTTTTCGAGCAAACTAGTTTATGGGGGGCGTGATTGGGATGAAAGCAAAATGTTACCACCCGTCGCTTATATGGCAAGAGCCTCCCCTAATAAAACATTTAACAGCTTCTCATGTATTCTCTTGCCTAGTCTGAAGGTTTTAGTGACATTCACGGAGGGCCTTGGCTAAATATCTCGGACGAGGCCAGCCTGGGCGTTATGACGTTAGATCACAGAAAGGGCCACGTACTGGTCATTGTCTCTGGTTCATCCTGCAAGTGGTGACATGGTCCTGGGCAGTCAAGGCAGGGGTTCCTCCCTCTGATCGCAGATGTTTCGATGGCACGTTCCTTCCAGAGTCAGAATAAATACTGGGTTCCATAGACACGCGCCCTGTGCGTGAAGTGCCCTATTTAAGGTGCAAAATTAGAATATTAAGAGTGGCAGGCTATGCAGTGAGTTCCATTGGGACTTTCGTTCTCTTGTCCAGCGTCTTGTCGTTTCTTCTAGAAAATGAGAATCTAGAGCTTGGCATTTTCTAGTCTGCATCCGAATCTAGCCAGCCTTGAAAACGGAACCAAACAAAAACTCTTTTTTATGCTAAAGATTTTCTTAAAAAGGTATCTTTCCGGTTTTTGTTCTTAACTGATCCAACTCTCAAGAATTCAGGCTACAGAATACGCTGGAATTCTGTGCTTTGAGAGGACCCAGTCAGACAGCAAGCCCCAGCCGTGTGCCTGCGTGTGCGTGTGTGTGTTCATGACTGTCTATGTTAGAGTCCTATCCACCTGCCTTCGCTACTCTCTCTGTTAAGGATGAGAATGAAATAGCATAAAATCTTCCCTTTTCCGGACGTGAAAAGTAAGTTGGTATCTTCCCGAGTTCAACACTTAGGTTGAAATCGAAGTCAGGAAGTGGGAAAAAAAATGTGCTGCGGTTGCTATGGCAACCCACTGACACCTCTCACGCTTTGGTTTCAAGACCTTTCCCCCTCTGTGAAACTAACAGGGCACCAGGCTCAATGGGCTCAAACAGCGAAGGGAAGATATATTTGGGTGGCTAGGTCAAAATCACTTGAAGGGTCTTTGCTCAGATGTGTATGACTTGTTTTTCATTTGGATTAGTGTTCAAAGAGATTCTCATGCTCTTTACAAACACCTGAGTCCCCCAGCGGCCAGGCCTTTGGTGTTCTTTGTCTTGCCGGGGATAGTGGTTCTGTTCTGTTCTGTTCGGCGGCCAACGCATGCCCACCTTAGGGGCCGGGAGGGGTCTGGCTAGGCTTCTGCCGGGTCACAGCTGCATTTTGTATACACTGGCAGAAAAATTCACACCATGGAGGGTTGTGTTGTGTTCATTAAATGATTTATTGAAAAAATAAGCTGTTTATAAACTGTCCTTTATCAGAAAGTGTGCAAAGAGCCATCTGCCAAATAGCATAATCCCACTGGAGTGAGGCAGACAGCCCCTCGGGGACCAGTTGTTTTGTGCTGGAGGCTTTCCCCTCTGTTTCCTCTCCCGTCGCCTCGGGCAGGGGCAGGCCCTCCAACTGCTGCGGGGGGGCCCCCCCCCCCCCCCCCCCCCCCCCCCCCCCCCAACCTCCAGGCTTGCACACGGGAAGGTGCTCCTAGCTGTCCGGAGAAGGATGCTATTGCCTGGAGCGTGATTCCATAATTCCGGCAGGAGACAAAGAGGGCGACTGGTTAAGCAGAAAGACAAACAGGAAAAGTAATTCACAGCCAGCAGGAGCTTCTGCCAGAGTCTCACAAGCCAAAAATTCATAGTAACACTGTATGGGTGTTTCTGAATCTTCCGAAGGCTTGAAATGAAATGATGGTAAGCAGCACGGGATGCCTGCTAGGGTAGAGTGTAGACCCATGCTGCTTTTTATCACCAGCACACCAAGCTATCCGAAAGATCAAGAGCTTGATTGTACAATTGGTTTTCAAAGTCAGTAGTGCCAGATTTGAGAAGCATTTCAAAGAGTGCTCTGCTGAGCTGTCCCTGGGCACTACTCTCAGGCTTTCCTAGGGTTTCTTTTTACAGTGACACAGACTCGCCCAAGTTATTCTAATGATTCACCAGAGACACACAGTCATCTCTTTTAACGTTAGTCGCTTAGTCGCAACGGAATTAAAAATATATCTGGAGGGGCGCCTGGGTGGCTCAGTCGGTTAAGTGTCTGACTTCGGCTCAGGTCATGATCTCACGGGTCATGGGTTCGAGACCCGCGTCGGGCTCTGTGCTGACAGCTCAGAGCCTGGAGCCTGCTTTGGATTCTATGTCTCCCTGTCTCTCTCTCTCTGCCCCTGCCCCTCTTACGTTCTGTCTCTCTCTCTCTCAAAAATAAATAAACATCAAAAAAAAATTTATGTATATATGGAAGCATCTTAAAATTTTACCAACTGTGTAGAAATCCAGAATTATATCTATGCTTTTAAAAACCTTGTAGGGGGCGCCTGGGTGGCGCAGTCGGTTAAGCGTCCGACCTCAGCCAGGTCACGATCTCGCGGTCCGTGAGTTTGAGCCCCGCGTCGGGCTCTGGGCCGATGGCTCAGAGCCTGGAGCCTGTTTCCGATTCTGTGTCTCCCTCTCTCTCTGCCCCTCCCCCGTTCATGCTCTGTCTCTCTCTGTCCCAAAAATAAATAAACGTTGAAAAAAAAATTAAAAAAAAAAATAAAATAAAAACCTTGTAAAGATATGACCATAAAAATTGCACTCAGTTGCACTAGCAGCAAAAGTAATGATTAATACTACTTGATTCATTAATGTTAGTGAAGTCAATAGGCTTTTCTTTCCTACTTCGGCTGACTTATTTGAGAACAGTGCTTTTCTCTGTCTCAACGACAGTAAAATAACCAACAAGTGATATAGCCCTGATTGTGTTCCAGGTAACTGCCCTAAGTCCTTTGCAGATATTAACTCATTAATCTGCTAACTGATGCTATGAAGCAGCTATTGTTATGATTCACTTTTTCCAAATGAGGAAACTAAGGCACAGAGAGGGGAAGTGACTTGCCCATGAACCACACAATAGACTTTTACATTTTTTAAGAATCTCCAGAAATCCCCTAGTAAGTCAGCAGTATACACGGTTTTCCCTGAACAGAGTCCTTTTCTCTCTGTACCCTAAGCTCACTGGAATTCTGTGCTTTAAGAATTTACTTTACTGTAAATTTACTTTAAAAATTTACTTTACTGTAATTAGCAATGGTAATGATAATAGTCTATGACATGTAGGGAGGGCTTGCTACTCTAGACCCTGCGTAAACGGGATAGGGCGTCAGGTCAGTTCTGCTCATCTCTCTTGGGCCCAACACAGGCCAGTCCCCAAAGGGTAATATCTGTGCTGCTCTGAAAAGTCTCTGCTGAAGAAAAGCCTCTTTCTCTTAAAGTTGTGCAGCAGCCTTTTCCATCCTGATGCTCAATGTAGTCTTCACCCTTTCTTACCCCTATGGCCTTGGGGCTCAGTCCTGGGACCACGTATATATCAGGCCAGGGAAGGAGCAAGCAAAAGTCTTGTTTCAGCCTCCCTTGCTACAGTTTGGTTCTAAAGGTTGGTATTTCTAACAGCTTGGAAAGCTGTCCAAGTTAGTAGGTGAGAGCTTGGTTTGAATGAACCCCCTTCAAGACCTGAGCCAAATTAGGGAGCCCAGGGTATCAGAATATCAAGACAGAGACCTCACTTTTAATAAGCTTGTCAAGCCAATGTTTCTTCTCTCGTAGAACTTCTGACGTATATGGCTACGCTCTGATTTAAGAATGTAGTGACTGGCGGTGCCTGGGTGGCTCAGTCAGCTAAGCGTCCAGCCTCACTCAGCTCAGGTCACGATCTCACGGTTTGTGGGTTTGAGCCCTGCGTCGGGCTGTGTGCTGACAGCTTGGACCCTGCTTCGGATTCTGTGTCTTCCTCTCTGTCTGCCCTCCCCTGCTAACGCTCTGTCTCTCTTTCTCTCTCAAAGATGAACAAACTTCAAAAAAAAAAAAAAAAGGGAAAAAAAAGGACGGAATGAGTGGGGCTCCTGGTGGCTCATCCGGTTAAGCGTTTGACTCTTGATTTCGGCTCAGGTCATGATCTCACAGTTCATGGGTTCAGGCCCTGCGTCGGGCTCTGCGCTCACAGTGTGACGTCTGTTTGGGATTCTCTGTCCTTTTCTGTCTGTTCCTCAACTCTCCTGTGCTTTCTGTCTTTCTCAAAAGTAAATTAGCATTAAAAAAAAAAAAAAAAAAAGAATGGATGAGTATTTACCTGCCCGGAGGACATCTGAAGATACAATCTATCACCAGCCTTAACATGAGTGAGAGGAAAGCCACTGGCCTCAGGGGCTTTCTGCTTGTTGCCTGAGTGATCCATCAGAGACACAGGAATAAGAGGGCAGGTTAGTGGAGCCTCTCCATCAAGATGGCCAGCTAAGGGCCCACCAAAGCAGTAGTGTGATTGCATCAGGGTTGGGAGCATTAAGAAATTGTTTGGCTACTTACCCATTCTGTTGTAGCTAGACATAGTTTGTCATTTGGAAGGTAGGCTGAAGGTAATCTTCATTTATTTTGAGACGGACAGAATGAGTGAAAGCATGGGTGGGGCAGAGAGAGAATCCCAAGCAGGGTCCTCACTAAAAGTGCCGGGCTTGAACTCCTGAACCGAGAGATCGTGACCTGAGCTGAGGTCAGGTGCTTAACGACTGAGCCACCCAGGTGCACCCGTTGAAAGTAATCTTAACTAGTTATATTTCTCCTTTCAGAAAAGTTAGGTAGGTGTCGGTGTGTTTTCAGTATCTTATAGTCCAAATTTTTCATTGCTCTCCTGGTAGAACCAGGTAGAACCTTATCCTCATTTTAAAGCTGGGAACCTAAAGCACGAATAGTAATTAAGATTCACTTTAACCTTTGTTGGAATCTTACTGCCTCCAGCTCCTCTTGCACCAGTCTTAAATAAATCTATTAAAATTTGTTTTTCATTCTTATGCTGTGTTTTCTAGATGACTAGAATACTTCCACAAATCCACTTATTTACTTAATATAATCTGTTTTTATTTTGACTTTTCCCCTGTATGGAACTACCCCTAGAACCATTAACTAGCAATTTGATAGTTGGCTTTTGTTATTGAATTTTTTGGAAAGGATACGGCTTGTTTATTTTTTATTTTTTTTAATAATTTCTTAAACGTTTATTTATTTTCAAGAGAGAGCCAGAGTGTGAGTGAGGGAGGGGCAGAGAGAGAGGAAGACACAGAATCTGAAACAGGCTCCAGGCTCTGAGCTGTCAGCACAGAGCCAGATGCAGGGCTTAAACTCACAAACCATGAGATCATGACCTGAGCCGAAGGTGGATGCTTACCTGGCTGAGCCACCCAGGCACCCCTGGCTCATTTATGATCTAGAAATATTGTTTTTATCTCATTGCAACTACTTTGGGGACCTTATAACAAAGCACAGTAGTGGAAATAATATTTATTTACACGTGGAAAGCTATCAAAATTTCCACCGAGATAATACATTTATAGCTGTGACAGCACCCTTTTAATAACTTTTAAATAGTTTTTGTTCACTTTTAGTTTTTTAATTCTGTCCTATTTTGGAAAGGTAACTGCTTAAAGACTGATTTCTTAGTATGATTTTCAGACCGGAAAATCTCAAAAGAACCTGTATTTGGAGGTTCTTGATCTAAAACTGACTCTTCCTGGATGGGAACTGCCAGCAGCTCTCACTGTAATGTTTCGTAGGGCTGTGCCCTGTTGGTATTATGAGCTGTTGGGAAGTTCTGGTAGAGAATTGGATGCTTTGCTGGGCAAGGATTTTTTTCTCCTTCAAAATTTAGGGTAAGTTTTGGGGCGCCTGGGTGGCGCAGTCGGTTAAGCGGCCGACTTCAGCCAGGTCACGATCTCGCGGTCTGTGAGTTTGAGCCCCGCGTCGGGCTCTGGGCTGATGGCTCAGAGCCTGGAGCCTGTTTCCGATTCTGTGTCTCCCACTCTCTCTGCCCCTCCCCCGTTCATGCTCTGTCTCTCTCTGTCCCAAAAAAATACATAAACGTTAAAAAAAATTTTTTTTTTTTTAAATTTAGGGTAAGTTTTAAAAGCAAACTATCTTTTACATAGGACTAAGCTTTGTTCCTTAAAAGTTATGCAGGGCATTGGACCAGGGACTCCTTACTACATGGGAATCATGGCTGTAAATATTGTGGCTGCATTCTGCATGGGAAAAGGGGATCCTGGAAATGTGTTAGAGGCACATCTTAGCGTACACCACCCTAGCGCCTTGAGCCAGGAGTAAATGAGCTCAACTATTAGTGAGGAGATGTGACAAGCAAGGAAAGTCGTTTTTTTGTGAGACACTTAGTGACTTAATTAAGAGAGGTGAAAATAATAATAATGAAAATGGCTAATGGAACTAGATAGTTTCCGCACCCTTCCTTCGGGAGCCTCCACTCTCAGAGGCCTCTGAGTTGGGCGTCACAGCCCTGCATAGTGGAAAGCCGGGCTTCCGTGCGGTCCGGCCAGGAACTGTCCAGTGGGAACTGTCCTTGTCCCATCGTCCCTGCCCCAGCTCTAGAGGAAAGGCCTGTGCGGCGTTCAAGCGGGAATATTGCTTCGGGACTGAAACATTTTTTTTAAATACATTTTTTTTTTGGATCCCTGATTTTGTAAACGGTTAGCGTATATAAACACCCACTGAAAGAAATAGGGTTCTGTGACTTTTCACAGTTAGCAAATTATCACCAGAAAAACCCAGGCAGCCTCACATTGTGTCTCCAGAATCCAGAAGTAGTAACCTGAGTGGAAGAACACCATCCGGCTGGCAGCCTGGGGTCACAGACGACCCTGTAGAGACAGACGCCTGGTGAAGCATTCCCGGTGTTAGGCCAGGTTGTGGTCTGACCTGTGGAGGAAGCTGTGGTCTGATTTGTCCTTGGGCGTTTGCTTCTCCCTCAAGAGAGCAAGAGAAACACCTCGGGGAGGTTGGCATTTCTTGAGGGAAAATGGAGAAGGGGAGGGGTCAAGTATTGGTAAGGGGAGCCTGGAGGTTGGGGGTTAGTCTTGGGTTTTGTCAGTATCTGCCTTGTCCCCTCCCCGCACCCCCCCCCCAGTGACACAGAGCCACATGGGGGGCCACAGCCCGGCTGAGTGGCTTCCCAGAGTTAAAAGTTCTCTCAAACTACAACTTGTAAAGCTTTGTGCAAATTACAGTTGAAAGAATATTGCTTTTAAATGCACCGTCAAATAAATTATGAAATAATGTATCTTAATGTAAAAGAAATGCACAAGAGATTGCCTTTTATGACTTTAAAATCAGTTTTACACATTCGGATTTGTCACTTTCCGTGTGGAGCAGCATGTGGAATGTTCAAGACTATAGTTTCAGTATTCTGCTTATCAGAAAACCGTTACTTCGCCTAAAAAGTGTTGTCCTTGGAAAGAATAAGAAGAACAAATTGAACCACCTCTCTATGAAGGCATAAAAAAAGATCCAACGTGAGATACCTTTAGAGTAGCCGACTGACCCAGTCTGCCCAAGACCGAGGCATTTCTAGCAATCCAGGACAGGACTTTCAGTGCTAAACCAGGGGGATCCTGGGCAAACGGGGTGGGGAGGGGGCGCTGGTGCCTTCCGAATGCCAAGAGCCAGGCTAGATGTAGGGTAAAGTGATGAACCAAGTTCAGTGTCTTATAGGCAGGGCCAGCTTAAGGGCTCTCCTTCCAGGGCCGTGCCTGTGAAAACAGTCAGTTGGGGAAGCAGTTTGGAAAAACAGACCCACAACCCTGGGCTCTTCAATAGCCCTTTGCTAACGTGTTTGCATTTGCGTTGCCGTGAACTGTCCATTAGGACCAAGTTAGTTTTAGGTTAGCAAGGGTGCTTTTTTATCCCTAATGTTGTAGACGCCCCTCTCCCCGCACACACACTCGCACTCCCTAGCCCGCAACATTTAAATATCCCAAGCCATCAGGGAATATCTTCCGGCCACTTCTTGCCCCACGGGCCCCCTGGATGTATTTGATTTGGCCTCTTCACTCAGTTCGTTCATCACTTTCCTATTCGTGTGGTCCCCACCTTCGGTTTTTCCGGCCCGTGTGGGTGTGGGTAACCAGGCACAGGGCAGTGCCCACACGGGGGGCTAGCCACAAGTAACGTGTCTTCGGTGGGATATGGCACCCTGTTAGGAACACACAGTTGCCCTACGTGCCCACGTACGAAGGGTTTCGAAGGGCAGCCTCGCCTACAGAGAGCTCCTGCCTGACAGTTTTGCTCCTTCGTACACCCGTGTTTAAAAACTTGCTTATGGGGCGCCTGGGGGGCGCAGTCGGTGAAGCGTCCGACTTCAGCCAGGTCACGATCTCGCGGTCCGTGAGTTCGAGCCCCGCGTCGGGCTCTGGGCTGATGGCTCGGAGCCTGGAGCCTGTTTCCGATTCTGTATCTCCCTCTCTCTCTGCCCCTCCCCCATTCATGCTCTGTCTCTCTCTGTCCCAAAAATAAATAAAAAAATGTTGAAAAAATAAAAATTAAAAAAAATTAAAACTTGGTTAGTAGCCATTCTTAAGGATGCCTTCGGTCTGGCAGGGTGACTTAATGTGGCATTTAACGAGGTGTCAACCTAAGACACTACTTTCCTGACGTTAATTCATCCTCCCACCCGTTTTACGGATAAAGAATCGACAGATGCCTTTTCCAAATATTGCAAAACCAGGACCGGACATCAAGCGTTAATAATTTCCTGCAGTATGTAACATGCTGCTGAGATCGCGAAGGGTCATTTTAGAGGCTAAGTGGGTGTTTTCCTGAAGTTATTAATTTAACTCGGAGCGAATTCACGAACTTTGATGAAGACAACAGTACTTGCTTCAGTATTTCCTCTTTCATATATCCTAAGGGCAGGAACGCAGCTTGCATTTGCCTCCGATCTCCGCCCAAAACAGAGGAAACGCGCAACAACTCTTTTTTATGCGATTCGATTTCGCGAGGAGATTCTTTCAAAGACCGACTCGAGAGACACACGTGGTGCCTAAGGGTTGCCCAGCCCTAGCCTGGCAGGAGTGGATTCTAGACCACCATCCTGTCGATTTGCTGCACGAGAGCAGGCGACATGCCCAAATACGGTCTTCCTGAGCATTTGGTCGTTTATTTATAAAGCAGAGACTCGACACTTTTCTCTTGTATCGCAGAGAGAAGGCAGTATTATTTGTAGAACTTTGACATTTTCCAGTTAGACGCTGAATTCTAACCGTATGGTATGTTTAGTTTGGGGTGGTTTGACCGGGTTATTTCTAGACATCTGACCACCAAGATCGAGAAAGGGGAACAGAAGAACTTCAGGCAGCTACGTATCAATATAGGTGTTTCTGGTGTTATACACAGTGTGGGGGTGGTTCGAAATACTGAAGAATTCACCTGAGTGCAAATACTGGCTTTGCCACTTACTAAGGATGTGACCCTGCTTAACTCGCTCGGCCTCTCCCAGCCTGACTTCTCTGTATAGGGCTGGGAGTAAAACATATTTCATAGGGTCATAGTGAATGTTTAACTAGATAAAACATGTGTTGGTGCTCAGGATAGAGCCTGATGCTAAATAAGTTCTTCTAGATTCTATTTCTCTTCTTCATAATGTACAGTAAGAGTCCTCAAGGGGCACCTGAGTGGCTCCGTCGGTTAAGCATCCGACTTAGGCTCAGGTCATGATCTCACAGTTCATGGGTTCGAGCCCCGTGTTGGGCTCTGTGCTGACAGCTCAGAGCCTGGAGCCTGCTTTGGATTCTGTGTCTCCCCCTCTCTCTACTCTTCCCCGGCTGACACTCTGTCTCTCCTTCTCTCAAACATAAATTAAAAAAAAAAAAATTAAAATAAAAAAAGTCACCAATTAACTAAAACTTTAGTAAAGGCGCATGCTTTGAAATTCTTTCTTTTGAATGATTGTCCTACAAGGAATTCCCTTGGGTAATCCAGACCTTAAAGACAGGGACATTTGACTTGGGCAGAGTCATTTGCTTGTTCTTTTACCCCTGATTTGGATACAGTGCAGGGATGTCCCTTATTTGGATAAACTGATATCCAGCATGGCTGGAGATTAGGTCATGAAATATTTTCACCAGTAAATTTTCCATATAATCAGATCCTTATAAGAGGGCATATTTCTGGTGGCCATATAGTATGGCTCAAAGAACTGCATTAAAGACAAGCTTGTTTTTAATGGTAAGATATCCTTGGGTAGTATCCAAGCCAATGTGTCATGGCCAGTTTTATGTCCCAATTGTGTGGTAAGATTACCATGATTGCTTTTTCTAAATAGCATCAAAGAGATAGCAGTGCTAAAAATGTCGTGTTGCAGACATGCCCAAAACAGGGGGACGTATTTTATAGTTTGAAGTTAATGTGATTTGTCCTGTGCCAGAGGGGGTACCCACATGCTATGATCTGAAGTTTGCCAAGGACTGCCCGTTACCCGGACAAAAACAGACATGGCTCCTTCACCTACCTGAAGACATTTGGAAACTTCCAGCAATCAATGGCCATTTCAGATGACGGCCCTGTCTCTTGAAGGCCTCTGTTCAAACATCCATCCCAATAAAAAGGTAACCTGAGAGGAGGAGGACCTTGCATAAGGCATCAAACTGCACAGTGATCAACTCTCAGTGAGCAGAATGCCAAGAAAAAGAGGTCTTAGACCCAGAGACATTCTCATATAAGGAGAGTTAAAATAAAGGTCCAAGAATTTATGGACCGTGCCAGGTGGGATCCTTCAATTGGGAGGCCTGGGAAGTGGGATGAGATACAAAAGGGAGCTGAGAGGACCTTTACTGACAACCAACCTTCTTCCTCAACTACGTATGCCTGGACGGGCCTTACACAACACCCGGGTGAATAATCCCCATGGTGTGCGTGCACTGTGTTGCATTTTTATTAAAAGGGCAGTGCAGACTATCTGTTGAGAACGCCAGCTCTAGGGCTAGACTGCCATTTGCACCTGTTCATCAACTTACCTTGGCTGTCCTTAAACTATTGAAGTCTTTGTGTTTCGCTTTCCTTAGCTGAAAAACTACCTGACTATAGAGCTGTTGAGAGAATTTAAAGAACTAATACATGTAAAGCACTTAGAGTAGTATTTGGCACGCAGTAAAAGTATTAGTTATTATTGTTACTAAAATATGTTAGAGCCATATCTTCAGGAAGGAAAAAGGACAGATTGGGGTCTGCTCACTGCCTGAGCCCACAACAATGATGACATCCCAGTCACTTAGCTTGTAAAAGTTTCGTTCTTGTTTGTGCCACGGACCATATCCAGGAGGGAGGTGGCTCTGCTCCGTGCAGATCAGGAATCTAGGTTCCTAGTCCTATAGAGTAGATCCATCTTATTCTAGGGCTTCTAAGTTCTTCCCTGATTTTCAGCATCCAGGTGGCGGGTAAGGGAAGAGAATATTTGCTCAGGACTTCTTAGGAACCAGACCTTCTCGCACGTTCCATCGGCTTATTACATTCATTACTCCTCTCACATTTTATTGGCTAGAATTGGTCACATGGCCCCACCCGATTTCAGAGGAGATTGAGAAACGTAGTTTAGCTGTGTGCCCAGGAAGCAGAGAAGAACATGGATGTTGGTCTGAATATAGATAAAGCGATAACAAATGGGTGATTTTGATTGATGTCACAATTTTCCCGTGAAACGTAAGCATTTTTAAATTTAATTTTAAGAAATAATGAGAATCGGGGCACCTAGGTGGCTCAGTCGGTTTAATGTTTGACATCAGCCCGGGTCATGATCTTACGGGTTCATGGGTTCAAGCCCCGCGTCAGACTCTATGCTGACAGCCCAGAGCCTGGAGCCTGCTCCCGATTCTGTGTCTCCCTCTCTCTCTGCCCCTCCCCGGCTCACGCTTTGTCTCCCCTTCTCTCTCAAAAATAAAATAAACATTAAAAAAAAATTTTTTTTAAAGAATTAATGGGAAAATCTACTCTCTTAATGAGCAACACTCAAAAATTCGAATGTTCATGTAGACCTCCAGCTACATTATCATTGCTGAATAAGACTGTAATAAAAGTTAACACTTAATGGAGCATTTACTGTAAACCGAAATACTACACACTTCACATGCTTCTTTAATCTTAGTTAACAAGATGAAATTATATTTTGTAATTTTTAATGTTTATTTATTTTTGAGAGAGACCGAGCATGAGCGGTAGAGGGGCAGGGAGAGAAGAGGCACAGAATCTGAAGCAGCCCGTGAATCCATAACTTGACAAAATATGGTAGAGAGTGGGTTTGTAGTCATCTACTCTTGTGTTTTACTTAGGGAGACCACATCCAGATACACAGCAGAACAGACTTAATCCAGTGCGGGGTGTTCATTCTACCTGATACAGCTCCTATCAATTCGTCATGATCTGAGTGGTTTGTCAAGAAGATATAATAGACAGGAGCATGGAAAAACACACATCAGTGTGTACTTTATCCCTTGACTTACTTTATTTGCTTAGCTAAACATGCTGTGTTTATTATCAGGTTAGCCATGCATTAGTCTGGGAAAGTAGCTCTGGTGTCTTAACGTCTGATACCTGTTTAGATATTTTTTGGAAAATCAGTTAGGTCCCTTATTTATTGGATCTGTGGTTAATATTTTCTTCATAGAGGCTAAATAACCTGATGTCACTGGTATGTGCGCTTTAATCTCTTAAGGATCTAGCATCATAGAGAAAAAAGATACACGCACGGTTCTGTGAGCCCTTGTGGGTGGACAGTGTAGAGGGTGATGTTTGAGGGGGGAGCTTCTTTCCTTAAGAGATTCTGCATGGCCGGTTAAGGTGAGTCAGCTCATTGCCATTTTTATCAGTTCCATAGATTTCAGCTTTCTCTGTGGAACTAAGGTGTGTCTGTAAGAGCCCTGAAAAGTGGAGATGGAAACAGAAGCAGATGTGTAATCGTACAAAGGGTCTTGATAGGCCATGGAATAGCTGAGTAATTAGAATGTCTGTCCCGGCATATCTACTTCCACATTTTTGGCCAAGCTACAAGACAGTTGGCTGTTGGCCCAGTTGCTTGTGGCCTCATCTGCCTTTTGAAAAGACTCCGTATGGAAGCCAAATAAGGAAAGCAGCTACTCCTGAATATTTGGCTCGATGACCATTAGTTTGTTTGTTTTCATTGCTGCCTTGTTCAGGTTTTAGAAAAACAGGAATAATTAGGCGACCGTCGATCTGTCGGTTGCGAACAGGTGATATTCCTATGCTTGTCATCGGTAGGTCTCAAAGCATTTGTCACTGTGCAAAACCGTACTGTTCGTTATCACGTTTTTCTTCAAAGTCATTTTCACAGAGTTGAGAATGACATTGTTCACCTTGCAGGGTGTGTGACCGTGGCCGTGGGTCACCGAGTTGAGCTGACGGGCTGGGCTCGAGAGAGGGGCAAGGCAGAAAATGAAAGTGTGCAGGGCCACCTTCTCCGGCTGTAACATTGGTAATTTAGTATAGACTTTGGACTTGGCACCTCATTCTTGAAAGCTGGGGACCCTTTTGCAACATATCAGGATCCAGGAGTATAGCAATCTCTCATATTAATTGGTTACATGATCTCACAAACTGCAGGACTTTATATTTATTAGCTGGCATTGTTTGGAAAGGACTGTTTATTTTTATAATGGGCAACGTCACATGGCTGTTCTCATTCCATGAGCTAATATTGAGGGTGTTTTGGTTTCTGTGGCACACTGGGCTGTTGTGTTTTAGATTCCATGACCACAGACGTGCATTATCATTCCCCTCCTAATTCAAATGCAGCTCAATTTTAACACTAAAAAGAGACCATTTTTAATATTGGCACTCTTGGATGAACTGCCCAGTCATGATTGCCCCGTAGGGCTTCTAGTCCAGTTTGGGTTTGGATTGCTGAACAGCAGACCATCTCTAGGCTATGTCTACCCGGCTCTGATTCTCTCCCCACCCCAGTAAGAAATCTGATGGGGCTCCTGGGCGGCTCAGTCAGTTAAGCGTCCGACTTCGGCTCAGGTCATGATCTCACACGGTCTGTGAGTTCGAGCCCCGAGCCGGGCTCTGTGCTGACTGCTCAGAGCCTGGAGCCTGCTTCGGATTCTGTGTCTCCCTCTCTCTCTACCCCTCCCCTGTTCTCACTCTGTCTCGCTCTTTGTCTCTGTGTCTGTCTCTCGCTGTCTCAAAAATAAATAAACATTAAAAAACAAAAAGAAATCTGGAGAAAAATCATTTTCCTGTCACTTTTTAATTTTCTCGTATTTATATTTCATCAGAACCTGTTTTTTTGGTTTGTTTTTTTTTTTTTTTTTCTCTTTTAGGAAGGATGGTCCTGCTGAAAATAGATGGTTTTAACCTTTGTATTTGTGGAGAAAATGCAACAGAGATGTGTTTTCCTGCAGGCTCTTCGTCAGTGTATGATATTCTTGCTACCACCTACTTGTTCAGTGGTTTCTGTTCTGCTGCCTGTTGATCTGGGCGACGGCACCACAGGAAGAAAGGAAAGTTTAAATGTGGAAGTGACCTCTTATGCGTCAGAGCCTCTGCACTTGAAAGCCATTTGTTAGTTTTGATCTCTAGTTGGCTTGGGAAGAACCCACTTTTTCTCTCCGGGTCCTCCAGTTACTGAGTGATTTGTAGGAGGGTCTTGCACTCCAACTCCATGCTACGATTGCTTTCTTGCCACGTGATGTTAGAAACGGTTCATTTCATGGACAGCATTTCTCTTCTTTTTTGAATTCTTTAAAAATTTTTTCTAAGTTTATTTATTTTGAGAAACACAGAGACAGCGTGAGAGGGGGAGGGGCAGAGAGAGAGAGAGAGAGAGAGAGAGAGAGAGAGAGAGAATCCCAAGCCAGCAGCGCAGAGCCTGATGTGGGGCTCAAACTCACGAAACCATGAGATCCTGACCCGAGCCGAAACCAAGAGTTGGGACCTTAACTGACTGAGCTCCCCAGGGGCCCCAAATGATTTTATTTTTTAATTGCTGTTGTTGTTATTTCCTGCTATTCTGGGAGATAGACACACTGACATTTGAATGAATCACAGTTCAGAGCACTTAGGACCAATGCAGTAAGTCAACTAAAGTTGTTTTCTTATAACAAAAACCATAAAAACAGTACAGATTCAGCTCTCTGACTGCCCAGGCGACTATTAGCAGTAATCTCTGAAGTTCATACTTTGCCCCTTTGCAACAAATATCGTCAATGTCAGAAGCGTGGTTGGAAATTTGGTTTCATTTAGTGTTGTAAAATTTCATAACAATGTACTTAATATTACTAAGCCCGGATAGCCTCGAATGAATACAGTATTAGTGGTATTTCATGGCAGATACTTAAGGCACAGGAAGAGGGCAAAAGTGGTCTTCGTGTATTTCTTGGACTTGAAGATTCGTGGGCATGAAATTTCTGTTGTTTATTAGCAGAGTTTTGACTACTGTGGTTAGCATTGCTTCTGAATACGTGCTGTGTGTCAGGGGAATAAATGGAAGGTTGCTACCTTTTTACATACAGTAAAAAGATTATATAACAGAGTTAAATCAGTAGCAGAGCAGATGGGCCCATTGTACGGTCATTACGTGATTCTGCTGGTGTGCTATTTCTGAAGTGTGAAATATTCATTTTGTTCAGATGGTTACAAAAAACAGCCTCTCCCAAAGAATTGTCGAAGGCAGCACTGCCCAACACAAACAGAATATGAGCCACGTGTGAAATTCGAAATTATCTCGTAGCCCCATTTAAAAGGTAAAAAGTATAAATTAGTGAAAATAATCTTTGTATATTTTACTCAACCTCTTGTACCTAAAATGCCATCATTTCAACTTGTAATCAAAATAAGATGATCAGTGAGAGGTTTACTCTTCTTTTTTCTTTTTGTTGGTGTTAAGTCTTCAAAATCCAATGTGTATGTATCTTACACGTATCTTACATCTCTCTTCACACTGGTCACGTATCAAATACTCAAGTGGCCGCATATGGCCAGTGGTTATTGCACTGGACAGCCCAGGTCTGGTGTTTTCATAAAGTCCGCTAATGGTTTGATTGCCACGTCAGGTAGGAGGCAGAACGGGATCGTGTGAAATGTCTGCTCGTCTGCAGAAAACGAAACGTCACCCCCTGAAAGTGTTGACGAGAATTTGCGGAAAATATAACTTTATTTCTGAATTGTTTATTTGTACAGGTCAAATGCTGCTCTGTAGCAGACTTGACTTTGTTTTGATGGAAAAAAAAAAACCCACTGATCTAATGTTAGTCATTTCCTAAAGGAAATTAAAATTCAACATCATAGAGCCTTAATGTAAAGGATTCTTTTTTCACTCATTTATCTGGGTCTGCTGTTGCCATAGCTACATGGATGCCATGCAGTAGAAATTAAAGACTCCAGTTATAGTCTCAATGCTTTCTTTAGTTATCACATTACTTTTCAGTAACGGTAGTTTTTATTGTATTGGGCTCCTTTCTCCCTGAAACTGTGGAATTTCTGCTTAATGAATGCTTATGTTTTTATTTGGTATGGTCACTGGAAAGATGACACATTCATGCCATTCCAAATGCTTGAAAGACCTCGCTTATAGCAACTGTAAGCCCTAATTACCAGAAACGATTAGTGTTAACTCATAACCGGAACCAGTCACAGAGTTTTTATGTGTGGTGATTTTCCACCCTCGGTGCTTCCTCTATAATATGGGCTATTTTATGCCATTGCATTTTCGGAGTATAAGAGCTGTTTCCGAAATTCTAAGGGAGGTGATAACATGCTGTCTTTGTGGCCAATTAACAGAGGTGCTTCCGACCAGATGGGCCTCATTCTGAAGCAGCTATGACCTTTGAGTTTATTAGTGTTGATTGGAGATGGAGGTTTTGCTGGATTATTATCCCCCAGGGATTAGTAATAGAGGCATATGCTCAGAATTAACTCGGAGTGTCTCTACAAACCCGTAAATCTATTATCCTCTTGACGTTGACTGCCATAAGGTCTTTGCATGCTTTTAAAGTTTAATAACGTAGACTTTTTGCACGGTAGAAACTGATGATGATTGTCCCCTTAACCAAATTGTGGGTAGCCCTCTTCGCAACCTAGACCTTGACCCTGGCCTTCCATGTCCGTTCTTGCCTTGCCTGCCCTTTGCAAGAATTCTGCTATGTCACTTTAGAGAGAATCCCCCACCCTTGATACGTGATCACCCAGGAAATCTGTCACATTCCTCATTCCCCACCCTGGCTGTAGGTAAGTGCCTGACCTGCCTTTAGCAAGACTCTCCCCACCCTTGTTGTCAACCCCAGGGCCCCCCCCCCCCCCCGCACTCTGCTCATTGGCTGTGAAGCTCCACTTGTCCTTGACATCTTCACAGTTGAACTTGTTCTATCGCCACTGTATAGTGTTGACCCCCTACTTTAACAGCCCTGAGTAAATCTGCCTCACTGTTTTAACAAGTGTCAGAATAACTTTTTTCTTTAATAAAATAATCACCAAATTGCACAGAAAGCCCATTAAAGTTTAGGACAATTTCCTTATATGATGACACACAGGAAATTCTTGTTTCATCTCCAAACTAAAGAAACACTACTTAAAGGAGGCTAGAGTAAAATCTGTGGTTAGAATTGAAGTTCATTCTTATTTAGAGAGTTTGTTGTTTATCACTGTTGTGTAGACATTTTACCGTATTTACAACCAAATGTAAAAACGGGCCTAAAACTTTACAGAAAGCTTATTTGCAGAATGCTGGCTCTCCCCCGTCTTAACTGTCTCTATAGGAGTAAAGTGTTCTCGATTTATAGCACATTGGCCCGAGATATTTGGGCCTGTGTCTCCCTGGGATGTTCTCTAATGAGTTGCGACCGTTTTTAGAGATTGGGTTTAGTTTATTTTAACCCACTTACAGGAAGTTATTGAGAGGACGCATGGAAAAGTGACTCTCTTTATGGCAAAAATAAGCATAGTAAGATGAAGGTGACCAAGAATTACCTTAGAATAGTTTGTATTGCAGGGAGGACCTTGTTGCATAAATGCTGGACCTCCTGGGGAGCGCTCGTTCCCTCAGAGATGCCTGGCTGCATTCTAGCAATATGGCGCCATATGAGATGTGGACGCATTGGCTTGTGCATCAGTCTGTTTCCTGCCAGGACGTCTTTCCTCAGTGTTTAGTCACGTGTTATCCAAAAGAGAGAACGCATAACACGACAATTCCCTATTGACAGCTGAGCTTTGTAGTAGTAAAACTACCTTCGGTCACCATGTTAAAACCTCCAGAAACTTGAATAAGGTACTTCGGATTTTTAAAAATCAGCTCCTTTTTGAAAGTATCTCTGCAGAAGCAATTAAATCCAAGTTCCTTGCTAGGACCTTTGCTGAAGGACCCTCTGCTAACTGTCTATCGTGGGCATATTTCAACAAGTCCTAGACCACAATGACAGCATTTCAGTGAGACTTTTTATTTCTGGGTGAAAGAAACCAGGGCAGAATCGCTCCATTCCCATTCGGAAAGGGACACCTATGAAACTAGGGGGAGTATGAAGCCAGTTTGCTAAGATGTAACTAGTCGCATGAATGGGATCCTTTTTCTGTTTCTGCCTCATTTAAAAAAAAAAAAAAAGGCTCAAGGAGGGGTGGATGGTGGGAGGGGGCCAACTTTCTCCCCTGCGTGGTTCTGCTGGAGAGCAATAGTGACTTAACTGTGGAATACAGGCAAACCCGGGCTTCCAGGTGAAATCAAGTAGTTGAGGGGAAAAAGCTTAAGGTTTCATCAGGATGCATAATGAATCGTGACCATGATGGCAGGCTCATGGAATAGGTAACAAAGTGTATCCAGCTATAGGTTCCTTTAAATCTTGCTCCTCCTGCATCTGCTTTTAAATTTTAAAGTTTGCTACTGTTATTATAACAAGGTTTATTCCTTGTGATGGGAGTGTGGATGACACCCCTCTCCAGGCAAAGCTGATCTAGGCTGAACTTGGGCATTACAGGTTGGGTCGCCATGTTTGAGACCTGGCGTCTACCCAGGAACGACTCGCTGGACGAAATACCCTGAGGAAATAAGCAACCTTTTGATTCTTTGCATTTGTGAATCAAACACATAAAGTCGGACTTCAAGCTGTATTACAAAGCTGTAATCATCAAGACAGTATGGTACTGGCACAAAAACAGACACTCAGATCAATGGAACAGAATAGAGAACCCAGAAGTGGACCCACAAACGTGTGGCCGACTCATCTTTGACAAAGCAGGAAAGAATATCCGATGGAATAACGACAATCTCTTCAGCAAGTGGTGCTGGGAAAACTGGACAGCGACATGCAGAAAAATGAACCTGGACCACTTTCTTACATCATACACAAAAATAAACTCAAAATGGATGGAAGACCTAAATATAAGACAGACAGGAAGCCATCAAAATCCTAGAGGAGAAAGCAGGCAAAAAACCTCTTTGACCTTGGCCACAGCAACTTCTTACTCAACACATCTCCAGAGGCAAGGGAAACAAAAGCAAAAATGAACTATTGGGACCTCATCAAAATAAAAAGCTTCTGCACGGTGAAGGAAACAATCAGCAAAAACGAAAGGCAACCGACGGAATGGGAGAAGATATTTGCAAATGACGTCAGATAAGGGGTTAGTATCCAACATCTATAAAGAACTTCTCAAACTCAACACCCAAAAAACAAATAATCCAGTGAAGAAATGGGCAAAAGACATGAATAGACACTTCTCCGAAGAAGACATCCAGATGGCCAACCGACACATGAAAAATAGGGCAACATCACTCATCATCGGGGAAATACAAATCAAAACCACCATGAGATACCCCTCACACCTGTCAGAATGGCTAACATTAACAACTCAGGCAACAACAGATGTCGGCAAGGATGTGGAGAAAGAGGATCTCTTTTGCACTGCTGGTGGGAATGCAAACTGGTGCATCCACTCTGGAAAACAGTGTGGAGGTTTCCAAAAAATTAAAAATAGGACTACCCTACGACCCAGCAATTGCACTACTAGGTATTTATTTATCCAAGGGATACAGGTGTGCTGTTTCGAAGGGGCACATGCACCCCCATGTTTATAGCAGCATTATCGACAATAGCCAAAGTATGGAAAGAGCCCAAATGTCCATTGATGGATGTGGATAAAGAAGCTGTGGTATATATATTCAGTGAAGTATTACTTGGCAATCAAAAAGAATGAAATCTTGCCATTACGTGGATGGAACTGGAGGGTATTATACTAAGCGAAATTAGTCAGAGAAAGACAAATATCGTATGACTTCACTCATATGAGGACTTGAAGACACAGAACAGATGAACACAAGGGAAGGGGAGCAAAAATAATATAAAAACGGAGTGGAACAAAACATAAGTGACTCTTAAATATGGAGAACAGAGGGTTACTGGAGGGGTTGTGGGGGGGGGGATGGGCTAAATGGCTAAGGGGCATTAAGGAATCTACTCCTGAAATCATTGTTGCACTATATGCTAACTAACTTGGATTTAAGTGATATATATATAGATATATATATATATATATATATATATTCCATAACAAAACAAAGCTTAATTTCATTTGTAAAATGCTAATCCATGGAGAGACTAAAACAATTAAATACAAAAAAGATAATAAACACATAAAGTGCTGGCAGGTGTCCTGCTTTCTAAAACCAAGTCTCTCCTCGTGACTATTTCTATACAGGATAAATAATGTGTGAGAGTCGGGAGGGGGGAGAGGAAGGCCGGTTGGACACTCTCTGATGAATGCAGGATGTAAAACTGGGAGGGGGGTTCATTCATGACTGTAAATGCATTCTATCTTGTGGTAGTTCGGAAAGATCTGTGTGCTTTCCTACATCAAATGGGCTCTTCGGTTTTTCTTTCATTGCCATCTTGCTTTTCTTATTTTGTTAAGTTTATCAGTTTATTTTTAGAGAGAGAGAGAGAGAGGGGGAGGGAGAGAGAGGGAGAGTGTGAAGGGGAGGGGCAGAGAGGGAAGGAGAGAGAATATCCCAAGCCGGCTCCAAGCTGTCAGCCGAAAGTGGGGCTCGAACTCATGAACCGTGAGATCATGACCTGATCCACCCAGGTGCCGCCCCCACCCCCTCGTCTCGCTCTCCTTATTTGCATCCTTGCATTTCAGCGCATCCTCACTCGGGTTTCACAGTTGCCATCATTCCTTCCCTTGTGAGTTTGCGTCCCACACCGAATTTTGCCACCCTCAACCAGCATCATGCAGAGTCAGACAGCCTCTGACACATGTCACACGGGCGGCCAAAATGCACCGCAGAGAGCCAAACACAGTCCGTAAGCTTTGATTCATCATTTCTACCCCACGGTGTCCCATCCTAGATTCTTAACACGATACATCCTTTCCATCTGTCTATTTGGCAAAAACAACAGAAAAACGAGAGCCCGTGTCTAAAGGAACTGGAGCATTTTATCCAGTGAAATATTTGAATTGAGAAAATACCAGGCCATGGGATCGTCAAAGCAGGGTGTTTTGTTTTGTTTTGTTTTGTTTTGTTTTTAGTTTAAAAAACGTTTGCAACGGAAGAGCGTGGCAGACGTGCGGGGAGGCCAAGAGCCAGAGACTCAGATAGGAGCACGTGTTCCCGGCCCGTGGTCTTCCCTTTCTTCACATCCCAAATGAGTGTTTTTCTCTTCCCTGTGGGAGAGTTTGTTTTCCATCACGTTGCATACCGGCCAGAGCTCGTGGCTTGCAGTTGGACTGGCCTGCCTCTTGGTTGGGCGAATGTTTGAGAAGCTTTTCTTGGTGCCAGACCAGCCTGTTACAGAGGCTTCACTGAGGAGCAGTCAGGTGTACTTGACCCTTATGTTCCAGTAAAGACGGCAAAAACCCTCGGGCCTCTTGAAAACAGGGACGCGCGAATAAAAACGTTTTGTGAGGAGTCGTCAACAAGACTTCTCCGTCCTTTGTAAGATGGTCACGATTCAGTCTCACTCCTACTACGTTTGACAGTTTCCCATCTGAACCGTTTCCTTTCTCTCGTGCTGGGCTCTGTTCCTTTCTTCGGCTCCGGATCCCTCTCTGGTGCTAAATCCCACCATTGGGAGTGAGCGTTGTGCGGAGAAAAATCACCAGCGCGGCTATTGGAGCTTTAGAAGAAATGAACTGAGACCCATTTAAAGTAGCTCTGGGGCGCCCGGCTGGCTCGGTCGGTAGAGCATGTGACTCTTGACATTGGGGTTGTGAGAGTGAGCCCCACATCGGGTGCAGAGATTACTTTAAAAAATCTTTAAACAAAAAATAATAAAGTAGCTCCTTTCTCTTTTTTGGAGCTTCTAAACCGATCCTCTTTTATTCTGCATATAAGGTTGTTTGTTGAAGGTGACACGTTCAGATATGGCAAATCCAGAAGTAGAATATCCTCTCTTAATTGAGACAGTCACCTCTTGGGACCCCTGGCTGGCTCAATCTGGAGAGCATGGGGCTCTTGATCTTGAGGTCCTGGGTTCAAGCCCCACCTTAGATAGATAAAGAGCTTGCTTAAAAAAAAAAAAAAAAAAAAAAAAAAGACAATCGCTTCTTTTCTTAAACCGCTTTAGGTCAACAAAGTCAAATGTTTTTAGATTGGGAAAAGAAAGAAATGTAGCATAACGTGCTCTCCAGGTTAGAATAACAAGCGGGGGCATTTTGTAGGTCAGGAATACTTTGTCACCAGCTTATCTTCAGTGCTTTATTGCTTAATTTATTTATTTAAGATTTTAGTGTCAGTGCTTTGTTTAAACTGAGTTGCTAGAAATACCTATAGCCGGAAACCAGGACCAGGGAGCTTAGTGCATGGGGCATGCAAACAAGACAATGTAGGGACCAGAACTTTGAACTGTCCTTTGCACCAACACCCCATCCACCTTGGGCAGCAACTGGCTAACCGGCCGGAACACGTGACCTTTATCTTAAGAGCCTGAGAAGCCTGGTTTTTAGAGTGTTTCAGCTCAACCGGGCAACACTCAGAGCCCTTTCTAACTTGTGTTCTGTAGTATTTGTTCTCTGCCCTTGGTGCCTCCGGGCGCTTTGGCACTCTGATCGTTACTTCGGTCTGCCTTGCAGCCCCTGTCTCTGTGTGAACACTTGACGATCCTTTTACTGTGTGTGTGGAAATGGCCCGGCTGTGGATATCATCTTATAAATAAAGAGCGCTCCCTGGTAGGAGCTAATGAACGCCTTGTCATCCGTGAGAACTGACGGAGGCACGAGAAACAAGGAACGGGCACATCCATAGGGAAATGCAGAACCCATGGGGCTCCCTGGAAATCATACGGATTTGGAGTCATGTGGAAAATCAAGATCTCTCACAGTTTTATAATGATGTATAGGAGGAAGTACATGGCAAAGTAGTTCAGACTGCAGATGCCAAGAATGACTGTCAATGAGAAATGTCAGGGCTGTGGCTGCATTCCTGTTACACACGCATGTGCGTGCACACACACATCCACATGCGGACGTACAGAATAGCTTCAGCCTGGGCACTGTGAGCTAGTGAATGTGTGGTGGTGAGGGAGATCCCGGCACACCAGGCACCAGTGTTTTAAATCTTCACAGGTGGTGCAACACAGGAGACTTGTGATCTCTCGTGAACACACCAGCCCAGAGGTCCTGCTCAGCCCAATAGGAATCATCAGGTAGAAGCTATTGAAAATGAAACAGAAAATGTCCCCTCACTTTTGTAGAAAGCCACAGAACTAGAATATCGAGCATAGCTTGTCAACATAGAATTACAGAATTTCCAGAAAGGGCCAAATGAAGTGTTCCAAAGGACAGGTGGTGTGCTGGTATGTAAGCATATACTTCAAAGGCCGGGACTCTTCAAACTAGAAAGACCAGTGCTCTGTTAAATATCCCCATTCTGTTTTCACATACGGGCGAGTAAAAGTGGCTTTGTGTGGTAGACATTGGCATTGGGGAATTAGGACTCCCACTGTGAAGTTAGAAGAAAGTAACATTTTATTTACATCGAAAGGAGAGGGAGCAAGGGAAGGAACAGGGTGGCTGACTAATTAGTGAACTTTCTGGCCCAGGGGGTGTCATGGGTACAGTGTATGAACTACTCTGAGAAATTCTTAGACAGATACATCCAAAGTATATCCATAAAGGGAGTTCCATAAAATGCACCTTGGTGTTGGAAACAGACCATTGAGTTAAAAAAAAAAAAAAAAAAAGATCTGACTGATTTAATTCATCTACTTTAGGGTCCATTTATTTATATTTTTAGATACCTGATATTGCTCAGGAGCTGGACTAGTCCACTAACTGATCACACGCACGCACACACACACACACACACACACACACACACACACACATACACACAGTCTCTTGCTCTCATATTACTTGTAATCTAGTGGAGCACGCAAACATATAAATAACTAACTTTATAAAGCTATATATAAAGCTTTATATATAACTTTATATGTGGATAAAATAAATGACAAACAGGCACTAACAGTTGTCTATGGAAACAACACTGTAGAAGGAGTAGTGGTCCCAATGGGAGGGAAGGGAATGCCCTCTCAAGGAGCTTAGCACCTGAGCCTCACCTTGAAGGCTCAGTGGGACTGGGGACAGGTGGAAAGTAGGAGGGAAGAGAGTCTGGCCCAAGGAATCGATCCAAGCCAAGTAGAGGGGAAGTGTGATGCTCAGGGGCTGGGGAGTAGTCAGGGAAGGCTGGAACGTGGGGGGCAGGGAAAGATGGGGAGAAGAGGCTGGAAAAGAGGTGGCACAGATCACCTACAGATAGTTTAGGCTTAGGTTGTAGGCAGTGGAAGTCATGGGTGTTGCAGATGGCAGTGGCATGACCTTGTCTGTGTTTTCAGATGACTGCGGAGCAGGGGCACCTGGGTGGCTCAGTCGGTTGAGAGTCTGACTCTTGATTTCAGCTCAGGTCATGAGCTCATGGTTCACGGGGTCAAGCCCCGCATCGGGCTCTGTGCTGACAGCGCGAGGTGCTCTCTCTTCCCCTCCCCCCCTCAAAACAATTAAATTAAAAAAAAAAAAAAAAAGATGACCGGGTTAGTGTGGAAAACAGTTGGAGAGCCAGGGGAGTAGAAGTAGAGTTGATGGGCTGTGGCAGAGATACTGATGGGGATAAGTAGCTGTGAAGCCCAGTCTCTGGGGGATGTGCCACCCAGGGTCCCCGGCGAGGATCCAGGCATCAGTGGTCGTGTGGCATGCAGAGATGCAGGCCTTCTTTGCGCTGGGCGTTTTCAGGACGGACCTGGAACTTTATGATCACCTTAATCCTACAAAGCGGAGGATATGGTTACACATGTTAATTTAATTTAATCCCTCTTTCTTCTTGTGACTCCTGTAGTTACATTTTGACCAAAATAGCTCTTTAATAGCCACGTGAACTTAACATTTTTTAAGAGAATTCAGGTGTTAATTGGCATCACTAATCTGCATAGTATTTTTGCCAAAATTCATGCTCTGTATCAGTGGACCTATTTTTAACACCATTTTGTAACGTGCTAAGACCTTTACATGCACTGAACAGTGAGTTATATTAATAAGGACCTATTCAACCATTTATAAGCATGACAAAGATGATGACACCAAATCAAAGTAAACCACAGCACTCTGCATATCCTGTTCTCAGCACTCCTTTCTTGCCGTGCTGTATTCACGTTGGTTGTCCTGCATGTATTGAAACAGACATTTCCCCATCGAGGCGGTCAGCTGATTGAGGGCAAGGACTATGCTTTATTTTTCTTTTGACTGTCCCCCAAGTTAAAGAAAAAATTCGTTTAATGCTTGTTAAAATGTCAAGGAAGACCTTATTCCAGGCTATTGTGACAGGTGACAAGACTGTCACAATAGGGGAGACAGATCAAGCCCAAGTCCGAATGCAGCAGGGACAAGTGACGCTTTATATATAGCCAGTGAGCAGAGTGAGGGGTCAGCAGATAGAAATCACTAAGGGGAGGCATCCAGGCTCGGGGCATTCTCGCTAAACCACCCTACGAGGATTCTTGCTAAAGACCTCAAGGACGAGGAACTGAACAAATACTGAGGTTGATCAGATTCTCACGGGGGAGGAATTCTGTCTACACCGACTGGCTACAGGTGGACCAGACAAGCCAAAACCAAGACCCAACATCAGCGATGCCTACTCGAGAAGAGGGCTCAAAGGTGCCTGACTAATGCGGAGTTCAAGGTCTTAAAACTGGAAGATAAGCAGTGTTAGGTGTGTGTTGTGGGAAGATCCGTGATGCCTCCATGCAGTCTGATTCCAGACCAAGAGACAGCACTAGAGATGTTATGTAACAGTCAAGGAGGCTCTCGGGGAAGGAGATGACCCATTAAGTAGGCAAAGGGAAGGAGGATTTTGAGAGCCCGCAGTCCAAATCAGAAACATTCGCCCAAATGTTGGCTACTACATTCACGTAGGTTTTGGTACAAAATACCTTTTTGGTGTTGGTTTTAACTTGAGGAAACGTTAACCCTTAAAGAAAAATCTGTTTTCCCTTAGTAGTTTTCAAACTTCTCGGGGTTCTTTCTATTTGGTTTATTTTTTTGCATTTGTTTTTAAGTTTATTTATTTTTGAGAGTGGGGGGAGCATGAGTGGGAGAGGGGCAGAGAGAGGGAGACACAGAATCTGAAGCAGGCCCCAGATTCTAAACTGTCAGCATGGAGCCTGACGTGGGGCTCGAACTCATCAACTGCTAGATCGTGACCTGAGCCGAAGTCAGACGCTCAACCACTGAGCCACCCAGGCAGTTTATTTTTTAACAGGCAAATATTCTAAACAGAAAAAACTACCTTCAGGAACAAATGCTTGAAAGTGCTTAGAATTTTTAGAGGGAAATATATGGGGAGAAGGAAGAAAGGACTATGATGGTACCATGAGTTGAACTAGAAAAAATATATAATTTTCTACATTCAGACTTGGCAAGGGTTTCTAATGGACCACAATGGTCCATGTACTTACCCTGTTGGTCTTCAGACCTTGAAGAATTAAGGATAGAAGAAGTTGAATGAAATGGATAATACCAAGCACAGACTCTATGAAAAAGTGATGGTATAGTCCAGCCCCGGGGCCTGGCTGCCATGGCTGATTTTATTCTTTAACTTGAAAATGGGTTCATCATTGAGAATTTCTTTAGCAGAAAACAGGAACTTACAGGAAATAGTAAAAGCTCCTCTTTGAGTCAGACCCTAGGACTACAAAAGGAAAGGGGTTTCCTCTGAAATAGAAATATGTTCAAGTGTCAGGAAACTGAAAACTCAGTGGAATGAAAATCAGAGTGTCAATATCTTTTTCAATTGTTGTGTTATCACACAAGGTTGATTGTTTGCTCGCATTTGGGGACGGTGTGTAACATAATCAGAATGCTGTTAAGCTGTTCGTTGCAAAGGTCCACGCTCATGGGGCAACTGAAAAGGACGTTCAGTGCACTGGGATTTTTTAGGAGCTGAAACCTGCAATCCAGCTCCCCCCTGACACTGACATCTTAATTAGATCTCGGTTGCACGCGGGGGCTTCTTCGTCTGGAAAGCGTAACGCGACTGGTCTGGGTGGCCAGCGGAGCAGTCAGATAGGAGTCCTAGCTCCTTCCACCCACAGGTCTCTCTTTTTCCCTTCCCTGTCTCTGGGCTGTAGTTATTGGTCAGCCCTGTCTTTTTCTTCTTTGGAAAGCCAAGTAACTGTTTTGTTACCAAAGCGAAGGGTCAGAACGCACCATGCTCTGGGCAATGCGGTTCCCTTATAGGAGGCTGTGTGCCTGCAGCAGAGGGATCATGAGCTGTACTTGGAGCAGCATGATTTATCGTTTGCTTTTAATACTCCTCCACTTATTTCCCACCTGCCTTCTTCACCCCAGAGTGCCCTGTGGAAATCATAAGTCTCTGTAAAACGACATTTTGCAGCCATGGAAATGATAGTGTCGAATCTGGAATTTTACGAATGCCGTATACCATCCGGTGGTCTAGGTATAGAAGAGGTAAAAAAATGACCTTGACAGTGATTCCTAAGGTTTGATCTCATACTAAATCTTCTTTTTTTTTTTTTTTTTCCCTTGACTGGCTTTTCAATTTAGAAACAGAAAGTTCCCTGTGGAATAGTAAGTCAGGGAGCCAAGGACGAATAGTGGCTTCTAAGGGCACAGAAAGTAGAAGTGAAGCCTGCACTTGTCTCTTTAGTGTCTTAGTGTTGCAAGGGATCCCTGAAACCTGAAAACGCTGGAATCAGTGGCCGGGCACCGAATTCATTCATGGTCAACGTAATGAGTCTCGTCCCGTAGGTACCTTGCGCTCAAAATCAACGAAAGTTAATCCTGACCTGACTTATCCGTGCCGTCGGGCACAAACATGCCCCCCTCGATTCACCTTTACGTTTTCAAAGTTAAAAATTGGCATGCTTTCATAATAGCTACACTCCTCCCCCATGAAATTCGGAAGTGCGTCTTGCGTCTTCCCCTCCCTTGGACGGGATTCAGAAGCTGTTGGTGGCACACAGCCCCTGAGGAGTCAGAACAGCAGGCAGCAATGCCACCAGAGAAGGAAAACAGAGGACATGTTTGTGGCCGCCATTCGGCTGGCATCCAAAAACTAACTTCCTGTTTAGGCTCCTTTGGGAGCAAAAGCTTGGTTTTAGATCTTAATTCTGTTTTGGCTTCAGGAGCCCAGTGCCCACTCTGGGGTCACGTCGAGACCAGGCCGACTCAGGAAGGAACCCTCCTGTTGAGTCATCCGTCCTATTTCCTGTGGGTCCAGAGGTTCTTTTGGAGGCTTTTCATCCAGGTGGTCCCTGGCTTCAGCCTGAACAGTCTGGAAAACTCAGAACGATGAGACTTGAACATTTGCAGGATGTACTTCTGCATTTCGTCGCTATAGGAAAGCATCATGATGCCCTGAACGATTTATTTCAAAGACAAATAGAAAAGCGTGGGGGGGGAGGGGGCAGAGAAAATCTGAGCTTGCTGCCGTGATGTGTGCACATCTCATCAAAGCATTTAAACACTCCCTTTCCCCTGTGCCACTTTGTTAGCATACAGACTTCCCGTAGGGACACGGTGCCTGCTTTTTAGAGATTTATAATCTAAAACAGATGATCCTGGTGCAAGTTATATGTGTGTAAAGCCACACGTACAAAAATTGAAAATATTTTAATAGGTTTCTCACAACTGGGTTCAGGTTAAGGACGGGTACCTAAGGAAACAGCGTTCAAGAAATATGACAGTCTTGGGGTGCCTGGGTGACTCGGTTAAGCGGCCGACTTTGGCTCAGGTCACGATCTCGCAGTCCATGAGTTCGAGCCCCGCATCAGGCTCTGTGCTGACAGCTCAGAGCCTGGAGCCGGCTTCTGATTCTGTGTCTTTCTCTCTCTCTGCTCCTCCCCTGTTCATGCTCTGTCTCTCTCTGTCCCAAAAATAAATAAACGTTAAAAAAAAAAAAGAAATAAAACAGTCTTGAACCCTTGTGAACTCAGTGTGTTGATACAGCAACATAGGAAGGAATATCATGGCAAACCACCACGTAGCTGCAACTCTGGGGTAGTTATTTTAATGCTGGGCTAGTAAGAAGGAGGCCCAAGAAACATTTCATCACTTTGAATCAAAAAATAAAAGATGAGATTTTTTTAAAAGTTTTTTTTAATGTTTATTTTCGAGAGAGAGAGGGACAGAGCTTGAGTATGGAGGGGCAAAGAAAGAAGGAGACACAGAATTCAAAGCAGGCTCCAAGCTGTGAGCTGTCAGCACAGAGCCCGACGCGGGGCTCGAACTCACGAACCGTGAGATTGTGTCCTGAGCGGAAACCAAGAATCAGATGCTCAACTGACTCAGCCACCCAGGCGCCCCTAAAAGATGAGTGAGTTTGTTTTTTTAAGTAGAACTATATTTTCAGAGTTCCCAGCAACCAATATTGTTTAGAATATTATTCCACAGGCTCCCTGAAGCGAAGAATTCCGTGGTGCAACGGTACCTCGTGTCACGTTTCTTTCTCCTTTGTTACTTTATGGAGGGTCAGTTCAGGGATCCACTGCCCTTCCACATTTTGTTCTTCTACTTACAAGAGGTCACAAGAGGACAGTTAAAACCGATGATCCCAAAGATAGACCACATCTGATAGAGGAACAGCCACTGCGCATTACCATGAGAAGGTTCTCCAAGAACAACACACACAGGAACTGGCCCTGCTGTTCTTGACAGTCTACAGAGTCCCCTCTGCCCTCCCAGCCAGCAGGCGTGGCAAACACTTCTCTGACCTCCCGACAGAGGAGATCGTCCCGGGAATGACGATAGGATAGCAGCACTCATCACAGACATCACCTTAAGGGCAGTGTTCTGTTGGACTCCCAGATAATCATTACGTGGTAATTATTAAACTTGTGACAAGCCCTCCATTTAAAACATTCAAGTTTCTTGCGTTGGGGCGACTGGTGGCTCAGTCAGTGAAGCGTCGGACTGCGGCTCAGGTCATGATCTCCTGGTTCGTGGGTTCGAGCCCTGCTCTGGGCTCTGTGCTGACTGCTCAGAGCCTGGGGCCTGCTTCGGATTCTGTGTCTCCCTCTCTCTCTCTGCCCCTCCCCGACTCACATACTCTCTCTGTCTCTCAAAAATGAATAAACTTAAAAAAAAAATTTAAGTTTCTTGTGTTAGCCCCGTTCAAGCAGTAAACTTACGTAATGGGTTTTCCCCCGCTCAAATATAGTTTATAATGGGATGTTTAGAGTTTTGTTGTGGTTATTATTTTTTTACAGGGGGGAGGCTAAAATGGAAGAGGTGTTACATGGGGGATAATTCTCTTTACCTAATTAATTTTTTAAAAGTTTATTTATTTACTTGGAGAGAAAGAGAGAACGAGTGGAGGAGGGGCAGAGAGAGAGAGAGAGAGAGAGAGAGAGAGAGAATCCGAAGCAGATTCAAGCACTGTCAGAGACTGACTCAGGGCTCAAACTCACGAACCCTTAAGATCATGACCTGAGCTGAGATCAAGAGTCAGGCTCATTAACTGACTGAGCCACCCGGGCACCCCATGATTAATATTTCTATTTTATTCAGCAACTGTTGAGTTAGGCAGCTTGTACCCTTAGTATTTTCAAAATAGATCTATGGAAATGGCAAAAGTGTGGAATACTTGAAAATTATGGTTACAAAATTGCACCCAAGTTGCATATTATGTCTGCTTGTGTACTCATTTATACGTTTACCTAATCTCCCTACCTAGACTAAATAAGTCAGAAACTACCTATTAAGTTTATATGCATCTTCTTAAAACCCCTAACTCAGTGAGAATCAAAATATTTAGAGGCACATGGGGCACCTGGGAGGCTCAGTCGGTTAAGTGTCCGACTTCGGCTCAGGTCGTGATCTCGCAGTTCATTAGTTCAAGCCCTGCGTGGGGCTCTGTGCTGACAGCTCGGAGCCTGGAGCCTGCTTCTGATTCTGTGTCTCCCTCTCTGCCCCTCCCCTGCTCACACTGTCCCTCACTCTCAAAAATAAATAAACATCAAAATACTTAGCGGCACGGACCGTTGGAGCTGGAGCTGGAAGGCTGTCCAAATGACTGATACCTGGTTAGGTAGGGAGCTGGGTTTACCTAGGTAAACACATGCTATCCAGTGGTGGTGTTGTCTTAACTTCGTGTGGGAAGGGAAGGGGGATATTTTCGCATCTACAAAGTCGTTAATACAGCCAGATATGATAACATATGTCAACTAATCAATGTGAGCTACTATCTACTACGGAATACGAATGTGTAGATGACGTCTGCAGGCAACAAGATACATAATTAAGAAAGGCTGAGAAGATTCCATGCAAACTGGATACTTAAATGCCCGAAGCAAGAAATGCGCACCTCGCTTTCAAAAGTTTCGAACCTTGACGATCTCCACTGTTTTGGGCTCTTATATGAATATATTGAGAATCACACACTCAGAGGACCTCAGAGACCATCCAAATCACACAAGGTGACCAGGTGATCGCTCCAGTATCCCGAAGCCATTTGTGCCAAGGAAGAAACTAGAGCCTAGAAAGCCTGCCGATTCCTCATCTCCTGCTCCTCATGGTGTCACCTTGTCCGAACCATCAGTGAGCATCGATCCCGAGTGTTTATTCTCCTCTCTTCCACTGTGCACGCACACCTAGCAAAAGCGTATCTTGTTTGAGAAAGTCAACAGTGTGACCTGTGCCTCAAAAAACAGATTCTGTAGGTAAAAACATATGGGAAACTCCCTAATACCATTTCCCTCTTGGAGATTTACAAGACACACGGGCATTTAAAGTCGTTGAGAAGCTATGTCATTTGAACAACAACAAAAAAGTTTAACTTTGATTCCTAAAGGTATTTGCATGCCTAGAGCTTTTTTATGCATAGCACCTATTAACATCTGGGAGAAACCGTGTTCCTAGGACATATTCAGAAACATTGCAGGAGTTCTTTAATCTCCAAACCTCTAGGGTATTTCAGAGTAAATTTCAGAGTTGGTAATCACGAGTTTAGGAATTAGGGAGAGAGTGTTTTCAGGGGGGCCATAGGGAATTGAAAGACTTAATGCATTTAGGAGGGTCCTATTAAAATAAGACCCTGTTTAATAGGGTCTTAAAGGTAGGAACTAAATGAAACAACATGGTCTTGAAAAAAGATTTTTAGGGGGCACCTGGGTGGCTCAGTCGGTGACGTGACTGAAGCTCAGGTCATGATCTTCAGATCCTCCGTCTCCCTCTCTCCCTGCCCCTCCCCTGCCTCACACACACACTATCTCTCTCCAAAATAAACATTAAAAAAAAATTAAAAAGAAATGACTTTTAGTCTAGTGATTCTGTTAATTGTACTCAAAGGCACAGATACTAATTTTTTTGAAAAAATACCACAATAGAAAGAATTTATTTTTTAAAGTTTATTCAGGGAGAGAGAGAGAGAGAGAGAAAGACAGAGCGCACAGTGGGGAGGGACAAAGCGAGAGAGAGAGAATCCCAAGCGGACTTCTCACCACCAGTGCAGATCCCCATGTGGGGCTTCAAATTCAAGAACTCTGAGATTATGACCTGAGCCAAAGTCAGATGCTCAATTGGCTAAGCCACTCAAGTGCCCCAGAAAGTTTTTTCAAATGCAACCCACCTAGACAATCCAAAGGGAAAATGTATGCAGTAGAATTTTACCTAGGGGCGCCTGGGTGGCGCAGTCGGTTAAGCGGTCGACTTCAGCCAGGTCACGATCTCGCGGTCCGTGAGTTCGAGCCCCGCGTCAGGCTCTGGGCTGATGGCTCAGAGCCTGGAGCCTGTTTCCGATTCTCTGTCTCCCTCTCTCTCTGACCCTCCCCCGTTCATGCTCTGTCTCTCCCTGTCCCAAAAATAAATAAATAAACATTGAAAAAAAAAAATTAAAAAAAAAGAATTTTACCTAAGGCTCCAAGGAACAGAACACTAGTAAGATGTCACCTGGCAAAAGGAATAATTAACCAACCCCAGCAGTCTTTGGGTTCTCTCGGGATACTTGCTTTTATGTATTTGTGCTCCAGTATGCTTTTGCAACATCCCTTGCACAGTTCTCATTTGAAAAGGGGGGAGGGTTTGCTTAAAGAATCCATCATTTTCCTTGTCGGTTTTTTCATATCTCATTAATCAATTTCACATCATCTTGACTTATTTTCACTTAAAAGGAGTTTAAGAACCACAGAGTGGTTAAGTGTTAAGGGAATTCTAGCGTAGAAGAAAATCTGCATCTAGTTTTTGGGTTTTTTTTGTTTTCAAATCCAGAAAAGCCTGTCTGTTCAAATAGTGAACAACGGTGTTGAGTAGGTTGTGATCAGATTTTAGTGTCCTTGAAGACCGGTTTTTTTCCTACCCTCCGGTTGCCCACTGCATTTTGCTATTTGGTGGGAGGAGCTCCACATCAGTGACCAGACTTCATGTTGCCATTAGCATGCCACAGGGAAACCGGTCAGTGTTTCTGTGCAAAACAGGAAGAGTCCAGCTTTAAAAAGGAACAGCTCCTTGCAGCAGTGCGTGATGAGTGAGGCCCGGTGAATACAGTTTGGACCGGACCTAGGTCCAGGCACACGACAGTGTTACTCAGCCAAGTAGCACAGAGCACATACACTGTGTCTCTAGTTCCATTACCTCAGAAAATACAAGCACAGCAAAGAGCACAAGAGCGCACCTCCTAAAGCACCGAGGGAATTCTGTCTGTTTCTATCGCCTCACCTTATGCTCAAGCAGATGCCCTGTGTGTTTCTTCGAAGCCCTAGGACAGTGCAGTGCTAAATGCAACCTGAACCCAATTGCAAGAAAAGAAGACTGGTCAGTTCCAAACCCTGGCATCCAAATCTTCAGGCCATGTCCGTTTACATTTTAAAAAGTTTATTATAGGGTTTGTAGCAAGCTCTTCAAATGTGTTATGTTCATCACCTTCATGGGAGAAACAAACCGTACCCTAAGAAGTGATCTGCCGATGGGGGGGGGGGTGTCGGCTTTTAACCACAGCTCATTTACAAATTACAGCAGGTAGTAAAGCTGGGAAAATTGATCTTTCAACTGATGTAGCACAGTAAGCAAAAAGATTTTCTGTGGAAGGAGAGCTGTTGATTAATTAGGGTGAGAAAGGAGAGGGAGAGAAAAGGCGTTTAATTGCAACACCCCCAAAGCCCCGTGAGCGCCCTCCTGAGGCCGGTCAGCTTCCTGCAGTTCCTGGCTGGTTTTCTCAGAGAGAAAGTTCTCTGCAGCTTCACTTCCACCTTTCTGTGCATCTGCCTTCGTTCCGGGTCAGGGCTGGACCCGCGGGAAACTGCAGGTTACACTTCCTGCCTGAGCTGTTGCGCTTTGGTCCAGGTCTCTACTGGGGGTAAAATACATGTCCTTTGAAAATGGGTTTTGCTGCCCCAGAACGGGCTGGTTTTCCCAGGACCCTCCCCAACAGGGCCTTCCTTCCTGAGACCATTAAAACTTCCCAAAGTGCACACACCACATTACCCTTTGCTTGAGAGAATAGAGTTGTGCAGCCGCGTGGCCTCCATCTACCTCCCGCGGGATTTGGTTCTCACCAGTGTAAACAGATCCTGGTGATATTTCTGTTTATTCCTACAGAGATTTGCCATCCGATAAGTGTTAGCTAAGCAAACACATTCGCTTTGCGGAGCCAAATGCATCACTGGTTAGCAAGCCTTCTCCCACTTAGAGAACATTTTTCCCCCTGTGGGCAGTCACCCCACTCATTGTTCAGCAGCCAGTGACAAAGAAAAGCAGTGACAGCAGATGAAGGGGAGAGGACTTACTGCCCCGCTCAAGAGTGAACGGACAGGAAATGCCTTGCTGGTGTCCCGAGGCCACCCAGCTGGCCGGGCCACCAAGTGTCACCTGCAAACTTCCAGGGGAAACTCACTCGGGACTGGGTTTCTCAAGTGAGGAGCTGGGGCAGTGAAGGTGGAGAGCAGCTCTGGGGTCCCTTCTTGCACATCATCTGTTCTGCCATCTGGTAAATCTGATCTGGCCTCCTGGCCCTTCACCTGGTGATCCTCCCGCCCTGGGCAGCTCAGACCACTTAGCCTGTTTTACCTTCAGGGAACCATGGTGCTGGATGCCCGGTGGTCCCACTGGCCCCGATCCCCCGCAGTCCTTACCAGGCTGCCAGCGGACACGGCCCCTCAGGGGTGGGGATCCAGGATCCTTAGATGTTGGGTCCATGGCTGAGAGAGTCTAAGGGATCCTGGCTCTGACCACATGTCTCTCCCTATCTTTATTATTATTTTTTTTAATGCGTATGTATTTTTGAGAGAGAGAGAGAGCACAAAGAGTAGGGGCAGTGACAGGGAGAGAGACAGAATCCCAAGCAGGCTCTGGACCGTCAGCTCAGAGTCCGATGAGGGGCTCGAACGCACAAACCGTGAGATCGTGGCCTGAGCCGAGATCAAGAGTCAGACACTTAACTGACTGAGCCCCCCAGGCGCCCCAGGGTCATGTTTCTCTTTAGACTTGAGAACATTCTCTTTTGTTTGGGGCTCCATTGTAATTAAGTGTTGTTTTATTCTACATGACTTGCATCACAGATGGTCCCAGGTAGAGTTTTCAGCTTGTGCCCTCCATTTGCCAGTGCCCGGCAGTGACACCTGCTGCTCCTCAGCTGGAAACACCCCCTCCTTGCAATCAAACCAGTATCGATTGACAACCTGGATGAGGCCCCACCCCCAGGGAAACTGACGCGGGGATGTGGTGCCGAGGCAGATGAGATACATCTTATTTCTTGCATCGAAATAAATGTTGGTTCCTGTCCTTCTTTCCTGCCACCAACGCCATGAGTCTTGGATTCGAACCCCCTTCCCCGCAGCCCTGTGGCAAGAGGTGGGCTTCCAGTGCGGTTCTCTTACCATTTCAGTCCATTACACACATCCCTACCGGATCAGTCCTCATAGACTCTGCAGGCACAGGCTCGTTCTCTCCTATTGCCTGTCACACCCAACCTAAAGCCACCTGTCTGGGATCACGTGACCCCCCACCCGACCCAATTCTCCCTCCACCCTCCTCTCTGCACCCCCCCCCCCCAGACCCTTCCTCCCCTGTCTTCTCCAGCACACAGCAGGCTCTCTTCCACTGTTCAAGTTTGTCTCCCCACCGGTCTGTGCTGTACCGCCTTTGAGAACTTTAACCCGTCTTTGCTTGCTCCGGATTGTCATTGCAACCTCCTTGGAGGCAGGGACCTCCTGGGAAATCCCTTTAGTATGCTGCGTGGCACCAGGCACATGACAGCTAATGGACAAATACGTGTGAGTCAGGAGATGGCCAAACAGGCCGGCTCCAAGCAGCACCTGCTGGCACAGAATTACTGGAGTGAAAGAGTTCCCAGGGCCCCAGCTGGAGCTCTGTGTAGATTTTGTATAATCAGGTATCACTGAAAAGTGCTTGTGAACACGTAAAGCCAGTGCCTCCTCACACATGCCGTGTACGTTTCCTTCTGAAGACTCAGATTATTGAAGATAAGTGTTGAGTAATGAGAAAGTTTGGCTGATTTTGCTTAGTTACTGCTGCTTTTGGCCATGTGGCTGAGCTTATTCAAAATTAATTTCCACTCATTTTTTTATTAAAAAAATTTTTTTAATGCTTATTTTTTGAGAGAAACAGAGACAGCGCAAGCGGGGGAGGGGCAGAGAGTGAGGGAGACACAGAATCCGAAGCAGGCTCCAGGCTCTGAGCTGTCGGCACAGAGCCCGACACGGGGCTCGAACTCACAGACTGAGGGATCATGACCTGAGCTGAAGTCGGACGCTTAACCGACTGAGCCACCCAGGTGCCCTTTCCGCTCATTTTTTTTGAGCAAGGAAACCATACTGATAAAAAGAAATTGAGAGGCAGCAGTGGGTCATGAGAGCTGGGGAACCTGGCTGGGCAGCGAGGGGACTTGGTAAAAAAGGCACTCTGGGAACTGCTTCTCTGGATCTGTATCTTTGCATTTCCCCCGGAGATCACAAGGCAACTACCACGATTACCCTTCTTGCTGCCTCTCTCGTCCCCACCAGCTGGAGAGTCATGAGATCACAGGCAGCTTGGGACAGCATGGCCACTTCTAGAAGAGTGAGCTCATCAACCCACCCAGAGCTCAGGTCCCACGCTGAGGGGCCATGCGGATGTGGCCTAGTGGATCAGGGAAGTGAGCGTTGGCCTGAATGTCCTCGGGGCTGTGGCTATGGTAAGAAGCAAGTCAATTCCAGAGGATATTTAGACCTGCCACAGGTCTCTAGGACCGATTTTAGTCTTCCCCGAACCAAAAATGCATCTTGAGGTCCCACAGAGCCCTTGGAGGTCCCTGATGTGCCAGGTGCTGGGGTTTAGATCAGGGCAGACATCCAAACCATTGTCTCGCCCAGGGTTCTTATTTGGGGGAAGAAAAGAGGGTTGGTGATTTGTCTCCTTCGATACCAGCTACTCCCACACACACACGATCTCAGTTAATCCCTAAAATCTGACCTGCAGGAGACAGATTGGGGTGAGCATTCCTATTTTACTCAAGATACTGAATCTCAGAGAAGCGAAGTCATGCCCAGGATAAGACAGCACTAACCCAGATCTGAAGTGATGGTCCCCATGCTTTCCAGATGACTCTGCGGGTGGGAGACACCAGAGTCTCAGTTCCACATCTGAGAGCTTGATGAGCTTGAGTAAATTATTTTTCCCTATGAGCCTCAGTCTCCCCCTCTTTTACAAGAGCCAAGACTCCCTACCTTGGCTGGCTTTTCAGGAGGCTTAAATGAAACGTGGTAACTCCAGAGAAATGCCAGCCAGACCCCTGTTCCCACAGCTAGAGAGCTTCATATGACTCTGCTGATCTATACAGGGATGAATAGGAAAATGATTTTGAATTTCTACCTAGCAGTTCCTTTCAAATGCATTTTACAAAAAGAAAGGAAAAGGAAAGAACCAGTGAAAACAGATTTGTGTCTCATTCCAGATATATTTTAAGGCTGTATTCCTTTTCAAAATTTGCAGCCAATGTCAACAAATGCTTAGTTTGTCTAATCTTTTTGTGGTTTGCATAGAAGGTGGATTGAGTGTTTTTCAAAGTTGGGACTTCCTGTTTTTCCCTGATCAGTGTTTTTCTCTTAATTCTTCTTTTTTTTTTTTTTTTTTTTTTTCATTTTTTTTGCGTCAGCCAAGAAAACATGTAATGCAGTCATATGGAATTAGTCTTAAGTTCCATATGCGTTTGACAGGATTAGAAATCAGGTGATATCATAGTTTATGTCCTATTTTATCTACATAGTATATGTTCGTCTTCGCATAAAAGGGAGCAATTATGAAGAAATATGTTTTTTCTTCTGTAGAAGTGGTCTTTTTAGAAAGACCAAGGGGAAAATCTGATTGCATTTGAACTTGTGAGGAAACAGCATATTCTGTATTGAGCAATTGAAAGGCATCGTAAAGCTTACTTTAAAACAGATTAAAATATACAGCGTAACTAATTTTACACAATGAGAAAAATCTATTACTATTCCAAGTCGTTGTTTTTATCCTTGAAGCACAATTGTTAAAATCTGCACCTTGCCATTTAGAAACTTAACAAATCGCCTTGGGAGAGGCCCTTTTACTCTCAGTAAAATAAGAAGAAATATTTACTTTGGTTTATTCCTTAGTATTAAGGAGAGGTTATGAAGCCAGAATACTGACTGAGCACCTCAGAAATTTTCTAGAAGGGGAATGTAGCTTCTTTTTTATCACTGCCACTGTGGGAGCACATCATGAGTTTCGAGTCATTTACCTGGGGGGCTTAATGCGCTGTGAGAATATTAAATCTGCGTTTTCAAGACTGCATTGAAGCCATGAGGAAGCTCAAGAGTGTTAAGACAGTTCTAACACTGAACTTGGAACAGGCCTTCAAGTCTTACAGAAAGGCTGTCCTGTATGATGCCAGTGAGTTTGACGGAGTTGTACCCGGCGTCCAAGCTCCGTCTTTCGCTTTTTTGATTTTTGCACAGCTGTTTAGGGCACATTCCGTAATACCTTGGTTCTAAAGTTCTCTTTCTGACTCATTTTGATCGATTTGAATTCTCCCCTCTGTTCCGCTCACACGGCGGTGGTGCTTTGTTTGCACCTGTGCACTTGTGCGGTGATCGTCCTTTCGTGTTTCTCCCCCACGGCCTTTTTACTGTCTTCCCCCTCAGCACTTGTCGCGTCTCTGGCTCCTCGAGTCTGTCCTCCTCCCTGCCGTGCAAAAGCACCCGAATCCTTACCACAGTTCATCAGCGAGTAACTATTCTTACAAGCCCCCAATTCGAAGCTTTTTGAGGGATGGAAAGAAAGATCCAGGTGCCTGAATACCCGAATGTGAGTGTGCTGTGTTTGCCCGGCACGGTGCTCTTTCTGTTCAGTGTATGTGACATGGTGGCCGTAAAAACTTCACAGCCTGTGTGACCACTGAGTCAGGTACATTGGTCAGGAAAGAGCAAGTTGTCAGGCAGGTACACCCCACTCACTGAGTATATTTGAATGAATGAAACAGTTCCGTGAATAAATAGATGGTGGAAGATAAGCCTGTGCCAGGAGCCGTTATGTGGCTGAGAACAGTTATTGAGGGTTCCCGGGGAAGAAACCATGACCTTGGTCTCAGAGGATGGGCAGAAGGTGGGAGGCAGAGTTGACATTTCAGTTGGGATTAAGAGCGAGCACAGTGAGGAAATTCAGGTGGGGGTCTTACCAGGGGAGCCCTGATGGCCTTTTGAGTCTGTAGGACCCCAAGAAGCCTTCTGACACCCTGCAAACTGGGTTAAATGCCTTTTGCTCTACTGGCACTGGGTTCTAATTGTTGTTGTGCCTTTTTGTAAACAAATTGCGATTTAGGTGTGAAAGTCCAAAAAGGGGGAGGTAGGGTCACGAAGGGCTGAAGCAAGCCGCGGCAGGAGGGTGAGTTGAGCCAAGAGAAGAGTCCTCTTTTCTCCTGCTCAAAGGTCTAGATTTTGGATACTGGCAACGGTCTTGTGGCCAGCACACGGCTACTCGTGCTGAGCCTTCTGTTTGAAACTGTCGTAAATCGTGGCCTTTTCAAGCAAAATGAACAAGGGGAATTCTTCTACGTGGTATCGTCACAGGTGACCACAAAGAGCATGACAAAAACATGTCAACATTTGCAGGGTGACTGTCAGCTTGGCACCCTAAGGAATCGGCATTTTCTTTATTTTGTGTGAATTGATGGAGTTGCTTTTTTTCTTCCATTTTAAGCGATACAAGTAACATATGCTCTTTGTCATAAGTAGGATGGTACGGATGTACAGATGTGTGGGTGACGTTACAAATGTTCCCCTTCCTGCCTCCCTCTAATCCTCCCTCCTCTAAAATCACCAGTATTGACCGTTGGGGAGACGTTACTCTCCAGCTTTCTCTCTGCTCATACAAATGTATTTACACCTTTTGGAGGGTCTATCTTTTTTATTTTATTTTTTAATTTTTTTTTTTAATGTTTAGTTATTTTTGAGAGAGAGAGAGAAAGTGAGGGGCGGGCAGGGAGGGGCAGAGAGAAAGGGAAACACAGAATCCGACACAGGCTCCAGGCTCCGAGCTGTCAGCACAGAGCCCGACCTGGGGCTCAAACCCACGAACCACGAGACCATGACCTGAACTGAAGTTGGACGCTTAACCGACTGAGCCACCCAGGCGCCCCTTTCTTTTTTATTTTTTAATGGGATAAAAATAGCCCATGTTGCTTAAGGTGCGATCTTCCTCTACTTAGCACTGTGTATGGGCCTCTTTCTAGTTCATTATGTCTAGAACTGCTTCCAGTTCATGCTTTATGATTGCTGGATAACATTCCCCTCTGTGCATGTGCTGTAATTTGGTCTTTCCTATATTGATGGACAGATTGTTGTCACTTGTCAGTCATTGCAAAGAATGCTTTAATGAGCACCTTCATATGTGTGGCATTACTTACTGGTACTTTTGTTCGGATAGGTTTCTATAGAGGGATTACTGGATCAGGAGTTGGTATACTTTTAATTTTAATACCTGTTGACATATTCCTTGGCCACAAGATTATAGCCGTGTAGGGGCGCCTGGGGGGCTCAGTTGGTTAAGTGTCCACCTCTCGGTTTCGGCTCGGGTCATGATCTGATTTCACGAGTTCGAGCCCCGCATTGGGCTCTGTGCTGACAACGCGGAGCCTGCTTGGGATTCTTTCTTTCTCTCTCTCTCTCTCTCTCTCTCTCTCTCCACTCCCCCTGCCCCTCTCTCGCTCACACTGTCTCTGTCTCTCTCAAAATAAATAAATAAACTTAAAAAATAAAAAAAAATAAAAAAAAAAAAAGATTGTAGCCGCTTACATTGTGGCCAGTCCTGTATGAGATTTCCCATCGGGCCACATCTTCATCAGCCCTGGATTGTGTCAGTCATTTAAATTTTTTTATCTGATAGTAGTCTTGTCGTTTTGATTTTTATTTCCCTGACTCCTGTTGTGGTAGAACGTCTTGTCATGTGTACATGCTCCGTCAGCCTTTCTTTTTCTGTGAGTTGCCTTCTCTCTGGGAACTTTTAATATCAGGTAAGGGAAGCATCCCCTCACTAGCCTTCTTTAGTGCATTTTCTTGGTTATCCTCCCATATAAAGTTGAAAATCATTTTACCCAGGTCCAAATGAAAACCCAAATCACTGGAATTTTTTTTAATGTTTATTTATTTACTGGGGGGTGGGGGGGAGGGGCAGAGAGAATCCCAAGCAGGCTCTGCGTTGTCAGCACAGAGCCCAACACGGGGCTCGAACCCATGAGCTGTGAGATCATAACCGGAGCCGAAACCAAGAGTGGACGCTCAACCAACTGAGCCAACCAAGGCGCCCCTCAAATCACTGGGATTTCAACTGAAACTCTGTGAAACTTACCCCATGAATTCTGAAAGACCTCTGACAGGTTTGTAAAATTATGTCTTGTCATCAAGGAACATAGCTTGCCTCTCCATTTATTCAGGTCTTGGTTTATGAACTTCAGGAAAATTGTTTGGTTTTCTGTATTTAGGAACTATACTCCTTGTTGAATGTATTACCAAGAATTGTATAGTTTTGTTTCTTTGTGATGGGAGAGGGGCAGTTTATTAGTCTGATACTGGTCTAATAAGCTTACTAATCTAATAAGACAAAGACTGTACCATTAGAAACAAAGAGAGGAAACAGGCTTTTCTTTTTTTTTTTCTCAACACTGTACTTTTAAATAATAAATATATAGTAAGCAGTTTCATTCTCCTATCCATTTATGTTCATATTTTCCTAAATGATGGTTTAAAACAACAATTTCAGGGGCGCCTGGGTGGCTCAGTCAGTTAAGCGTCTGACTTCAGCTCTGATCTCACAACCGGTTTGTGGGTTCGAGCCCCGCATCGGGCTCTATACTGCCAGCTCAGAGCCTGAAGCCTGCTTCAGATTCTGTGTCTCCCTCTCTCTGCCCCTCCCCTGTTCATGCTCTGTCTCTCTCTCTCTCTCTCTCTCTCTCTCTCTCTCTCTCTACTTCAAAAATAAATAGACATTAGAAAAAATTTTTAATAAAATAAAACAATTTCATTTTCAACTGCTAAGACTTAGCAGTTGCCCTATATACTAGTGCTTCTGGCTTTGGAATCCCTGCTCTGAGTGGAACTCTCAGGGGATTTTCAAAGGCTTAGATAACCCCTTTTGGGCAGCACGTCTTTGGGGAGCCTTCACTCTCTGTCCTCGGTTTATACCTGGACAATTACATTACCCTTTCACTGCCAGAAAGATGAACAGAAATTGAGGAAAAACCCCAAGCGCACCACATACGGAAGATTCCATACCCTAGAGCCACTGACAGTACTGGGGGCAACCAGTAGAACTTTCTGGAGGCAGGTGCTGCCAGAGTCAACTGTCTCGCTGTCCGAAGGGACAACATCACAAATTTGTCCCTTTGGAATCACTGGGGCCTTGACCGAGGCTGTGCTCCTTGAACAGATAACCCTTCCCAGGCACTCACAGGGATCTCCGCGGAAGCTTCCCAAGCTCCCTTGTAGTCTGTTGCCCAGACTGCCGATCGGGCCTGTGCTTCGCCACCGACAGCGGCATCCCTCGATGCCAGCAGGCTGCTCTTAACTCCTTTCAAAGAGAAAAGCCTCAAGAAGTTTTACCTCAACCTCACATACCTTTTATATGCGTGCTCTCCAACTCCCCAAACCAAATAGCCGTTACATAAAAATAACGATTTCCTTCAGTCATAATTATTTCCAGTAGTTAACTGGCTGGACAGGTAATCACACATTTCTGTATGAGGACATACCCACTCCCTCCCTGCTTTGCTGAGAGTAGAGAGGTGTCCCATCCCCACCCCTGCACCATTTTCAGTCTAGCCTTGAGGGACGAGAGAGCGCTGGGCTAATGGTCTCACTGCCTTCTCCTCTGAGCTCTATCATACACCAACCACGAACCTTGGGCAAGTCCTGGGATCTCCTTGAGCCTTGGTTTCCTTTTCTACACAGCAGGAAGTTTGAATACTTGCCCTGTTGTTGCAGCATTGTTGGATAAAACCAGCTGTGAGGGGGCGCCTGGGTGGCTCAGTCGGGTGAGCGTCCAACTCTTGATTTGGGCCCAGGTCATGATTTCACGGTTCGCTGGGTTTGAGCCCCACTGTCAGTGCAGAGCCTGCTTGGGATTCTCCCTCCCTCTCTCTCGGTCCCTCCCCCCCCCCAAAATAAACATTGTTTAAAAACCTTGTGAGAGAAGCCAATAAGATAATGTATGAAGGCATGTTCAAGCCTACCATACTGCATATGTAAGAGGCTCTTCTTCCCGTGATCCATAAGTGTTGCCTGCATGAATTATAACACGCCATCAACAAGGATGCCTCTGTGTCTACGGCATCCTTCCAGGGCTCTGAAGGCCAAGTGGAGAAGGGCACAGATGTCTCCTTTCACTGGGTCCCCTTTGTCCCCCTCGTGCATGTAGGTGAAAGGGCTAAAGGGGACAACTCTTCATACTACTCTGATCTCCAGAGGTGTAAAACCTGAATTACAGCGAATGTGGATTTATCGAACAAGGCTGAGCATGGGCATTGACTCTCTCATGCATTGTTTGTATGAAGTAGTAAGTTAGAAAAATGTATTTTGTTCTTCTCAGTTTAGTCTCGAAATTTTCAAAACACTGTGATTTTTATCCACGTTATTCTGTAACCCATTACTTTATCATATTGGGTGGAAAATGCTAGGCATAACACGTGGTTATAGTTGCAAAGACAAAATAAATTCAGGGTAGTATATAATTCTTTAATCCCTGCTACCCTTGTGGACACCCTTTGACTCTTTCCTGATTTGCTTGTACTACAGCGATAGCCTTTGTCCTGTCCTGCATTGTGTTCAAAACAGATAAGACAATAATACTTCATGTGGGATACCATAAATCAGGCCAGTAATTTAAACTAAGGACAGCAAGGGGCACCTGAGTGTCTCAGTCAGTTAAGGGTCCAACTCTTGATTTCAGCTCAGGTCGTGATTTCATGGTTCGTGGGTTCCAGCCGCGCCTTGGGCTCTGTGCTGACAGAGCGGAGCCTGCTTGGGATTCTCTCTCTCTCTCTCCCTCTCTCCGCCCCTCCCCCCGCGTACGCTCACTCGCTCTCTCAAAAATAAATAAAATTTCAAAAAAGAAACCAACACTAGCGGTGGGGACATGGGGAGGCGATGGCAAACACAGAGGACAGCTTTATCTCGATTAAACATTGCCTCCTTGTTGGGATCCCTTTCTCTGTGTGTGCGCTGGGTATGTGGGGGTGTCGGCACTGGCATAGAATTACCCGGGGGCTGGACAGACTAGCGTGTTTGATGACCAGCTTTTACTCTCTCGCTCACCTCCTAAAAACGACCAGATCCAAAGCCCAGAACCTTAGAAATCTTTCACCAAACTTGGCGCATGCCACTCTATGAATACCTACGGCGAGTCAGAGAAAGTTCGTCCCACGGAACGAGTTCGTCCCGCAGCTGAGAGGCGCGTGAGGATCTTGGAAAGGTTGAAGATCCTGGGCTGATGCATTAACCTATGTATAAAAGAAGCCATAAACATCTTTGCCCACGTCTCTAGGAGGCCACCGTTGAGAGCCTCTTGGCATTTCTGCCACTCTGGTGAAGGTTGAGCCGGCACCTGAGTGTTGTGATCTGGCACGTGTGCTAGGGGCTTGAAGGTTTCCTTGGTACCCTCCGCCATGCTACCCTCGTTTTCTTGACGTGGCCCAGATACATGGTGACGCTAACCTCCCTCCGTTCACCCTCTGCCTATACCCTTGTAATGTTTGCTACACATTACTGCGTAAAAATCAACCTTTACCTAAGGATCTTGGGGATTTCTCATAAGAATGGTCTTTATCCAGATGTTCACATCAGCCCTTGGCACCACCTGCAATATCTAAGTCAGAGCGAAAGAAGGGTTGGTGTCAGTATGATGGAGTATTGATTAGCATCATAGCCCCAAGCTTAAGCTGTCAGGACTCTTCTCCCAGCCCTGTGTCACCCTGGACAAGTGACTTAGCCTCCCCGTGTGCCAGTCTCGCCACCAGTGAGCTGGGAAATAACAGAGCCCCTCTCACAGAGCTGTGGGGAGAAGTAACGATCTTGGAATCGTATGTGCACAAAGCAAGCACTCAGTAAGTGGTAGCTGCTAGGATATTTCCATCATCATCATTATCATGTTCATTGGGTTTTATAAGGTCCAAATGCAAATGGGCACTCGTTCTCTATTCTGTTAGTATAGATGCGTTTAAAAGGACAGGAATGGGGGCACCTTCCTGGGTGGCTCAGTTGGTTTAGCGTCCGACTTCGGCTCAGGTCATGGTCTCACAGTTTGTGAGTTCAAGCTCCAGCACAGAGCCTGGAGCCTGCTTCCAATTCTGTATCTCCCTCTTTCTGCCCTTCCCCCACTCATGCTCGCTCTCTCTCTCTCTCTCTCTCTCTCTCTTTCAAAAATAAATAAAACATTTAAAAAATTTAAAAAAAAACTGGACGGGATGGAAGGTGATGGGTGATGCTTCTGAATGTTGCAGCTGAGTCAGAAAAAGGAGTGGAGCTTCTGAGCTGCACAAAGGTCCTCAAACAAGTTTAAGGTGGTAGAACGATCAAGGGAACAGTCTTTCATCAAGCAGGAAGAGCGTGTGTATGCCAGCAGGGACAGAGCAAGATCATGGCAGCAGGGTATGTATGTAGACAGGCAGAAAGTATGGATGGCTAGCAAACAGACTTTCCAGACCCCAGGGTTGACCTTCTATCCCAGCCTATTGTTCATGGAGTTGTGGGGGTTTTTTTAAATATAAAAGCATTTTAAACTCAGCTCTGAAGTGGAATGGATATAATCTTGAGGTATTAATCAAGAAATATCGTCATCTGGGGACTATATGTAACTTCATAAGTATAAAAAAGTGGAGGAAATATAGGAATTTCACTAATAGTAAAGATGTGAGGTCAAGCTGAGGAATAAGTAGTTAAATGGCACAGGAAACTTTGGTGTTTTTAAGTACACTAGAATCCTGTAGTAATATTTCTTCCTTGTCCAGCCTCCCGCCATCTTGAATGGAAGTTAAATTAAGCCAAGTGAAGAAGCTTCGTTTTTAAATGAAGGATCAAGATGATTTGAGGAGGGTCCTACGACACTAAAGTAGATCTTTTATTTATTTATTTTTATTTTCTTTAATGTTTATTTATTTTTGAGAGGGAGACAGAGTGTCAGCGGGTGAGGGGCAGCGAGAGGGAGACACAGAATCCGAAGCAGGCTCCAGGCTCTGAACTGTCAGCACAGAGCCTGGCGTGGGGCTTGAACTCGTGAACGGCGAGATGATGATCTGAGCCGAAGTCGGGACGCTTCACCGACTGAGCCACCCAGGCGCCCCTGAGGTACATCTTTTAAGGAGCTAACATGTTTCCAGTTGAGAGACCAAAAAGTAAAATGTTTTTTTCTGCTCCCTTTTTTCTTTCACCTTTTTTCTTGAAGAAAGCAACAAGAGAAAACTGAGTTAGCCGCACTTCATACCTGCTTGATAGTTTGTCTCTGTTCTTTATAGAAACTCTTCTGCAGTCATGGGAAGTGACAGAGAACGCCCGTGTCATATTTTGGACTTGCCCCGTCTTGTCTGTGTGTTTTCAGGAAGCACTAAATGTGGAGGGCACTGCACAGAGCAATGACTTTGACTGCTTAACGAGAGACCAGACCAGGCTTCATTTTACTGCAGCTCCCTTTAAACCACAACCTCATGTGTGGGTGTCAGGTTCTTGGCTGGAGTGCCAGCTAAACAGAGCGAGGGTGTCTCATTTAGAGTGGTATATAGATCCTTGGGAAAATAAAACATGGTTGGAAAATTACCGGGAAGACAAATGATCTAATTTAACCCAAACCACTTTTTAAAATACAGACGAACAGAACAATAACAGTGGAAGATTACAGGAACCTAGACTCTTTGAGAGGACTGAAATCCACGGATGCTGATTATCCATGCCACCGAGAGAAGCTATTCCCACAGGTAGCTTTGCCTACACGTATGCTTCTGAATTTTCCATAGTTTCACAAACACATATTGTCTGAGGACCCTGGGTTTGAGGAGGATTTTTAAGCTGCATCTGTCACGACAATTGTGAGTTTGCTTCGGGTCGTAAAAGGTGTAACAGGGTCGTTGAAGCTATAGACCAAGTCTTTCATGAAAACGATGAGTCTAGCAAAACAGAATTGTGACCTAGCCCAGTGTCCCATTTGTTTTTCTAATCCAGGATGAGGCAAGTGAAGGAAGTATCCACCTTACCAAAAGGAAAAAAAAAAAAAAAGAAGTAGGTATTTCAGCATTTCATGTAATAATCTCTTGCTATTTTAGGGAATGATACCAGTTTCTGACTCACACCCGTTTGTAGAAGAATTTGAAAGCTCTTTCTTTATGAGCAACATGATCATGGGTTTACCGTGTGGCCATGCATGTCACTTCTCAGGTCAGGTCCTGACAGGGCCTTGGCACTTCTGGAATCGTGTGGCCTTCTCTCTGGACGCCTTGTTGCCTCTTCAAGCCCCCATCGTTCGAAATTTGGAGATCACTACTCCGGTTACCTGTCTGTGGCACGCCCAGCTCTTGGCACGGTTCCTCTCCCGCTTCACCAGGCTGCGGGCAGAGGTTCTTTTGCCCTTTGACTCTAAACTCCTAATCTCCTCCTCGTGGCAACTAACTTCTGTTACGGGATTTGCCTCTGTAGGGGCACAGTTTGTCCTACATCCCAGATGACATCCACGGGATGTGAAAGAAGGGAGCCGGAAAAAGATCTTTGCTTAAACTTGACACTTAAGAGGCTAATTATGTGGCCCGAGGTTGCCTTCTGTTTATGTCCCCATGTGTCTGCCGTTCAGCGGGCCAGCCTCTGTCCGATGCCTACTGGGTGCCCCGTGAGGCATAATAGGAATAACAGGGGAAGGCCTTGCCCATCTCTTGAGAAATGTCAGAACTACAAGGCTGTGTGCAAGCCACGGTCATCAGTCTGCATCTTTTAAGTACGTAGATTCTACCAAAAATAGTTTTTATTTACCCAGAAACCCAAACCTACAGCTGGAGGGGTTTGTTTGTGACCATGCTAGACGTACAAGTGATGCACGTACAAGTACGTGCAAATAAACATTCGTGGGTTCACCTGTGGATTTTCAAGCGTGTGCTGCATGTGCTGAATGGATGGAGGAAGGCTGGTGACAGGTGAGCCCTGTCCCTGCCGCGAGTAGTCAGGTGAACAGGCAAGTGGTCTGGTAAACAGGCAAGCACAGTCCACACCGATGGGGGAAGTCGTGAGGTCCAGGGGCCGTGCAGGCCGCCGTGGAGCACAGAGGAGAGGGGTAGGCTCCAGGGACAGCCTCCCAGAAAATGTGATTCCTCAACTGATGACAAGTTTACCAGGGGGGGTGGGGTGGGACGGGGTAAAGGCGATTCTGTGCAGGGAAAAAAAGCTCGAGCAGAGGCCCTTAGGTGAGAGAGAGCGTGGTATATCCAGAAAACTACAATCAGTTTAGGCTTCATGAAGTACACAGGGCAAGAGGGAATGCCAAGCGGGATCAGATCATGAATGGCCTTTGTACTTGTTCACTCACTGCCCGGATATTTATCGGATGCTGGCTCACCATGTGCCAGACGCGGTTGCAGACACTTACAGCAATGTTTGTGGACATCGTGGTCTAAGTACAGGGGGCAGCCCTGAAGCACGTTGAGTGCACATTCAGTAACTCGGATTTTTACGATCTGACCGCAGTATAGAGGATGGGAGGATGGCTTGGGGCTGGAAGACCATCGGTGATTTGACGCAAGGCATCGCAGTGGGGCTGGAGAGAACTGGACTGGGGAGCGTGGCTGGGGAAGGAGTAGGGATGGGACCAAGAAATCTGTGCAAGTGAGGGATAAAAGGCACCCGGGGAGCTCGCTCCTGCGGCTCCTGGCTGGGAACCCTGGGCGCATGCATTCACACGGGGAGTCTGAGAGGAGGCGGGTGTATAGGAGCCCACAGTCTATAGATGCTGAACTCAAGTTTTGGCAGTGTGGAATGTGAGGTGCCAGGGAGACATTCAGTGGAGATGAGTGGGTTTGGAGCCGAAGAGAAGTCTAAGAAGTCTAGAGGGATGGATCTGAGGATCCTGAGCAGACAGAAAGTGTCTGGGACTGGAGGGGGTGGGAATCACTGAGCAAGAGTGAGAAGAGGTGAGGGGCCCGGACAAACCCCTGGGACACCAATATTGAAGCGACCACAAATGGAAAAGCACCGAGAGAAAAGCTGAGGCAGAAGAGAGAGGAAGAAAACCGGAAACCACAATGCCCTTGAAGCCAAGTGGTGGGGGAGGCATTTCAAAGAGGGAGTGGCACCAGGGTCCGATCCGCTGAGGGGTCAGAAGGGTCAGGACAGAAAAGGGCCAGTTTGGTTTAGCAGGAAGAGCGTGTGCAGGGAAGGGGGCAGAAGACAGAAAACAGGACCCAGCAGGTGCATTCAACTAACCATTGTTGGTTGACCACTTGTAATATGACCAGACCATGTTATGACTGTGGTTCTGGGATACGGATAAGGTTCCTGCACCTTTGCAGCTGGTGTTCTAACAGGCTGAGGAGTAAATGGGAAGAACAAAAGTGAAAATGATGAAAGCAGGTAACACTTTTTAGGAGTTGTCTATGAAAGGAAGGCAAGAAAGAAGGTGGTAACTCGAAGAAGCGAGGAGTCAAGAGAGGGCTTATTTTTAAGATGGAAAACACTTATGCGTGCGTAACTGTTGATGGGAAAGAGCCAGTCATGTGGCAAAGGATCAGACAAGCCCAAGAGGAAGATGGGGGCTCCCGTCAAGGTCAGAGGGGACTTAAGTGCAGAGCCCAGGTCGATAGTCCTATAGTCACCCTGGTCAGACTGGCCTTTCCATTGTAACAGGACAGAAATGGTGAGGAAGGGTTTGGGCAGATAGGTTTTGTTGAGGTTTGTTTTAGGGAGAGAAGCAGTAAGAAATCTCATTTCTGATGGATTTCCTGTTCCAGCTGAAGCAAGAGGTGAGGTTCTCTGCTGAGTAAGAGGAAATGAGGCAGGACAGAGATGCTTAGCAAGGAATCTTGCTGTTCGATTGCCATAAATAAATGACTGCGGGATCGGGGTGAGTTGGTGACTCTCGGTCTGAGAATCTCAGTCTGCAGTGTAGAGATGTTTCTGGTCTCTAGAGCCTGAGTTTAAAATGTCAGCATCTCTTCTAGGGTTTAAGGGTCTAAGACTGTTGGTATCAGGGAGATCACATGTGGGATTTGTTAGCCATTTCCCTGGGGGTTGTTTTGTTTTGTTTTTGTGTTTTACTTTTTAATATCCTGTAGTTTTGATAACTTTCTGGGAGGAAAAAAAATCAGGCAACGGAACACCATGGACCTGGCAGGCCCTGGGAAGATACTGAGACACCAAGGAGCCACTGAATGCCTTTTGGACCCAGACCCGTTTTTAAGTCACACATTCCATGTTGCTGAGCGTCCACCGTGCAGAGACCACGGATCGATAGTGTGAGGAAGGCCCCGAGCCAGGCCATCTGGGACCAGGACCAGGCTGTGATTGAAAGGCAGCTTTGTACTTACAACGGTTGGAATCCTGTTAGACCTGGCCCTGATCTAAAGTGAAGTGTCTTTGCCGTGGAAAGCTCATGAAGGTTTAGGAACTTGCCTTTAAACAGCAGGTGAACCTCTGTCGTTGCGACAGAATTCTGGCTCGAGGTCTAGTTCATCCCGAGGCCAACTCAGACACCACTTTAGCTGAACTGCAAGACCATCTTGAAGTCTGCTTGCCAGCCGTAGCACCTAGCTCTTCTTCCCGGTCTTGGCTGGAGAGAAGAGCAGCGCTCGGAATGCCCCGGCCAGAACAGTACCTGTAAGCAAACTAATGCTGAACTGCAGTATAGTTACAGCGCCCGTAGCACATGGAGAGCTTGCCCCCTCCTGGATGTGTTTAAATTGATTTCTGGAGTGCTCCAGGGCTGACTCTTGGACCCCTCTGTATCGATAGGCTATCTAGATTATTTCGTTCAGGGTCCTGCCTTTAAATACCGTCCGTAACTGACGGCCTCCAAATGAGGGTCCACAGCCCAGACGTCTGCCGTAGACTCCAGACTCACCTAGCCAGCATCCTTACCTGATTTGTCCATTTGGAATTCTAATGGGCATCTCCAATCCAATGGGGGGGACACCCAGATGGAGCTCTTGCTTTTCCTTCCCCAACCTTCCCGCCTCCCCAGTCTCTTCATCTCAGGAAACAGGCGCACCACAGGACCAGTGGCTCAAGCCAAAAAACTCAGTGGTCGGCTTTGATTTCTCCCTTGTCCTCATGCCCACCAGGTGGTCCCTCACTAGATCCGTTTGTTTTATCTCCAGAACGCTCTCAAGTCAATCTGCTTCTACCCGTTTCCACTATCCCGCCCTGGCCTGAGCCATCGCTGTCTCTTATTTGGATTACCACAGACTCTTGGCTTTGAACTTCTGCCCTTCCCTCTCCAGTCCACCCTCATCCGCATAGCCAGCCTGAGCCTCTGTCCTCCCTCTGCTCAGACCCTGTAATGGCTTCCCACTGCTCTTAGAACAAAACACCTGTTCCTCGCCATGACCTGGAATGACATCAGCGTTGCCTAATTTCCCAAACTCCCTTTATCCCCCTCCTCACCACTCGTACTGGCCTCCTTTCTGTTCCCTAAAACTCCAAGCCCTCCTGCAGCCTACGGGCTTCCTCCAGCTCTGCATCCAGCTGGTTCGTTCTTATTCTTCGGCCTCCATTTGTCACCTCCTGGGAGGGGTTTCCTTGTCTAGTCCTGAATAAGTTTCTCCTAGGAGTCCTAGTTCATTAGCATGCTTTGTTTCTTCAGTACCTAGCCCAGTAAATGCTTATACTGCTTTTATATGTTTTACTTCATTCTTTTTTTTAAGTTTATTTATTTATTTTGGAGGTGGGGGAAGAGCAGAGAGAGAGAATCCCAAGCAGGCTCCATGCTGTCAGCACAGAGCCCCATGAACTTGAACTCATGAACTGTGAGATCATGATCTGAGCCAAAAGCAAGAGTTGGACGCTTAACTGAGCCACCCAGGAGCCCTTCGTTTCACTTCATTCTTTCAAACAGTTACCGAGATTACCTATCATGTGATCCCCTCATGTGGCATGTCTGGGGATGTATAGTGAGCCAGAGAAAGTTCTCTGTGCCCTGGAGCTTACATTCAAATGGAGAAGATAGACAGTAAGACAGATAAAAAGCAAATAAATTATATAATGTCGGATAAGGAATGTGCTCTGAAGAAAAACGGGGTAAGCAAATTGAGACAGGTGAAGCCAACAGCAGGCGGTGGAAGGATAGGGAAGGATGAATTACTGGAAAGAACGCATCACAAGTAAGTGGGCGGTGGGTATTTCGTTCAAATCGGTGGTGAAGAAATAATTTTCGAGAAAGTGAATTTTGAGCCGTATCTCACTGCCTAAGTTCCAGGAGGATTAAAAGGTAAGTGTACAAATGAAACCATCAACCAGAGTAACATTCTAGTTACTCTAGTTAGTTACCCAACCTCTGGGTGGGTAAGAATGGCCAAGTCCAAAAGTATGGGAAGAAACTCCATGAAATGATTGACGGACTCCATATAACTCATTATCTGGGGTATCAAAAGAAAATCAGGAAGTTAGGATGTGAACAAATTGAGGGAAATACTTGAGATAAATGGGAACCATAAAAAGGCTAATGTTTTGAATAGAGCACATGCCCTCAACTGTAAAGTTCTCTTTTCCTTGTGGTTTCATGTTTCTTGAAATTAGAATGTTCTTCATTCTCTGTGTACGTTTAATGCGGTCATGAAAAATGTTGAATCAGTGGTATATCTTACAAGTAATAGCATCTTATCATCAAAATGCAATTTTTTTAAGTTCATAAAAATTCATAGGAACATTAAAGTTCCTAGTAGAAAATGCTTCATTCATTGAACAGCCATCTGAGAGTTTATGATGTCGTGAGGGGGCGGGTAGAGAGTGGTAAACAAAATAGACAAGTGTGAAGTGCCTTCTCTAGGCCAGTCACTGCCTGGTGTCCTCTTACACCACTTACATCCAAACTAAGATCAGCCGGGTTGTTTCGGCGAGAGTAAGTACCTTGGCCAATGCCGCTCAGTAGTTAAGTGATACAAGCGCGTCCAGCTCGAAGTCTGTGTGGCTCTAAACCCTGTGCGCTTTCCTCAAGTTACTGTGATTGTTGACCTAAGTGGGGTGTTCACACTCAGTCTTGCTGACAGAGCTGTTGTCCCCTGTGCCCTCCCTGCCTGTCACCTCCTCAACCCTAGATTTAGGACTCTGTCAAGGAACTGTTGGTGGCAATAGAAAGCATGACAGTGGGCGCCCCAGCCAGGACTGATGTCTTTTTAGCAAAGAATGAAGCCTTGCCGGGGAGCCTGGGTGGCTCAGTCGGTTAAGCGTCCAACTTCGGCTCAGGTCATGATCTCGTGGTTCCTGAGTTTGAGCCCCATGTCTGGCTCTGTGCTGACAGCTCAGAGCCTGGAGCCTGCTTCGGATTCTGTGTCTCCCTCTCTCTGCCCCTTTCCCACTCGCGCACTGTCTCTCACTCTGAAAAATAAATAAACGGTAAAAAAAAATTGAAAACAGAATAAGATTTTGCCAACAAGGCACATTAAAAAAAAAGTCTAAGTCTACATTATTTACATGCCCTCCTGTATGCTTTTTAAACTTGTGCTAAATAATATATATCGTTTAAATGTCAACGAACATTTTTAGCAATAAAACAATGAACAATTCCCAGCCATAGATTTTGGGAAGGACGGGAAGAAAAAAGAATAAACTGTACGCTGGTCTCAAAGTCTGAGGGAAACATAATGAGAGCAATCCCAAGTTGGGGGTCTCTGGAAGCAGGACTCACGCTGGGGAATTCTTGTGCAAGTGATTTGTTGGGCGAGCACTCTCAGGGAGAGGGGAGGAGAGCCATGGAGGGAGGGGAGAGAAGGTAAGCAAGGAGGTTGTCTCCACTGGAGACTAGCTTCCACCCGACCCCACAGGAAGCTCTGGATTTCTATCCAGAGCAACCCCACCCTGCGGCAGGGGACCTGATCTTTTCATACCCCTGTGTCAGCCAGCCATTGTCTGCGTGCCACCTGGGGCTCTGGTGTGGCTCCTCTAACCCAAAGTGGCTGGGGGCAATTTTCCCTGAGGGGGAGGCAGCTTTGAGCCATTAATGGCCAACTTCCTGCACCTAGGGACAGGTGCACTACCCAGTAGAGGGTCTGAGTAGGACACACAACAGCATCCACTGCAGAAATCCAAAAAAAATTTAATTTAGGAGATCATCGAGTGATAGATTGTGACACATAACAGGACCCTCCGACTAGATGTGCTATTAAACACAGGATTTGTTATCAAGGAACTTCTTGATTTTTATTTTGCGTTAGGGTATTAAAGTATTACATCAGCTTTGCTAGAAGGGAAATTTTTTCTAAGGAAGGCATCATGGCAGGTATGTTCCACAAAGGCTAAGAAGGTTTTTATGGAAAATTTTAAGGTATTATTGGGGGAAAAAAGGAAAAGAGGATTAGGCATATAATTGGAAACAGGTTTCAAAAACTAGCTTATATGATACCAACCTTGTCAGAAGAATGGCACTGAATTCCTACAGCAAATAGATATTTTTCTCCTAGATTTTTCTAAAGCTATTTTACACGTTAGTATTTTCCTATAAATACTTTTTTTTTTTTTTTTTTTTTTTTGCTAACAGTGCTTTGCATAGAACGTTCAACTATATGATGATGGATACGTGTCATATATGTGTGTGTGTGTGTGTGTGTATACACAGCATTAGACAAATATATTTGTCAAAACCCCTAGCATGTACAGCCCAAGTGTGCACTCTAATGTAAACTATGGGCTTTGAGTGATAATGATGCATCATTGGAGGTTCATGGATGGTAAAAATGCACCACACTGGCACAGGATGATAGCGGGGGATGCCGTGTGTGTTGGCGCAAAGGGACTACAGTAACTGCACATTCTGCTCCATTTTGCTGTGAACTTAAAACTGCTCTAGGGGCGCCTGGGTGGCTCAGTCGGTTAAGCGGCCGACTTCGGCTCAGGTCGTGATCTCACGGTTTGTGAGTTCGAGCCCCGCGTCGGGCTCTGTGCTGACAGCTCAGAGCCTGGAGCCTGTTTCGGATTCTGTGTCTCCCTCTCTCTGACCCTCCCCCGTTCATGCTTTGTCTCTCTCTGTCTCAAAAATAAATAAAAACGTTAAAAAAAATTAAAAAAAACTGCTCTAAAAAATAAAGTCTATTGTTTTGTGCTGATCTCAGCCTATCGATAGTAATGCCAGGGGCTAGAAATGCCTTGAAGGCACTCACCTGGGTCCCAGTGAACCTCCTCTCCCCCTTTCAAAATCGACATTACTACTGGGCCCACCCTTGTGGATCTTATTATGATTGCCAGACGCCCTTGAGCAACAACCATCAGGAAACTTTGAAAATATAAAGGTTTATTACTTACAAGACCCGGAAATTGCACGGCACACCTGAGGCTATCCAGTGAGGTCGAGATGTTGTGGGGGGAGAGGGGGAGCGTGCCGGCATCCATGGGCCTGGGATTCTGCTTTTATTGGGGTCAAGCGAGGGGATCCAGGGTTTCACGGGCTTATTCTTTATTGGTGAATTTAAGACATAAGGGCAGGAATTTAAAGCATGGGGAAGAGAAATGACAAGTGGCCCAAATGGTCAGTTATGAAATCAACTAAGATCTCTGAAACAGAAGAGCCTCAGTGGTGGGGAAGGTGGTCTGGTTCTTTATCTATTCCTGTGGCTGGCAGCGTGTTTATTCAAGATAGTTTTCTTGGAAGTGGACGATGCCTCTTTGAAAGAGCTGCTGAGCAATCGAAGCTTCCTGTGCATGCTTTTACTACATCTGTTTCTCTATGTATAAAACTACACAGCTGACTCTCCTGCTTAACATTTCCTGTTCCTAAAGAGCAGGTGATGTCCTGGTGACATTTTTAAAAAATTTTCTCTCCACCTAGGGACGGCTGGGTGCCTCAGTCAGGTGAGCATCGGACTTCGGCTCAGGTCGGGATCTCACGGATCGTGTGTTTGAGCCCCACATCGGGCCCTGTGCTGACAGCTCAGAGCCCGAAACCTTCTTCAGATTCTGTGTCTCCCTCTCTCTCTGCCCCATCCCCATTTGTGTGCATGCTCTCTCTCTCTCTCTCTCTCTTCTCTCTCAAAAATAAAGAGGTACACGTTTAAAAATAAGTAATAAATAAACAATAAAAAATTCTCCCCACCTAGACATCCATTCCCAGAATCTCTGGTGTAATTTGTCTAGCAGGTGGGAAAGTAAGTTTGGAAATGCCATGCTGACAAGGCCACTGGTACCTCAGAGGGTCCATCATGGAGGATGGTTAACATGATCAGAATATTCTGTGACCACAAACTTCTTGAGCAAGCAATATCCAAAACCAGGGTATTTGGTTTAAAGGTTTTCTTATATTTGTTTGCACAGAGTTCAGGAACACATTCCAAGCTCAAATACAATAAGAATCGGGTAAATAGCATCCGTCAAGGATATAATCTGTTCCTTCAATACTTTTGTTCATAACATAGAATTCGCTCTGTTCAAGGAAGGGTACCTCCATAACACGTAGACGGTTTTTCAGGTTATGGGTGCACATGCACGCGTGCGTGGTCACGCACACGCGGGCATGAGCACACACCCCTTCCTTAAAGAAAAAAAGAAACCATCACCCACCCCCCTACAAAGTGGCTGACTCATTTCCAGAATGCCTGTTGCCGTCGTTGAGATTCAGCCTACAAGTAAAATGTAACCTGTTGAGGTTTTAACCAAAACTTCTTAGAATCATCTTCTGATATTAACATAAAAAGCTTATTGGGTTTTTCTCTCTGACTTTAACCCCACCGGGCAGGGATCTCCCCTACAAGAAGGTATTTCAAACCAAAGCTAATAGGGATGAAAATGAAAACTAATAACCGTGATCAAATTACAGTGAGGTTTACCCCGTAAGCTGCTTAGCGTTTCTATAGAAACGTATGTGCCACGTTTCGTCTTGGAAGTACGATTCCAGGGAGATGGGACCACATCTCTCACGTGGGTTGTCTTTCCCCCTCCACAGGCCTTGAACCGGGGCATTGCTGCTGTTAAGGAAGATGCGGTGGAAATGCTGGCCAGCTACGGGCTGGCGTACTCACTCATGAAGTTCTTCACGGGTCCCATGAGTGACTTTAAAAACGTGGGCCTGGTGTTTGTGAACAGCAAGCGAGACAGGACCAAGGCTGTCTTGTGCATGGTCGTGGCCGGTGCCATCGCCGCCGTCTTCCACACCCTGATAGGTAAGGCTGCCGACCGCCCTGTCGTCTGTTGTTCCTTTCCATCGATTCGAACATTCGCGATTTCTTTGGCAATTACCAAACATCTGTCATGAAAAGTTTCAAGGGCTGAAAGGAATGGAGTTTGTGTTCCTAGCGCAAGAAAAGAAAATGTGTTTTCTCTGGGAAGCCCTCGTTGTAATTCCTTGACTCCCAAACCCTGGGTCAGAGAGCAGGTCATTTCCGTCAGTTCAACGAAATGGCCTGTGCTTCCTGAGAGAGACACGTTACTACAGAGACTCAACCTTCAACAGAAAAATAGAACGGTTGTTATGTAGGATTAATGCTCATCGGCAGAGAGAACAAATGAGATTGTTTAACATATTAAAATTAACTTATTTGAGGACCTCGTTATTCTAATCATATTCAAAGACAAGACTAAATACTATGGCATAACATTCTTTCCGTGAAAAAAGGCCGCATCATATATATAGCGACTAGCGTGCGGGTTTCACCGAGACCTTGGAAAAGCACTTGCTTGGGAGGCCGAGTCCTGCTTCTGCCTTGTTGGTGATAAAGTTCTAAGAGCATGACTTCCGAGCTCCTCCTCGGCTTTTAAAACAGCTCAGCTTAGGAGGCATAAAAACTGAGTGGCACATGTATTGAGCCCAGTTGCATAAAACCCGTGAATAACCGCTCGTAAACCCATTGTGTGCCTTCAAAACAGCACTGGCTCTATGAGAATCATGAATGTCAGTGGTGAATAAAGGAGCCAGAAGATTAACCCAAACCCTTCACCTTGTATTCAGATGGCAGCTAATGTTCACTTACATGACTGGGAAAGTAAAGGGTGGGAGGCCTTTTGGGTTTTCCTTTTGAATGTAGCCCAGAGGCTTGTGCTGAGAGCAGCGTGAGACAATGAGAAGGTGCTGCTAGGGGCCGGGTGTTCAGCCAGAGTGTTGGCATTGACCATTTAATTTGGGCTGGGGGCTTCAGGGCCTGGGGTTGGGCGGAGGAGATGCTCTTTTTCCTTCAGCTCAGGCCCTGAATGCTAACTCGCGGACTGTGCTTTGAAGAAAGCTTCGGCAGCTAGATTTGATCTGGACCATTTTCAAAGATGGCGTATGCCTTTGAGAAAATGCCATACAGGAAATGAGTAGGTCTAGGGGCACCTGGGTCTGCTGAGCATCCGACTCTCGATTTCGGGTCAGGTTAGGATCTCACAGTTCATGAGTTGAGTTCGAGCCCCACGTCGGGCTCTGCGCGGACGGTGCGGAGCCTGCTTGGGACTCTCTCCCTCTCTATCTGCCCCTCTCTGCTTCCTAAAATAAAGACAAGCAAGACAGAGAGAAATAAATAGGTCTAGATAAATTTTTGTTTCAATGGGTAAATCACTTCCCTTTGGCCACCAGTTTTTATTTGGGTTTCGGAATAACCCTAACATTCCCTGTTTTTGTCATAGCTGAACAAGACTTCGGTACTGAAGGCTAATTACTAGCCATCAGTAGTCATGGAAGAAAAAAGCTGAGTGTCCTGTGTTATCGAAACTGTTACGAGGAACAAGGGATCATTGACATAAAAATCAGCCTCATTTTTCAAATGCAACCTAAAATTTTCAATTTTAAAATCGATAAAAATCTTAGATTTGAATCAGAATGGTTCCGCATCCCAGATGTATTTAATGATTGTTTTGCGTAGACACTTGGAATTTTGTTGGACTGACAGACTTCGAAGTCTAGAGGATCCACCGGCCCAGGAGTTCGAGTCTATCCTGTGTGCCTCAGAGCCTGGCTCTACATCTCCACGTTGCAGAAGGCTTGGGAGTATTTCTAGCTTCTTTGTTAGAAGTTGCCAATAAGTGTCTCATTTTAGCTAAATTGTAGCCACTACTGTTGTCTTGGGCTCATGGATGAGACATCACTTTTTTAAATGGCAGGGCGTGGGATTTGCCACACCAAACCTTAATTTAGGCCAGTGGTCAGGGTGTAGGTGTTTTCCACCTCCCCCTGTTAATTAATCTATAAAAGAGAGGAAAACTTGCTGACCGTGTATGTGGGTTCCTTGGAGTCCTAGTTAATTTCACGTGCATGAAGTTAGATTTGCCTGACCTCCTAATTCCCACCGACGGAGACACCACTGCTGTGGATGTTTTATTTCCTTACGCATCTATTCTCAACAGTGCCCTGGAAGGCGTCTTGCGTGTTCCAGCCTGGGCAGTCAGCAGAGCTCAGGGGAACAAGTTCCTATGCTCCTATGGGGAGCAATTGAAGTAACTTCTAGAGTGGTTCCATTTGTCAGTCTTCCCCTCTCGGTAAGCTTCTCCATTATTCATGGATTATAGACCAGCCCTGTAAAGGTAAAAGGGTACAACTTGATATAATTTAAACCAGCAAGGGTGCTAGAAATGGACAGTTTCAGCACAGTCACGAAGTGTATCACGAGGTAACAAACCACCCCAATACTCAGTGACTCAAAACAGCATTTATTCTTGGCTCACCAGACCACGGGCCATCTGGGTGGTTCTTTTGGACTTGGTGGCTCATGCCTTTGTGGTCAGTGGAGACTCAGGGGGAGGCTCTGCTGATCTTGGTGGGCTCACTGGGGGACGTCAGCCAATAGTAGGCTGGTCCAGATGGCCTCCGATGGGACAGCTGAGCCCTCTTCCACCAGCCTGAGCTTGTGTGCACAGCTGTGGCAATACCCCAAGTGAGAAGATAGAGACCCACAAGGCCTTTTGAGGCCAAGAATTGGAAGGGGCACCGTCACGGCCCCTGCGCGTGACTGGCCAAGACAAATCCCAGGCCAGCCCACGTTCAAAGGGGTAGGGAATATAGACTCCAACTTTTCACTTGGAGGAACTACAAAATCACATAGCAGATAAGGGATATAAGGAGGAGAGAAGAATCAGGGACATTTTGCAATCAGTCTCCCCCAAACACTTCTTTGGGAGATGGTGGATTCATGCATTCATTCAGTCAACATGTATTGAACACCTACAGTGGGCTAGATCCTGGGCATTCAGATATGAATAAGGCATGTTCTTTAGAGAGAAGCAAGATATCGTACAGTAAATTATTACAAATTCCACTCCACGGAGTCTTGATACCGATGAGATAGAATTCATGTTCTTGTGTTAAGATTTCACATTTACTTTACTGACTTTATGCACGGGTTTATGATACATCTCTAAGGCCTGAGCAGTGTTTGTACCTCCCACGCCCAAATCTTTCAGGTAAATGTTGCACAGTGCAGATTCTAGAGGGCTGTGTCCTATGTCCCTGTTCCAGCCCCCACGTAGGTAACCAGCCTCTTCACAGTGGAGTTAGCTGGCATAGTGCCTGATGCAGATGTCATTCACCCGCATGTGTTGAGGTGACTTAAATACTGGCCATACAAGCACACACTTTGAAATGATTCATTAGAAGCACAGGGGTCAAGTTACCTGCCGTGTGAAAAGCCTAGTAAATAGAGAACCTAGCAACCTAATCAGTACAAGTAAGACTTTTAAGCATGGGAACTTGGGAATTTGAATGAGAATAAGGGTTCTCAAATTTGCCTCTTGGAAATACACATATTGTCATGTTACTTGATTGGGAGGAGGGCTGTCTGCTCAGTTCCCATGGGAAAATCTAGGTATATAGACTTGTTTGGATTCATATTAATATTTCGTGGCATTTTGCAACAAGTGCTAGTTAAGTCCTGGATGACTAAGCTTGAAGAGCCACTGATTCTCGACAGGGGTCCATCACGCTGGTGGGCCGAGGGCAGGAGAGCTAGGGATCTGAATGACCCTTCCGGTTTCTTCTTGTTTGGGTGGCGTCAAAAGCTGCCTGCCTATAAAAGGGCCAAGGCCAAGTCCTTCTGCTGCAGCCACCCCATGAAATCTGTTTACATCTCTTCAAAAGCCTTGTTGAGTTCTTCCTTTTAACGTTCTGCTCTTCATCAGGAGTATGAGCTGTTTCAGAACAATCCAGGTAGGGCAGTTTATAGAAGCTGAGGGGTAGGAAAGGTGAAGGCGGCCAGCCTGGTAATTATGGACTCTATGCAAAGCACTTGAAACAAATTACCCCCAGCGGACAACTCCAGCCAGGAACGGCTCAGGGGCACAGGAGGGAGGGAGGGGGAATTGGGTGAAAAACAGCTGCTGGGATTTTATATTCCCAACTCACAGGGTGGAAACAACAGCCTTTGTAGTTACAATCAGACTCTTCTCTGTGTGGTGGAGGAGGAGGAGGAGGAGGAGGAGAGGTAAGAAGTAGCTGAAGGAGGAGAAGTAAAAACAAGCCAAAGGGGCCTCCAGCCCCTAGGTCCCAAAGTCCCCTGGAGCCTGGAGGCCGGGAGGGAGGAGCCCAGCACCAGCTGCCTGCTGAGAAAAGCAAGGGAGTGGGAGGGGCAGAGAGGCCTGGTCCTGGCAGAGGCAGAAAGCCTGGCAACTGAGCTCATCACCCGGCCGTCCTTCTGTCCACTCTCCATTGTCCTGCATCAAGGCGCTATTTTTGATACTTTCGTTGAAGGAGTCTAATAGGGGGGCGCCTGGGTGGCCCAGTCCGTGAAGGGTCCGAGCCCGGCTCAGGTCATGATCTCACAGTTCATGGGTTCGATCCCCGCCTCTGACTCCATGCCGACGGCGCGGAGCCTGCTTGGGATCTTCTCACTCCTCTCTTTGTCCCTCCCTCGTTCTCTCTCTCTCAGAAACAAATAAACATTATAAATTAAATAAATAAATAAATACCTAATAGATACCTTTAGATCAACGTACAGAAGGTGGAGAAGCTGACTTATATTGATCTCTGCCCCCGGGGCCTCCTCCCAAGCGCTCAAACTCACAGGTCCCAGGGAGGAAAAGAATTCTGGCTCCTGTTTTCCTGGAGGCCGCCGGTGTGACTCTGCCAGGGCCGTCCTAACAACGCGGCACAGACCGGGAGGCCAAGACCACAGAAACGCAAGGTCTCCCAGTTCACGAGGCTGCACGATGAAGCCGGCAGTACGGCAGCTCCCTTCTGGGACTCTCTCCTGGCCTCCGTGGTTTGAGGGCGACCTGGGGCTTCCTGCGGCTGCAGGGACATCACCCCCATCTCCAGCTTCACGTCTGCGTGGCGCTCTCCCTGTGCGCGTCCACCTCTGGGTCCACATTTCCCCTTTTTAGAAGGACCCCAGGCATACTGCGTTGGGAGCCCCCCCCCCCCCCCCCCCCGCTGCTCCGTGTGACCTCATCTTACCAAATTATATCTGCGGTGACCCTGTCGCCAATCAGGTCCCGTTCTGCCGTCCTGGGGAGGGGACTCCACATACGAATTCAAGGGGACACGCAGCTCTGCCCGGCACCCCGCCCCTCTGGATCTCGGCCTTCCCCGGTCTCAGAGTCCAGTCAAGTGCACTCTGGCATTGTCTGTGGGCTCTAACCTTTACCCCAGAATGTCAGCCCCGTGAGCTATTCATAGCCGCCCGGCGCCTGCCGCTGGCACTGCATTGCTCTGCTCACCCAGCCCAGCTGTCCTCACCCGCCAGGAGGGGGCACTCTGCAGGCAGGGGCTGGGTCGCCTCCTGGTAGGTCCCAGCACAGTGGTCGATTCCCGACCGAATGAAACAAACATACAGATAAACAGCAGGAACAACGAACTCCGAGACAAAACTTCTAAGTTTAGGCGCCCCGAGTAAGCCACTCATTCCCGTGAGCAAGGGACATCTTCATCCTGGCCTTGTGTTTCCGTCTGTCTTGCCGTCAGACGTCGCACTCGTCTGAGTGTGAGGCTCACCTGACTGCCGCCAAGGCAGGCTGGCTGGCTCCCTCCCCGCCCCTCCCCTGAGCCTTCTGGGTCAGACCAAGCCCTCTCTAGCCTGCTGGTCTAATCTGTGTGCCTTCTGACCCCAATTTGGAGAAGATAGCCGCCTCCTTCCCTCCTTGTCCCGAGTCTTTTCTCTTTCTGCCCCTGGACACCTGCCTCTCGGAATGCCCTCTTGCTGCCTCAGTGTCTCTGCTGGCCCCACCATGCTCCACACCTGACGTGTTTGCTCATCTGGCAGCTCCCCAGTTGGTTTTCACCTCTGACCACCCCCCCTTGGAGGGTTTCAACCTCTCCTCCTGCACTGCCCCCCCCCATCCCACCTTGTGCTCCGGATGTCTTAACCATCCCACCCCCCTACCCCTTAAAATCACTTACGTGCACCTCTCCCCCCTCTGGGATTCCCATTTGCGCATCTGAACATCCTCGATATCGTCCCAAAGACCTGGCTGACTTCAAAATTCCCGTGATTCAAGCCTCATCCTGAAAAAGGATGGAGGGCTATTTGTTAATGATCAGCTTCTTCTTATTATCAGTTAATATGGTTTTAAGTCATCGCCCAAACGTTGAAGGGGGGGAGGGATCTTACTATTTCACGTAAAATGAGACTCTGTCTGCATTCTATCTCCTTTCTGATTTCACAGCAGCTTCTGTACTTATCCATATGCATTAATATTCATATTTTTTAATGAAAACAGCAGGAAGACTGTTATTAAAGCTCCATGTAAAATACAATGAAAAACACAATTAGTATCTTCCTCTATAGTCTAAACATGTATCAATAAGGTAAACATAGCTTACTAATTTATTTAATCTTTGCTAACAACCCCTGTCAGAATGCCTAGCCAATACATTCAAAAGACCTTTCTCTTTCTTCCTTTATGTCTATTTGGCAGCTATGAATTCATTCAGCTGGTATTGGCTCGGTGCCCACATGCTCCTCCCAAAGGATGAAACAAAAAGAATGGCAAGCCGTGAAAAGCTAGGTTTACATTTTTTATTGAAGAGGCATATTCACAACTGGGCATTTTCTCTTAGTAAATAAGTAACACTCTATATAAACACGTAGCCTCCGAGCAATCCATCATGCATCCGAATATAGGTGAATATAAGGCTTACACAGTATTAAAATAACAGAAACAACCTAAATGTGTACTAATAGGAGACTGAGTAAGTTGATGCTAAGTAAACCTGCAAAAAGGAACCCATCGCAACCACCTAAGTATGGAAGCGTATCATGGAAAGCTGTTCATGGTTTACAAAAGAGTATATATATAGTATGATCTCATTTTTATGTTAAAATACACATGCATAGCCCACACACATGCCCACCACACACACCCCATAAAAGAACTGGGCAGTTGGAATCCAGAGCCTTAACCGTGACCCCCCCCCTCTGGGTAGGGGGATGAGATAGTAGACGTTTTTGTTTTGTTTTTTTCCTCGTGGCTCATCTGCATTTTATAATTTTTCTACAGAAAAACAAATGTTCCATTTGACGTTGTTTGGCATCTTCAAGATGAAAAGCTTGCAAAGGTTACTTTTTCTAACATTGCCACGTGTCTTTTTTGGCCCCTTGCAGCTTATAGTGACTTAGGTTACTACATTATCAATAAACTGCACCATGTGGACGAGTCCGTGGGGAACAAAACGAGAAGGGCCTTCCTGTATCTTGCTGCCTTCCCTTTTATGGATGCCATGGTGAGTAATCAATCGTTGGCTCTTTTTGAAAAAGAACTATGGTGTACGTAACATACAATTTACCATTTTAGCCGTTCTTACGTATACGGTCCGATGGCGTGAGGTAACTTCACGTTGCCGTGAACCTCCAGAGCTCCTATTGTCTCGTGAAACTGACTCTGTCCCCGTCAGACCCTAACTTCCCATTCTGCCGTCCCCTCAGCCCCTAGCACCACTGTCCTACCGTCTGTGTGGATCGGACCGTTCCAGGGATTTCATACGAGTGGACTGAGACGGTATGGCTGGCTGCTTCGCCTAACTTCGCATGTCTTCAGGGCTCACCCACGCCGTGGCGCACGTCACAGCGTCCTTTACAAGGACCACGTTTTGTTCATCCATTCATCCATCAGTGGACACCTGGGTCGCTGTTTTGATAGTGCTGTTGTGAACATGGGTGTACAAGTACCTCTTTGAGTTTTCTGCTTTAATCCTTTTGGGTATATAGTGAGAAGTAAAATTGACAGATTATGTAATATGTAATAATTCTATTTTTAATTTTTGAGGGACCCTCATACTGGTTTCCCTATCAGCTATACCATTTTACATCCCCACCAGCCGTGTAGACGGGCTCCAGTGGACCGTTGACTTTTAACCAGTACATCCTGTCCCTTTGTTTCATTATGAGAATTGTCTTGTATTTGTCAGAAGTTCTGGCACGAGGCCAGAGAGCCTCCTTGAAAATTTGATTTAACTGTAAACATCTTTTCTGATATACTCAGGATCAAAGGATCAGGACAGCTTTCTGATAAACTTACCATTGGTGTGGCTTAACCACCCAAATCTTTTTAGAATAAGAATCTCTTGGGGCGCCTGGGTGGCGCAGTCGGTTAAACGTCCGACTTCAGCCAGGTCACGATCTCGCGGTCCATGAGTTTGAGCCCCGCGTCGGGCTCTGGGCTGATGGCTCAGAGCCTGGAGCCTGTTTCCGATTCTGTGTCTCCCTCTCTCTCTGCCCCTCCCCCGTTCATGCTCTGTCTCTCTCTGTCCCAAAAATAAATAAACGTTTAAAAAAAAAAAAATTAAAAAAAAAAAAAAAAAAAAAAGAACTTAACCAAAAAAAAAAAATCTATATATCTATATCTATATATAGATAGCTCCAATAATATTCAATGATGGAAAATAAACCCCTTCTTTGGGCTCCATTTTAAATTACTTTTAGGAGGAGACTTAAAAATATTAATATGGGGGAAAATATGTTAATATGGGGGCGCCTGGGTGGTTCAGTGGTTTGAGCGTCCCACTCTTGATTTCGGCTCAGGTCATGATCCCAAGGTCGTGGGGTCAAGCCCCATGCCAGTGTCCGTGCTGAGCACGGAACCTGCTTGGGATTCTCTTTCTTTCTCTCTCTAAAATAATGTATATGTTAATCTGTACAATTTTTCACCACCCTTCACCCCAAGGTTTATGTAGTGTAGACGCATGAGGTGAGTGGGCATCTGCCTGGAGGCGAGGCCACCGCCCCACATCCTTGGCGAGATGACACAAGGCCAATTGCCCGTGGTCCTTCTTCTCGAGTGTTATCAGCGGTGTCAAACTGCCTGTAGTTAGGTTACTGATGCAGCCTCACTGAATGGCTGCCCGCTTTCCACCGGTTGGCACAGTAACCTTAAATCCTAAACTCATAGTTTCAACACAGAGGCCCTGTTGCCCAGTTGGTGTCACATCAGTGTAGGTGCGAGGATCTGGGCATTGGAGCACTGGTACCTGGATTTTCTTTTCCTTACTTATTCCCAAATAAGAAATTTAAGACACATTACCCCCGCCCCCCCCCCCAAAAAAAGAAAGAAAGAAAAAAGGCACAGGGGCGGGATTTCCTAAAACCAGATTCCCCATGGTGCCACGCAGGCCTGAGGAGGCACCACAGTGCTTGAAGTCAGAGAACTGAATGATGTGACCTTTATCACATCCGAAGTAAAAGCCCAGCTTCCCAGACAGAATCTGTGATACTGCTCTAATGCCCACCCACCATCTGTATGGGGACTCTGTAAACACGTAGAAGAATTACGGTTATACAGTGACTTCAGGGACTCGGGACTAAAAGCGAATCACAGACTCTTACGTGCCCCGTGTTCCATTTTCCTTCAGGTGTATTTATTTGCCATGAGAGAGTTTCTAAAACTCAGCATGACACCAGAGCATTGGTGATTAACACCCTTTACTTCTGTGTTTCGTTTATCAACTGCCCCCAAAGACCCAGCAGTAGGAGACTGCTAATAAAAGAACAAAAGGGTGAGCACTTATAAAGAGCCAGGTGATCCCTCCCCAAGCTCCCCCCCTACACACCCATACCTGCACCGTGGCCCTGCTGTATTGGTTGGAGAGATAATATTTGAAAGCCACAAGGCTTACCATCCAGATGGCTTTGGTCAACAGAGATAGCCCACAAGCCACTATTTGCAAACGTTATCGACGGTTTGCATTTCTTTCCACGTCTGGCACCTCGGGACCTGTGAGCTGAGGGAGGATGAGCTGCTCTGTGCAGCCCCGACACAGACCTAGGGGAATAAATTGTATTTGTCCGATTGCGTTTAGTTCACATGAAATGTGATTTCTATGTCAGTCCGCATCGGCCTTTATAGGTTAGAGGGATCATCTTTCAACAGATCCTGTCTTGAACTCCCGGCCTCCAAACTCACCTTTCCCCGGGCTTTCCATGGTCTGCTCCCCGCGGAGGGACCTCCCTCGTAATTGCCCTCAAAAGCAAGGTGTCAGATCAGATCCTGCCCTGGCTTGAAAAGAAGGAAGAAGAGCCCTCATTAGAGCCCTAATCAGCTGATGAGAACCCATAATGACTGTAATAACTTAGAACCAACCTGGAGCCCTCATTATGACATGCTTCGTGTAAGGAGGACGCTTCTGCCTTGGCACTCCGACCGCCCCAGAGAGGGAGAGGCGGCGTTTCCTCCATTCCTGGTAGCCACCCAGCTTTCCTGCCAGGCACGGGGACCTAAGGAGTACACTGGCCTGCGTATAATCTGTCCTAAATAAATACCGTGCAGTCACGGATGCCACTTAAAAAACTCTTGTGTGCACCTAGCCATCAGGCCAAGTTCCAGTCATTTGACCAACTGAAAATTTGTCCTGTGCTCCTAAGGTGTCGGGGGGTACAAAGTCTATTTCAGGAACTCCCAGGAAATCCTAACGACCAGAAGTGAGCCAGTGCTGACAGCGTCTCTCACGCCCAATCCTTTTCTTTCCGGCAGGCATGGACCCACGCCGGCATTCTCCTGAAACACAAATACAGTTTCCTGGTGGGATGTGCCTCGATCTCAGACGTCATAGCTCAGGTAAGTGTGATCTGTGTGCCGCTCAGAGCCTCTCTCTGGCGAGTGACAGAACCCACCCATGCCTCACATTCATTCAGCCTGCCATGCATTCCGACTTTCCTCAGATCAAACGTGGACTTCGGCAAAGGTTTGTCAAAGTAGAGAGAAAGCGAAGCCGTTTGCAGCGTAAGTATGTATAATCCTGCTGGCTGGAGGGTGGTAGGAATTTAAAGTCAGTGGCAGAGGGTTGGGCTCGCACGAGAAACAGCCATCAGGTCCCAGCTCGTACATGTTTGGTGGTCAGAGGGTCACTGTGCACTTGGCCGGAAGCACACTTGGCCCTCTGTGTGGCCCAACAGTACATGGTCTGTCCCTCGGTCCCAGAGGGAGCTCTTAGGAATTGCTCTTATGCCACCCAGGGCTGCCATTCACACGTCATTCGCCCACATTTCAAAAGAGCCAGGACGTTGGACCCACGTTGCACGCTTCCTGTTGAATCCAGGCCCCTGGGGTCTGGCACCAACCCTGATTTTCCATTTTCCTTCCCTTCCTCTGCCACCGGGGATACTGCCTGAAACATTTCAGCAGGAAATTAGATCTAATTCCTATAATCTGTAAATTAGGCATAGTTCCTGCCATCAGGGGTTTGGGAGAACAAGGTCTTCACAGAGGAGAAGGATGGACTGATTTCTTAAACTCTTTTCCCAATTCCCAGTTCCATTCTGGGAATGTTTCTAGGCATCTCTGCCTGGTTTCTTCCCGTCATACATGCTAGTCTTTTAGCCACCTTTGTGAAATAATCTACTGTCAGACCGTGAGTACCTCCCTAAAGACCAACAATTCCATTTCCAGATTAATTGCGTTTACTCCGTGGATCACTATTAAAAGTAATTTATGTTATTCCTATGAACACTCTGTGTGTGTGTGTGTGTGTGTGTGTATGTGTGTGTGTGTGTGTGTGTGTTTGCGCACACATGTGCACGCCCGAACGCTGGCTAACATCATTCCTTGATGTATCTTTGTTAATTTTCTTTGTGAGTTATTGGAGATTTTTGTCCGGAGCTCACTTTTATTTAACTCGTCCTCGGAGACATGAACTAAACTGCCTTATTCACTCTAATCATTTCATTTGAAATAAAGGAAAGACTTCTCACGGGCAGCAAGTCGCATCAGCAGCTCCCTGAGTATTTTGAGATGCGTGTTTTCTGAAGGGCAAACAAACAAATAGAAAAGCTGGACTTTGCCTACGATAAATATAGTAGGCATCTAAGGGTGGAAGAGAACACTATATCCCTGAAAAATGCTCTGCTGAGCACGCCCACGGCCCTTTTCCTTCTCGGTTTGAAACCCAGTCCTGGCCGATGCTGGGAGGGCTCGCAAATGCAGAATAAACATATCTGGTTAGTAAGATGGGAGCTGGATTCAGATGCCATCTGGCCCCCGGCTATTCCTGGTGAAGTAGTTATTTTAAACCTTGTAGTTTAAACGCCCGAGGGAATAAATGCAATTTTGGTTCCTAAGTCTTTTATTACCCCTGCCTGCACCCCCAGCTTTATTCTTCTTGCTCCTTGAAAGCATTTAACTGCCGGATTTGGCAATGAGTAAATAGATCTTAGGCAAAGTCCTTTGAAATACCACCTTAGCATAGATACATAGCAAGCAGTGGCCAATGGTAAAATGAACATGGTTTATAACGTCTTGAATTTCAGTGGCAACTCTCATTTTTAAAAATTTGACTAAGCTAATTGGTGTCTCATCACAGTACAAGAAAGCTCTCGGTGTGGTTCACGCAGGCAATGCTTTTCTGTGCCACTATTACTCTCAATGGTGCTATTATGTTCTAGTAAATGCCAAAGGGTTTATGAAAAATACTGCTGTCTCTGTTATATTTCACAATCACCTGGTCAATATTTGCTCAATATCAAAACGAGAATTCTCCTGGGGTTGTCAGACCTTACTCGGGCCTCCCGTCCTAGCCCTTGCCTTCTGAAGTTGGCCGAGGGCCCCAGGATGGGAGGCCAAGATCCTAGCTCAGTAATGATGCTGCACTACTGTAAATCCCCTTGCCTCCTGCCTTTTCATCTCAGCCTTCTGGCAAGATCCCACTCCTGAACCACCCTGTGATGCACCTGTCACCACCTGCGTGCAGGTAGCAAGTGCTCCTGCACGAAGTTCAAACAGCGGATGGGGCTCCTGGGTGGCTCAGTCGGTTAGGTGTCTGACCTCCGCTCAGGTCTTGATCTCGCCACGCGTGAGTTCGAGCCCCGCGTCGGGCTCTGTGCTGATGGCTCGGAGCCTGGAGCCTGCTTCGGATTCTGTGTCTTCCTCTCTCTCTGCCCCTCCCCCACTGGTGCTCTGTCTCTCAGAAATAAATAGACGTTAAGAAAAATTAAAACAATAATAATAATAATAATAATAATAATGAAGAAAGTTCCACAATGGGACCGACTAATCAAACCACGGATCCCTAGTCTCCTCACTCACCTCAGCTGACTCCAGTAACTAACTCAGAGGCTTCCGTACCCTCCTCACTCTCCCTGTAGACGAGCTCTCTCCCCACTTCTCTGCAAAAATTGAAGCAACCAAATTCTTCAACTTCTGGCCACCAAACCTACAAGCCTACCTTCACACCCTGGCATCACTTCCATTTTAGAAGAGGTGTCCCTTCTCTGTGGTCCAGAACCACTTCTTCCACCTGTGCCTTGGATTCCGTGCTTTCTCAAGAACTTTATTCCGTTTATCAGTGATCCATTCTGTCTCCCCTGGGTCATTTCTCTTAACGTGTAACATTTGCAGACAAGGACAATAAGAAGATTTTTCTAGCTCCCATGTACCTCTCTAGCTACAATCCTCTGTCTTCATTACTTCACAGCCAGACTTTTTGCAAGAGTGGTTTTCACCCACTGTCTTCATTTTTTTTTTCACTTCTCTTTTATTCTTTTACCGACTCCAGGTGGACTTCCACCCCCGTCAGCCCACCCAAATAGTTCTTGCTAATGACCTTCATGTCACTTAACCCGGTGGACGTTCCCTGTCAGCTTCTCAGACATCCCTTCACTCTGTTGACTGGTCCTTCCTGCACAAAATGTTCCTTCCCGCTGGTACAGCACCACAGTCCTGGTCTGTCTCCTCCTTCTGAAGGCCCACCTCCTCTGTTGCTGTGAACATGTGGACCTTTCTCAGCACCTTTCTCTGTCTCTCCTCGCTCTGTTCTGTTCTGTTGGGAGAAACATCTAGTTCATGCCCGCCTTCCAGATTGGAGACCAAATATCGCCCTCCTCTCCCCATCTCTGCCGCCCCTCCCACCCGGATGTCTCCTCTCTTGCCTCTGCCTCTGCTCTGACCCACCTCCTCCCTTCCCCACTGCCACCCCTGTAATCCGTTCTTTTTACCTCATCCCCTGCTTGGAAGCTGCTCCTGATGGGGTCACCTGAGTGGCTCAGTCGGTTAAGCATCTAACTCTTGAATTCGGCTCAGGTCACGGTCACGGGATGGAGCCCCGTGTCAGGCTCCACACTGAGTAAGGAGCCTGCTTGGGATTCTCTCTCTTCCTCTCCTTCTCCTCTCTCTCTCTCTCTCTCTCTCTCTCTCTCTCTCAAAATAAATAAATAAACATGAAAGAAAAAAAAAAACCTAAGAAATTGTTTCCTGGTGTTCTTGAGGTAAAAAACTCAAAATCCTGCTCATGGCCAACAAGGTACTGAAGACCTTTGGCCTTGCTTCCTCTCCAGCCTGGCAGTCTCCTCTTGTCCCCTTGCTTCCTGCACTCCAGCCACGGGTACTCCGTTCGGGGCCTCGGTAGGGCAGAGCCCCCTTCCGCTGGGGCTTTTCACCTCAGCCCCGTCTTCCCCGGGAGGAAATGTTCTGCCTCAGTTCTGGGGAGAACTGCCTCCGACGCCTGCCATTCCTGGCTAGTCTCCTGCGGAGACTGTAGGTCTCAGCTCAGACAGCACCCAGGAAGACGCCCTCCCTCACAGCAGCCTGGCTGTCCTAGCACAACCACTCTTCCTTCCCTGTGTCAGCGGGCGCTCGCCAGCGCCACTGTGTGATTAAGGTCCCTGCTTCTCCGCTCGACCGTCCGCTCCCCAGGACAGAATTTGGGATGATCTCATTGATCACTGAATCCCGGCACCCAGTACAAGGCCAGCACAGAACAGGCTCTCACTGGGAAAAATCCTCACCAGTGAGGCCCTAGGTTCCCCCTCAGAAAATAACCCAATATTTTCGGTGGCTGTATCAGACTCAGAGTCATAATTCTGGACTTTAATTGCAGAAGGCCCCGTGTTATCTTACTTTATTTCATTTCATTTCATTTTGAGAGAGAGAGCGTGCGTGCAGGGGAGCGGCTAGAGAGAGAGGGAGAGGGAATCCCAAGCAGGGTCCCAGTTGCCAGTACAGAGCCCATCACGGGGCTCAAACTCAAGAACTGTGAGATCATGACCTGAGACGAAATCAAGAGTCGGACGCTTAACCGACTTAGCCACCCAGGCGCCCCTGCCCCGTGCTATTTTCAGTTGACAAACAATACAATCCACAGTGATGGTGTCAGCTCTGTGACAGGTGCTGGGCCACATGGCATCGAGCTATTAAACGCGCAGGGAGGCTGTGAGAGCCACTGGGCCGGTGCTTCCCACCTTCCCTCGGTCCCAAATAGCCTGCCATGATTCTCTGGCTGATTCCTGTCATCGCCACACTCACTCTTCTTTCGGCCGAGTCCCTCTTTTTTCCGTCACCTCCACATCCTCCTCCGTGGCTCTGCTCGGCAGGCCTCCATCTTGCATGGCCATCCTGACGGCCCCGGGGGTCTTTCCTGGACTTAGCAGCGGGGGGATGATCCTTACGTATTCATTTCTTGTACAGTGAGTTTTCAGTCTCTGCACAAGGTCATCTTAGTTTGCTCTGTACGTTTTCTAGCTGCCAAACGTTCAGCTTGTTGCACATGCACCAGTGTGAGTTTGCATGGCGGCTCCTTAGAGGCATCTAATGCTTTAGAGACATCACTGCACATCTTGGCCCCATCACAAACCCCCTGGTCTTCTGTTTCAAACACAGTGCGTCCTTAGCAAGGCTTCCCCAGCTGGTGTTCGCATTTTCAGTTGACATTTGATAGTTCCACTTGGAAGGAACAGGCACGGAGCCAGGTCCGGGCATCTTGACTTCTATCACTGGGCTCTGCTGTATCCTCCGAGAGCGTGAGCGCGAGTGTGAATGTGGCCTGACTTGTGTCCATTCACATTGTCGGTGCTGCGGGCAGCCTGGTGCGTCCACGTGGCCAAGCAGTGCCTCTCTCTCCTGCATCCCCGGAGGCTCCCTGTCCCAGTCAGCCTCATCTACTGGGTTTGAGAAGGACAGCCAGGCACGAGATTCATCGATGCCATCAACAAACCACCTCTAGCATCTGATGCTTTTACTGCGTTCAGAAGCTTCTCTGTATTACCCTGCTTTTCTGTGTGTGTTCCCTACAGCAGCGGAAGGCACTCATCCAGTTAATCACGCTCAGTCTCCAGCTTCCTTTTTAACTTTCTGTCATCACTGATCTCTTGGCACTGAAGTGATCAGGATAAGCCTCCTCTGGTCAGGATCACTCAATGGCGGTATATTTTGCATGCCTATTGTTCCACAGATATTTGGCCATTAAAGTCGCTCTAGCTCGGGGTGCCTGGCTGGCTCAGTCGGTAGAGCATGTATGTGACTCTTGATCTCAGGGTTGTAAGTTTGAGCCCCACGTTAGGTGTAGAGATTGCTTAAAAATAAAATCTTTTAAAAAAAAGAAAAGTCAAGGGGTGCCTGGGTGGCTCAGTCGGTTAAGCGTCCGACTTGGGCTCAGTTTGTGACCTCACGGTTCATGGGTTCGAGCCCTACATCAGGCTCTGTGCTGACAGCTCAGAGCCTGGAGCCTGCTTCAGATTCTGTGTCTCCCTTTCTCTCTGCCCCTCCCACCTGTCTTTTCTCTCTCTCTCTCTCTCTCTCTCTCTCTCTCTCAAAAATAAATAAACGTTAAAAAAATAAAGTCAATGTAGCTCAGGAATCGTCCCCCTCCCCCATTACTTTATTTTTGCACTCAGTATGCTCAGTGCTCTCCTGAATGTATGAATCCCCAGATGGCTCTGGACAGAGACTGGGCTTCTTGTCTGAGCTTTGCAGACAGGAAGGTTAAATACGTTGTTAAATTTGTTGTGGGGACTCTACAGTCAGTAGAGATCAATACTTGATTATTTTTTTCAATCCCTCTTGACTATTTTGTTGACTTATTCCACTTCTATATGTTTATATTTTAAATTTTAATCTGGCTTGCCTTATAATAATTAACATTGGTGTCTTTTGCAGCATTTTTAATGAATTGCATCTTGTAAATGTTAAATGTGTATTTTTCTATAGACATCACTGATCACCACTACTCTTTCCTTGTGGACTTAGGGCCTCCCGTGTGGGTTACCTGTGCGTGTCGGGATCCAGGTTCAAGAAGGGCAAACCTCTGCCACATCTTTTGGGAATCTAGGAGCCCAAAGTTTCCGGAAATTTTTTTTTTTTAGCAATAACCTTAACGAGATGTGCAGTTACCTTCAAAGAACCTTCGTGGTGAATATGGCAAAATGATCGTGTGCCCTTCCGGTGAACCCCAGGCATCTGACCCTGAATTCTAAGAGTGGCCTTGAGCCTCAGCCCAAGTTTCCGTTCTCCTCCTCAACGTCGGGGTTTTCACTCAGAGATGTGTCTCATCGGGGTGCAAGAGGGTGGACTGTGCTTCTGTCGACGGGCTCCATCTTCTCCCCTCTGACTTGCTCTCCGTTTCCTATCTCTCAGGTCGTTTTTGTAGCCATTTTGCTTCACAGTCACCTGGAATGCAGGGAGCCTCTGCTCATCCCCATCCTTTCCTTGTACATGGGCGCCCTTGTGCGCTGCACCACCCTGTGCCTGGGCTACTACAAGAACATCCACGACATCATCCCCGACAGGAGCGGACCGGAGCTGGGGGTACGTCCTTAGAACTCGCCGACACCCCGTCTGTGCCTCCGAGGGCGGCCGAGTGCTGCCCCGGCCCTTTGCGAATTGGGGGTATCCGTACAAGGAGCACATGCTGCAAGCTGTCAAGTGCTAGGTCGTGGCCACAGGGGAGACGGTTGGAGAATGAAGGGCCCCTGGAGATAGAAGAGGTCTTAGAGGCCACTGTTCAGCCTCCTTCGTTGCGTATCAGGGAGACTGAGGCACAGTGAGTCAGGTCAGGGCGAGTAGGTGTAGCAGTTTCGTTTTTTCTTACCCTCTGTTGTCAAAAGTCAGTCATTCATCAAAATGGAGCTCCAGTGGGGCAATCCAATAGCGCACGGTACTTATATATTAATCAACAAGTGTTTTAGGACCCGCAGTACCTTTAAACTCATATTTGGGTTATTCTTAATTTCACAGCGGGGCCCCAGGCTTTGTTCTTTCCGTACGGGCCAAACACAGTTGTGCATTCACGTACCTTCTGTGGAGCGAGCAGAGCCTACAGGTACCGTGGAGGGGCCCAGAAACATTTTAAACAGGGTCTCTATCCTCAAGCAACGTAGTACACCTCATTTGGTAGCTAAGACCAACACAGAAGCGACACTCAGACGTGGATCCAGGAGAGCACATAGACCTGCAGACGGGACACAAGGGCCACGGAAGCTGAGAGAAAGGAGATAGCGGTAAGGTCTGAGAGGCTCCTGGATGGAGACAGAGCTTGGCCTGCACCTCCGAAGTTGAGTCAGATAGAAGCAGGGTATGATCTTACACCAGTGGCCCAAGCACTTTTTCGTCATCAGTGTCAACAGCATCTGATTTATGTATATGCTCATCTGTTCTACCTTCGTTATCGGGTGTCACTGGGCTGTGTTTCCATCTAGCTGTAAGGTAGATATGCTTGGTTCCCTAAGGGCCCGGAATAAGTCCCTGATCCCGCCTTTGACCACAGGTTACCCCTGTCATGTCAGAACAATAATTACATTGACCACTTACCTCCATCCGAGAGGGCAGGCCGTCAATAAAATCTGATCTCGTTGTTTCCGCCACTAGGACAACCACATCAAATTGGTCTTGATCCTAACAATCTGTCTCGTAACATTGAGCCACCAGCAAAGGGAAACCAGAGCGGCTGACCTGGTTCCATGATGTAACCCTTCACCTCTGAAGAATCAAAATCATAAAATCATAAAAGCCAGGCTTTAAAGACTGCACACATCTTTACTTTGTAGAATTCTTAATAAACCACATTTTCTTGACCGTGTTCTTATTTTTACGCTTCTGCACATTTACATGACTTCTGTGAGAGCTTCGAGAATAAGAATCTTCGTCGTTGATTTGCACGGTGCCCAAATAATTAGGCGCATTCGTGACCTGACGGGTTACAAAATAAATTACAGTAATTTTTTACTTCTGAGAGTTACCCCTTACAGACGTGGCTTCTAGCCAGTCCATTTGATGACTTAAACAAAAACTAATTTCCAGCCTGCTTCTCAGGCCATGGAATCGGGGTCTGCCTGAGTGTAGAGCTTCCCTCTTTGGAAAACAGTGATGTGGATCCATCATACTTAAATGTGTGTTTTGATTTCACAGCAGCTTGCCAGCCGTCTGAGTTAATTTCGAGTAAGACTGTACGTTTTGTTTTCATTCAGATTGGCTTGGCTACAGAGGCTTTCCTTATGCCATTTTTTTTTAAGTACAATGAATTGACGCATGATTGACATCAGAAGGAAAAGCTTTGGCTCTGAAGTGTTTCTCCTGTTCTGCTTCTAGAGCCTAGTGACCCTTTCTCTCCATTTCTTGACACAGGGGGATGCAACGATAAGGAAGATGCTGAGCTTCTGGTGGCCCCTGGCTCTCATCTTGGCTACACAGAGAATCAGTAGACCGATCGTCAACCTCTTTGTTTCCCGGGACCTTGGTGGAAGTTCTGCAGCAACAGAGGTAGGGCACTTTCTGGGGATGGGGGGCCAGGGCGGGGAGGGGGAGGCTTGTAGTCACCTCATGAAGAATGGGGGCGGGAAGGTGGATGCAAGCTTGTCTCTGATCCCTCTTGAGAGCTTCAGTAATCCTGGGGTATTAAATTATGTGACACATTCACACTCAGAAGCCACGAGGGTCTCACAATCATATCGTTTCTTCCTTATTAATGAGTATGGAAGGAGACAGCTCCTTCATTGTTCTCATTGGCCATTTGAGAAAACAGAGGCGAGGACACAAAACTAGCAAGAAACTGGGCTGGCCTCAGAATCCAGATTTTCCGCCTCCCGCCCAATGGCCTTTCCGTTTTTCCGCGGAGTCGGCATGATGCTGCTTCACTGTGGTTGCCGAAGACCAGACACTATGCCGGGCACAGCAACGAAAACGCCCGGACTGTGAGGGCCGGTGCCTCCATCGTGACCCCGGCCTCTCTCGCCTGTTCATGCTCCGCCTTCCTACACATACGGCCCAGCGGTCACGGCCCTGCGTGCTCTGTGGCAGTCTACCCTCCTCCGAATGAAGACCTCCCTCATCTACTCACTCACAACTCAAGAAATATATCTGGAAACTGGCAGCTGCTCCAAAAAAAAAAAGAGTCGAATCATTTTTTCCATCTCTCAAGGATGGGATGAACAAATAGAGCTACTTCGTTCGTTCCCTCCTCTGCTGCCTTCTGGAGAATCGATTCCGTCTCCGGAAGTGCCAGTCCTTCAGGAGGGCTGGTGGCTGCCCCTGGGGGCCTTCTGGTTTTGCTCGTTGCCCTTGAATGTGTTCTCGGCATGTCTCCCGCCCGGGGTCTCGTGCCAGTTTCCATGTCCTGGGAAGCAGCTCGTGTTGGCTTAGGAAGGGAAGCACATAAATCCCAAGCAGGACGCCTTCTCCTGCCTCAGTTTGTTCCTGGATTTTGTGTTTTGGGTCGTGAAGGGCGTCATCTTGGGTGGCGCCTGTAACCCAGCAGCTTTTTCAGTTGACGACTTCAGTTTCAGTCGCCCAGGAAAAGAAGGCACGTGACCCCCATCACTTCTGTGCCAGGACTCCATCATCCCCTTTGAAAAAAAAAAAAAAAGGCAAGTGATGTATTGGGGCCGTTTCTGTAGTGACCTCCATGACCTAGAGGCCCAGCACAGAAGGTACAGGACCCACGTTGATTGACCATCTGCTGTGTGAGGGCACTTGATGCGCGTGGCGTTGACTCCCCGCAGCCCTGTGCGATGGATGCCGTTACTCCCACGGTTCTGCTAGAGGAACAGAAAGGGGGTCTGAGCGGGTCCACACTTCACGCCGCCGGTAGGTGACCAAGTGGAGGTTTGACTCGGGTCTACCACTCTGCCCTCACAGCGGTTTCTTCACCCAGCGGGGGACTCACTCCATGTTCCAGGCATCGATGTTATGTTCATTAAAATAGATGAAGGCCGAACTTCTCTTTTACTAGCCAGCTAGAGCTGAACTCGCCAACATGTGGGGCTCAATGCTTTGTTTTCATACCCCTTCCTTTTCATTCACATAGGAAGACAAAGTCTCATTTCCACGGAAGAACGTGTTTGGTTTCCTGTAAGAAATATTTAGTCTTCTTAAGTTAAACATCAAAATTAGGCTATCCTGGCTGAACAGATTAAAAGTGAGTTGAGTTGGAAGGAGGGGGCCACAGAGCCACCGCCAGGCCACCCGCAGGAACAAGATGGAGGCATAGAGGCGGACCCTGAGCAAAGACTACCCAGAGAGCAGAGCGGGCTCAAAATCACATGTTGAGACTCCAGAACTGGGCTAGCCTGGAGGGTTCCGTTCGGCTCAATGGAAAGAGCAAAGATCCTTGGTCTGGTGGGCCTGGGTTCAAACTGTAGCTTGTCCAGCCCACAACCCAGAGCTGTTTCTCTTTGGATTCATGTAAAGAAGATGCATCCTCCTGGTCTCCATGCACTACCTGGGCTCCTGTACCCCACTCCCATCCATGGTCACAGTGGACCACCTGCCCTTTCCCCGCTTCCCCCGGGGCTGTCCTGTGGCTGGCCAATGCTTGTCACCCAGTGTGGGGTTATCTGTCTGTGGCGGCCACCCCAGAGATGGCTCATGCAGCCACGGGGCAAACAGCAGCTACTGGAAATTCTCTCGGGGATGTGGGCGCTAATTCTGCTGGCTTTTCCTCTTGTAGGCGGTGGCAATTTTGACAGCCACATACCCTGTGGGTCACATGCCATATGGATGGCTGACGGAAATCCGTGCCGTCTACCCTGCTTTTGACAAGGTGAGAACCCGTGCGGCGTGGTGCCTAAAACACACTCTTTAAAACTAGCTTTTGATGGACAGGCATCTCTGATGAGGAAAACTTTGATACTTCCCCGTCTCACCTCCCTCTGTAAGGTTACCGTGGCGTCGAGGGGGTCAAACGTAATCGTGAAACAGTTCCCTCAGGAAATAACAGAGGCTGTCCAGCTTACCCTGATGCCAGTTCTCCAATGCCCTCTGAACCGTATCCGCTTTTAGGTTGTTCCTGTTGAGGTACCATTAATTTTTTTGCGAAGGGAAAATAGACTCTCAAGAAAATTGAATACGTTGGATTTTGCCTCTGTCTTTTGTTTATTAAATAAAACTAAGACTAAACTGACCTCAGAGCAGATGTGAAGGAACAGACAGGGTGGTGCGCTTGAGCTTCTAGGCTTACGGAGCTCATTCAACACTTGGGACCATGCGCGCTGAAGTTGTCCACACCGCCGACCTGGGTCCAGGTTGGTTTGGATGCAGCAGACTTACTCCAGCTGAAAGCCTCTGTTAACAACAGCTCTGCCCCCTCCGCGGCTGCTGGCACGCCCTAGGGAGGCGCATAACCCTTCAGACTTGCAGCCTGTGGCTGGGGGGCGGGGGGAGGGGGACTGTCCTACCAGTCATTTAATTCATGTCTATTTCATTAAAGCTTAGTTATTTGAACCTATAGACTTTTACAGCAAAACATACCCCCCCCAAAAGATAGTATACAATGTTTTAAAATGAAAAATGGGGGGGGGCGCCTGGGTGGTGCAGTCGGTTAAGCGTCCGACTTCAGCCAGGTCACGATCTCGCGGTCCGTGAGTTCGAGCCCCGCGTCGGGCTCTGGGCTGACAGCTCAGAGCCTGGAGCCTGTTTCCGATTCTGTGTCTCCCTCTCTCTCTGCCCCTTGCCCGTTCATGCTCTGTCTCTCTCTGTCCCCAAAAAAATAAATAAACGTTGAAATAAATAAATAAATAAATAAATAAATAAATAAATAAATAAAATAAAATGAAAAATGGGGAAAGAAGCACACAACCTGCCACGTGTACTTTTAATAGCAGCTACTTTGCCTTGAACTTCTCCAGGACAAGCTCAGAGCCACGGCCGATACCACTTTATCTTCCCCCAGCAAGAGTCCTGGGATGTGAGGAGAGGAGGCCTCTTGGCCAGGGGCCCCAGCACATCAGTTCTGGCAGCACAGGCAGTTTGGGCTCTGACTAGCTAAAGCTGGCCTCCCTCCTCCCCTCACCCCAGCCCCCCGCTCCCAGACTCGCGTGGACATGGGAAATCCTGGGAGGCCACACGAGCAAGGCCCAGCCGCAGGCTATATACGCTTAGCTCTTTCTTTCACATAGCCTCCGGATTCTCAAATGTTTAGTTATTTGTGGGCTTCTAGAAAAGAGTAATAGCTGTGGAGTGGGGCCCCAGAAAGGGTTCCTGTCCAGCTTGCCTCATTGACCCAGGGCACACCCCCCACGCCCCAGGCATCTCTGAGTGGGGATGAGCCAGGGGCGGAGACTCAAGTCTGGAAAGACAGTATCCACTGTGGGTCCACCTTCTTCTCTGTGGTCTACCAGCAGACTCGTGCAAACACACACACACACACACACACACACACACACACACACCCTCTATCACACGTCCCCATCCACGGCATCCTTCCACCCTGTACATCCCCCATGGTGTCACCTGCCTCTGTTCCCAGCCCCATACTCACCCGTGAATGGCAGCTCACTTCAGGGATGCCCACCATGCAGCCTAACAAGACAGGGCGGTGGTGGTGCCCGGATCTCTTCACTGGGTGTGGAACCTCCCCAGTGGACTACGAGCTAGACCCACTCCCCGTTTCACACATCAGCATCTCGCAACATCAGGAAGCAGCGTATCTCCTAAAAATGCTCTGAGAGCAAACTTGAGGCACGAGTGGCTTGCGGGAGATTTTCCTCCTTGTAATTCTTGTTTGAGTGAGTTTAATCCAATCTATTGATAGAAATTGTCATCTTCGTTTTAAGTCACGTGCATATAGAAGTAAATCCCAGGGGCGCCTGGGTGGCTCAGTTGGTTAGTGTCCGACTCTTGGTTTCTGCCCAGGTCGTGATCTCACAGTTTCACGAGTTCAAGCCCTGCGTCAGGCGCTGTGCTGACACCAAGGAGCCTGCTTGGGATTCCCTCTCTCTCTCTGTCTCTCTCTGCCCCTTCTCCACTTGCACTGTCTCTGTCTCTCTCAAAATAAATAAATAAACTTAAAAAAAAACAGAAGACAAGAGCTAAAAAAAAAAAAAAAAAAAAAGAAGTAAATCCTAGAAAACCAAAATGCATAGAAGTCTTCCTGCTAAATTTCTAGCTCTTGGAGACCAAGATTATGTAAGAAAACGTGATGAGACCAGGAAGCACTGAAGAGTCAGAGCCTCCGGGCTGGGGGAGGAAGTCTCATCTGGAATTCTTTTTTTGGCTACCTCGAAATAATAAAACTTAACAATGTAACACGATACAGTTTCAGCAGGCGCATCCAAGAAAAACTCGGTTTCGTTCGCGATCACAGAGGTTAGGTGCTACGAAAAAATCCCTTGAACGAGCGTGTACCTCCAGCCAGCAACTGGCGTGGCTCAGAACCCTTGTGGGGCCTCGCTCATTGTTCCAGGCATGGCAGGGAGGTCCTCTAAGCCATTCGCGTGAATGCCGTCTTTTCGCCCAAATATGAGACCCCTCTGTGTGGACTTGCAGAATTTACTGCATTGACAATTGAGATCCTTAGCCTCTTTGTGGGCTCCGGCCTAAGACATCTAACATTTCTTGCATAACTTCTGGTGGCTCCCACTGAATAGCAGCAACGGGGAGCGTTTTCCACTCGTGCAGAATCTCTCCGATGTTCAGTTCTCACCCGCGAAGGGCTATGTTGCTCAGCAGATGGGGCGAACAAAACGAAACACGGACGCCAACCTAATGGTCCCTGCTGGTGTGTTCGTTCCAACCACGCTGGCGGAACGAACTGCGGGCGTAGAAACCAAAGCGCGCGCGAAGGCGCTGCGCCACGCTGCTGCCCCCCACGGGCGACATGGGGGACATGCCCCCCGCTCCCGGGTTGCTTTCCTGACTCTCTGTGGCGCGCCCACTCGGGCCCCTCTCTCGCAAATCCCCGGGGCGGGGGAGGTGGAGAGACTTGCACTCTGCCACGGCGGCAAAATCTGTTGTTCAGAAAAGCGGATCCACCTTAGAGGCTGGGATGACACAGGCTCGAGCAGAGGTTTGTGCTGGCGGCATGGCACGTGCAGGGGGAAGGGACCGGGGAGACCGCCTGAGCTCCCAAAGTAAAGGAACCATCAGAAGCTCTTTTCCCAGTAGAACCCGTATCCGCTCTGCTTCTGCGTCTTTCATCCAGCGGGACGCTAGCCAGGAGCCCCAGTGTGCTTCTGTCGGTCGCCCCTGGGACTAACTGGATCCCTGGTGGAGGCCGGGGGGTCTTTTTCTCCGCTGGTGTTCGTGATGAGGGGCCAGGCACCAGTTTGATCGGGTGTTAGGCCTGCTTAGCAGTGGCGCTGGGATGGTCTGAGCAAGCCTCAGGATGGGCGAGAGGACATTTGGGCCGTCCGCACTGGTTGCTTAAAACTCAGTGTATGGGGCGCCTGGGTGGCGCAGTCGGTTAAGCGTCCGACTTCAGCCAGGTCACGATCTCGCGGTCCGTGAGTTCGAGCCCCGCGTCAGGCTCTGGGCTGATGGCTCGGAGCCTGGAGCCTGTTTCCGATTCTGTGTCTCCCTCTCTCTCTGCCCCTCCCCCGTTCATGCTCTGTCTCTCTCTGTCCCAAAAATAAATAAAAAGCGTTGAAAAAAAAAATTAAAAAAAAAAAAAACCCTCAGTGTGGCGGCGGTGAGCACCTTCTCTGCAAGAAAGACTGTGCTGAGGGGCAGGAGTCAAGGGGAAGAGTGAGGTGCCCAGTTCTGTGTCCGCAACCTGCGTGCACCTTCCACACGTGCCCCCTGCAACGTACCCACCTCCAGAGAGCTCTGGGCTCACCTGCATTCCAGGAAGTGGGGCCCCGGGGCACTTTGGGCTATAAGATCAGGGAGGCTTCAGGAAGCAGACGGGCTGTGCCCGTGATGTGCCCCAAAGAGGGTAGCTTTGAAATTCACAAGATCCAAAGAGACGAGGAGGAACAGAAGCACAGAAACATGAAAACACCAAGTGTGATAGGGGAAGAGGAAGAGGTTGTGTCTGGAATACAAGTGGAGGAGTCTGGGTCAGGGCAGGCAGGGCCGAGAATGCCCGCTGGTGGGGAGGACAGGGCCCCGAAGGTCACCGAGCTGGGCTGTAGCTTCGAGGAGGTGCCAGGTGGCCAGGAGGGGCCACCCGGGCCGGGGCCCTGGACTAGGCTGGGTGGGTGGCCAGCGCCCAGGGAACACAGACTCAGGAGACACTGCCCAGAGTTCCGTCCAGAACCTCCTCCGGTTCACGTTCAAGTCCAGAAGCCTGACAGCTGTCTAAGAGGGAAAGTGACAGCCGTCCTCCCAGCTGTCAGGTGACACCCGTACTTCAGACACATCCAATAAAACCAAAACAAGATGCTCTTCAAGATGCACGTGTGGTCGGATAACCACTGTCCCTTTCTTTCGCCCTAGAATAACCCCAGCAATAAACTGGTGAGCACCAGCAACACGGTGACGGCCGCCCACATCAAGAAGTTCACGTTCGTCTGCATGGCCTTGTCACTCACGGTAAGGAGAGAGACCGACACCCCCCCCCCCCCCCGTTGTTGTTTGTGGAAAGGGGAAATGGCCGTTTTAAAGGGGAGACGCCTTGTATTCCATACTGTGATGTTATACGGAATTAAATAACAACCTCTTTAAAACGTTGTTGTCCCCAAGTATGAACAGCAGTTATTTAGGAAGGTCATTGTATACAGGAAGAAGGGGTAGACTTCTGGCATTTCCAGAGACTTCTAAACATGCTGAAGAAGGGCAGACTTTGCCCTTCGTTTTAATAATACTCTTGTCTTCCTGAGTAACTGCTGGCCCATTTTTAAACATCCGTCAACTGTATAAACATCCCCGTCCCTCTTCCAAATCTCGTTGGTGTTATTTCAGTTACCCCCGTAAAAGATCCTTTGCTGATCACGCTTATTATACCACTGCTGTGTCCTATCTATTTATTCATCATTCGACGCGTACTTATCAAGCACCTACGAGGTCCCAAGCCCGGTGCCGTTTTCAAGGATACAGCTGTGGATAACAGCACACATCGTGCACAGCCTAAATAAGCAACATACATCCTTCCTATATCAACCGCCATGCAATTTAAGTGTAGAAGATACTGTTCAAAAAACATGGATATACATGCTCTATAACCCTAAGCACATGGTATATAATTTAAGATAGTTTGTAGTAGCCAAAAAAAAAAAAAAAAAAAGAAAAGGAAAAAAACATTTATAACCAAACTTCCATTGTGGACTGTGCCCTTTGAGTTCTAAAGAGGGAGATGAGAAGGAGGTAAAAAGAAATGCGGGGCTTTTGAACTTAGTTCAGTTTTTCTTGTTTGTTGTGGTGACTACACATTTCCTATTAAGTCCTGTAGAAAGTCTCCATGTATAAAGTACAATATAAGTATGTTCCAGAAATGCCGGGGGCACGCAGCTCTCATCATCAGTGACTGATGATGAGGACCTAAGGCAGAAGGTTTGGTTGCCCTGATGAGAGGCACACTGTAACTTTAGCCCTTCTAACTGTTATCAAAGGGATTATTGGGCTTGCTGAACCTGGGAGTGGTCCTTAAACTCAAGCCCTACACGTGTTTTAAACCTTCGATGGAGGGGCTCCTGGGTGGCTCAGTTGGTTAAGCGTCCAACTTGGGCTCAGGTCATGATCTTGAGGTCTGTGAGCTCGAGCCCCGTGTCAGGCTCTGTGCTGACAGCTCAGAGCCTGGAGCCTGCTTCTGATTCTGTGTCTCCCTCTCTCTCTGCCCCTCCCCTGCTCATGTTCATGTCCTCCCTCTGTCTCTCTCTCGCGCTCTCTCTCTCAAAAATTAATAAACATTAAAAAAAATCGAAACCTTCAATGGAGGGGCACCTAGGTGGCTCAGTCAGCTAAGCGTCCTCCTCCTGATTTTGGCTCAGGTCATGATCTCAAGGTTCGCGAGTTCGAGTCTCGCATAGGGCTTTGTGCTGAAGTGCAGAGCCCGCTTGAGATTCTCCTCTCCCTCTCTATCTGTGTCTCTCTTTCTCTCAAGATAAATAAATAAACTTAAAAGAAAAGATTCTTTAAGGAAAACCTTCAATGGATATTTTTCCAAAGCCCACCGTTTAATATTTGATCCATTGATCCAACACTTGAATAGATCGTAACAAGGGCAACACGAGACAAATAGCCGGTCCCATCCATCACACATCACGACCTTGTGTCCTCAACCGCCCCTTGACCCCAACCTGCCCCTCCCGCCAGTTCATCCCTCATGAAAGTAGGGGGGGTGGGGAGTAGGGGTGTTGGAAACATAGTCCTGTGCCACCTCACCGAGGAAGTATGTCTGATAGCACGCCTGCTTAGTCGGGACAGGTTACCCCAGGCAACCCTGCTCCCCTATTTGCATTATTTCTCTATGGCGTGCAGATTTTTCCATAGTTCCCTAAAATATTAGGAAAACAGTGAGCAACCTTGAAACTGTTTAAAAGAGTATTTTAGAAAAAGCAGAGGGAAGGTTTCTATTCCAGGAACAGAAATATTCAGCTTTTGGAGACTATGTGAAATGATTGGAAGTCAAAAGTTGAGTCGAGTCGGATGCCAGGTGCTATGACTTAGACCTCATCCCTCCCCGAAAGCTAGAAGCTCTGGGTTGTCACTGGCTCTGCAGTCCAGAGTCTGCTCTCCTCTGTTGCCTGTCACTCCATTTAAACATCTCCCCCCCAGCTACAGTTGAGCCCGACAGAGAACTTTGCCCGACCGGACTTAAGGTTGTTCCTTCTCTCCTTCGGTGCACGCGCAGTAACCTGCACCTCTAAGTCAAGTGCAACTCGTTTATTTTGACATGGTAATGATCTAGGAAAATGCTTTGATTGCCCATGTAAAGGCTTTTCTTTTCTTTTCTTTTCTTTTTTTTTTTCAGTTTAATTATTCCAATCCTATCCTCTGTAACTAGAAGTATGTCAGGGTAGATTTTCACAGAAATTCGAAGCCCTTCGTTGGGAAGAAACTTGGAGATGAGCTAATCAAAACCCTTAATTTCTTAGAAAAGGAAATGACTCAGAGAGGATAAGTGACTCGCCCAAGCACCTGTAATAGAACCAGCTAGAAGCCAGCCTTCCAAGCCCACTCTCCAAACCCTGCTGGGTCCAGCGAGTAGGAACCACTGTCTGGCCCAGAGGCTCCAGACATGGGTGCCATGCTTGAAACGGTGGTTTCTTCCACACTAAAAACAGTAGTATTCGAGTTTGCAGCTAATCAAGCGTCTCACACATTATCCTTACAACGGTTCAGTCGGCCCAACATCTTGGCCACAGGAATTGTCTTTAAAAGACATGGGGGGGGGGGGCGCCTGGGTGGCGCAGTCGGTTAAGCGTCCAACTTCAGCCAGGTCACGATCTCGCGGTCTGTGAGTTCGAGCCCCGCATCAGGCTCTGGGCTGATGGCTCAGAGCCTGGAGCCTGTTTCCGATTCTGTGTCTCCCTCTCTCTCTTCCCCTCCCCCGTTCATGCTCTGTCTCTCTCTGTCCCAAAAATAAATAAATGTTGAAAAAAAAAATTAAAAAAAAATAAAAGACATGGGGGACAAGTAAACAATTTTTTTAAGTTGAAGTATAATCGGCACACAGCGTTACATTAGTTTCAATTACGGGGTTTTGGTTTTGGTTTTCGTTTTTCTTTCCTAAATGTTAAGCTGTGGCTATAACGTATACGTATAACGTATGCGTATACGTTCCTGTAGCACTTTCCGTATTCAGTCTTTGTATCTGTTGCTCCCTGTTGGCTCTGAAGTGCCCGAGGCAGGGTCTGTGACTTAGCCACCTTCTGTCCTCAGGCCCAAGTATCCTATCAGGCACCGAAGGGGCACCATGAACCGTTAATAAATACATCCGTCGAGTAAGATTTAACCGTGAGTCAGAAGGGTACTGATAGCACTCATCCATGGTGGGCGAGAGTCTCCTTATTTATACTCAATTTACCCAACTTTTACTTTTTTTAATTTTTATTTATTCTGAGAGAGAAAGAGAGCAGAAGGGGGCGGCGGTGGGGAGAGAGAGAGTCCCAAGCAGGCTTCGCACTGTCCACACAGAGCCTGATGCGGGGCTCGATCCCACCAACTGTGAGATCGTGTCCTGAGCTGAAATCCAGAGTCAGAAGCTTAACCCACAGAGCCACCCAGGCGCCCTGAGTTTATGCAACTTCTAAAGCTTTCGTAAGAGGCCCTTTACTCTCGAGTCTGGTTTTGTTTTGTTTTTATCATTTTTTTTAAAATTTTTTTCTTTAACGTTTATTTATTTTTGACAGAGAGAGAGAGACAGAGCATGAGTGGGGGAGGGGCAGAGAGAGGGGGAGCCACATAATCCGAAGCAGGCTCCAGGCTCCGAGCCGTCAGCCCAGAGCCCGACGCAGGGCTCGAACTCACGGACCGTGAGATCACGACCTGAGCCGAAGTCAGACGCTCAACCGACTGAGCCACCCAGGCGCCCCATGTTTTTTTTAATTTTAAAACTTCTTAGTGTCGGGGCATCTGACTTCAGCTCAGGTCATGAATCTCATGGTTCATGAGTTCGAGCCCCATGTCGGACTTTATGCTTACAGTGCGGAGCCTGATTTGGATGCTCTGTCTCCCTCTCTCTCTGCCCCTCCTCTGCTCGTGTTCTCTCTGTCTGTCTCTCTCCCTCTCTCTCAAAATAAAGAGATGAACTTAAACAGAAAACTTAGTGTCAGGAAGTTAATGTAGCAGCAGCCACTGAAACACTCAAGAGCAGCACACATTGTGTTTATTCCAGTGGATGGTATCACATATAGATTCCGAGCCTCCTGATGGCACCAACAGCCTTACAGAAGGTAAGGCTAGAAGAACACCTAGAACACCTAGAACTACAGCACTTTCTGGAGCTCTGCTTCTTTGGGCACACTAGCTCTTCTCCTGGGGTCTTTGAGAAGAGCTGACCCCGCGGATTCTGCAGACACTCAGTGACCCAGGGATGCTGACTGCTTTTCAAAAGCAGATGTGTAACTGTCTAGAACAAAAGTCCATCTTTCCATCCGAATGGACTCGCTCTCCAGGCCCTGACATTTTGGGTTCGACGTCTGCCTTTGCCTGTGAAAAATACGGCTGCGTCACTTTAAAAAAAATTTTTTTTTAGTGTTTATTCATTTTTGAGAGAGAGAGAGAGAGAGAGAGAGACAGAGCGTGAGCAGGGGAGGGGCAGAGAGAGAGGGAGACACAGAATCGGAAGCAGGCTCCAGGCCCTGAGCCGTCAGCACAGAGCCTGACGTGGGGCTCGAACCCATGAACCGTGAGATCGTGACCTGAGCCAAAGTCAGACGCTTAACTGACTGAGCCACCCAGGCGCCCCTAAAGTATATCTTGTAATGAGCTAACATATTTCCCTTTTATTTTATTTTATTTTTTATTTTTATTTTGAGAGAGAGAGGCAGAGATGAAGGGACAGAGAGAGAATCTCAAGCAGGCTCTGCAGTGTCAGCCCAGAGCCCGACGAGGGGCTCGATCTCACGACCGTGACATCATGACCTGAGCCAAAGTCGGACGCTTAACCCACCGAGCCACCCAGGTGCCCCACGGCTGTGTCACTTTTGACAGTTAATAAGAGACTCATATTCAGTACACTACAACGCACATATCCATCCATTCCCTAGTGTAGACTTTCCATTTAAATTCAGAGTCTCTGTTCTACTCCAAAAGCTGCTTCTTCCTCATGCCTTTATCCGGGAGTTTTCCTTCAAGAAGGGCAGCAAAGGCCCACGAAGATGGACTGGGGAGGTGGGTCAAGTTAAAAAGTAGAAATACTCTTCCCTTAGCACCTTCCTTTTCCTCCGTCCGAGCTGCCTTGGGGAAGAAGCACTGATCGGTGTCATTTGATGGGATCAGGGTGAGGAAAGGGGGGGCACTTGAGTCCCTCCGAAAGATTATCTTGAAAATGGTAGAACTGTCAGATGAAAAGCGATCCCCTCGGCGGCGACAAGGGGAAGAGACATAATGCCAACCAGTGTTAGCAAGGTGACTGCGTCCTGACAGGCTCAGTTTGTCCAGCAGACAACCGTGGGGAACACGGGCCGAGGGTGGCGGCGAGGAGCTTGCGGTCAGGGAGCAGGAGCAGTATCCCTTCCTCCCGGGTAAAGGCACTGGTGATTCTAAAGGTACAGAAACTCGGCCTCTTGGTGGCCCCTCTGAGTTTATCATGATTCCTTTCTGGATCCCAGATTTGGGGGTAAAATAGAGACCATTAGCCAGGGTACGATGTGTCTTTTCAACAGTCCTTTCAATGAGGAAGAGGTGTCCCATAGACCAGTTTCCATTTTGACTTCACAACGGCATTTTAAGAACATTCGGTATTTTCTTGAGCTCCTTTCTGCTCTGGTTCTGGGGAGCTGGTGCGAAGAAGGCGGCCTCTCTGCTCCAAGAGAGTTGGAAAAGAATCCACGCAGAGCACAGGCTTGGCTGCTGCTGGGGCCTCCCCAACCCCCTTGACACAAGATGGAAATGGGCATCCATCCAGATGGATCTTGGCAGGCAGAACCAGCCGGGTGCTTTTGTGCAGTGAACAACCTTCACAGTCATACCCAGCATCCCCTGGTCGCTGAACCCAGAGACAGTCAGGAGGGGAGGATGGAGGAGTGCCGATCAGAGGAAGGGGAGAGACCACGGGTCAGAAAAAGAACAGAGAGGTTGAGAGTCCAGGAAAGATGGGCAGAGGCAGAGGTGGGGACACAGAGAGGTAGGGAGGATGTGAGGGCCCCAGAGAGCCCGGAGCCCTCACAGCCCTCCAGGGCCCTGCCAATCCTTTCAGTACAAATTGCTGTAGATTTTAGAGGCGCTAAAAGAGACAGGTTTTGAAGAAACCAGTGACTTTGACAAATTGGCAGTTGGCCAAATAAGCTATTCTGTAGGGTGATCTCGGGGAACTGGCCTACTTCGGGGAGGCAGGTATGGAGTGAGATCCTCACCAGGCTTGTCCAGACTTGGTTTGTGGCCCTAGAGTCAGATTATGCCAAGGTCATGGGACTGTGCCCGGATCTCCAGAGTGTATCCCACTGACCTCTGTCACCTTCAGTAGATGGAGGCTGCTTGGTGTGTGTGTGTGTGTGTGTGTGTGTGTGTGTGTGTGTGTGTTGCTGTCCCTTGAAGCAGAGAGAGGAGAAAGCCACCTGCATGCCGGCCGACCGCACCGCCTCACACAGTAGGGTACTAAGTGTGTCTGAGGCCGGCAGCCGTTACTACTAAAGCATCTGTTTCTTTTTCCAGAAGTTAAAATAAGTTTCTTTTACTCTGGATCCTCCTGAGCTTTGCTTTTTGATGTCAGTGGGTGGGAAAAAGGGGAAGTGTGGATCTGCACTCAAGCCTGAATCTTCTGCTCTGAGTTGCCATGGCTCTAATTGTATCCGCCAGAAATTCCCGTATTGAAGCCCTGACGTCCAGCATCCCTGAATGTGATCTTACTGGGAAACAGGGTTCAGATGAGGCACTGCGAAGTGAGTGAGGTGGGCCCCTAATCCGTATGATTGCTGGTCTTACAAGAGGGCAAATCCGGACACAGACAAGCCCGGGAGCATGCCACAGGGCGCCACCAGAAGCCAGGGAGTGCCTGGAGTGGACCTTCCCCAGGGCCTGTGAGGGGGTGCGGCCCCATCCACACCCTGATGCTGGACTCCACGACCGTGGGGCAAGAACCTTGGGTTGTGCTGAGCCACCCGGTTTATGCTACTTTGCTACGGCGGCCCCAGAAAACTCCTACACCGACGTGGTCAGGGAAGGCCACGGATCGATTAGCCACACGTGACTATTCAACTACCTGGTTTCTTTTTAAATTCTCCACTTACTGTTTGCATAAGCGTCTCCATTATTTCCAGATTCTTCGCGTAAGAATCAGAGTAGCGGGTTTGCTGAGAAATACTTTTCGTTGGTACGGCACTGTCCCCAAATTTTCGTGATTAATTATATCCTCGCAGGCCTGGTTTTTCGGGGCTTTTCTCGGGGGTGGTGTTGACATCACGGCGTCCGATGGAAGCAGCGGTGGGGGATGTGGGTTACTTTGCATTTTGGCTTTGCGCTGCTGTCCCCGAATTGAGTCATCCCATACACCTCTGAATCAGGCCCTTGAACAGGCCACTGTCCCCAGCAGCGAAAAGCCTAAACACATTCCCAACGTCCGGAGAAGGAATTAAGTTGCTAGTATTTTATCCAGTTGTATTTATTCCTCCAAGTTGTCTCAGAACCTCGACACTTCTCTTCTTCCCACTTCGATCTTATAAATGGTATCTGATTTGGCACCAAGGTGTAGAGATTACTGGTTTCGGTTTAACGTGTGTGTTCTACAAAGAGAAGAACGGTGAAGACACCGCATTCTCCCCGGGGCCCGCCGGGGAGTCCCGATTGGCCCGTGGATCCTGCAGGGACAAGTGTTGGCTGCTGACCCCCCCGGCTCAGGTGCGGTTGCCAGGCTCCCCGAGGCTTTTCTGGTGCAAGGGCAGATTTATCAGAGTAAGGTGACAGTGTTGTTCCAGCAATGGCAGAGGAACCCGGCAGGGACTGAGTCACAGACTTCCAGGAATTGTATTTGATGACCGTGCCTCTTTTCTTAGTTGTTTTTAGGAGTCTCCGCTCAAAAACAGAACCAGCGCGGAGAGCAGTTTTCTTCTTACACGGTGGGCATAGGACTGAGACATGGCTTGCTCACATGCATAGGCAGGACCCTCCCAGGGGCAGTTCACAGTAAGGTGTGTGAACAGGGCAAGGCTGATGCCCGTGGCTTGTCGGTTTTCTGATTTCAGCCTGTGCTCACACGCTCCCAGGTACTTGGGGCTCTGAACGTGAGCGTGTTCCCGGTGGCCTGAAACTCTCGGTGCCCTGTGGGATTTACACGGCTACGATATGTAAGGGGTCAGCAAAGCCCACGTAAAATACCTCCGTGATCTCAAAGAACCCCACAGAAATGCATGAACATCAAGCAGTGTGTGAAATGAGCACAGCGAGGACGTGAAATGCCACTTGGTCCGTTAAAGGGTCATCCTGTGTGCTTAATGAAGCCAGAGACCGTTGGACCCAGGAACAAAAGAGAACAGTCAGAAACCACTCAGGTCACGGACGTATTTCACTGGTTGACCTCTCCCAGCTCTTAGGTGACCCCTGCGCCTACAGGTGGGCTTAGAAAGTGACCTGGAAAGCAAAGTCACTTTTAGCTAATGATATGTGACCTTTGCCCAAAACGTTATTTTCTCTTAAAGGGTTTATTACTGCGTTTCCTGCTCTGGGGTCCAACACAGTGAGGTAAACATGACTGAATTGCGCCACGAGATTGTTCTTGGGGTCCCTTCATACTTAACCTTCTGAGCCCAGGGCACCACTCAAGAGAAACACAGTGTGATGGTGAGAAAAATTAGCAGTGCCTGGAAAAGCTGCTCGCCGTGAATCAGGTGCCAGATGGTTTTCAAGGGCCTGTCTTTTGATCCTCCCCGAGAGATGGCTGTTGACCGACGGGGCTCGAAGAATGAATTGGGCCAAAACAAAACAAGACCGCCAGCACCTCTGAACTGGAAAGGGGCTTAGAGGCAGGGCTGCAAGCCTGCGCTGAATGGCCCTGGGGCCCTGGGAGAGGGATTTACCCTCAAGCTGGAATTCAGTACCCCAGAGCTCTGTGTTTACGCACGTGGTCCTGAGGTCCTGGGGCCTGGAGTCAAATCCCGGCTCCTCTGTGCACCAGCTGGGTGGCTTTGGAAGGGTCATCTAAAACTAAGCCTCAGCTTCCCCAGCTGCCAGACGGGCATGATAAGAATACCCTCCTCCTAAGACTTACGAGCATAGCGCCAGGCACGCTGTAAGCAAAAAACACCAGCTCTCGTGATCAGGAAGTCCCCCAAATACACGGGATTCCAAGCGAAGATAAGGTATCTGTGTATGTAAACAAGCGGCTATTGGTACATTGGATGCCAGTGAATAAATCTGTGAATTTTTCTACTTCTATCTATACATCCTTCCAAATTCCTGTGGGATTTTTTTTTTTTTTTTTTTGGTGTTTTGAAAAAATCAGTGTCTCGATAGATGTGCACATATCTTCTCCAGGAGGACCGGACGCATACACGAGACATATAATATGCGCACCGGTTTTCTCCCTGAGGCTTGGGAAAGCTCTTCGGAGGCCCCGTCACACCTTTCTGTCTGTGGCCTCCAGTGCCAAATGCGGACAGCGCTCACTCCGTCCGTCGGCCGTCTTGCTAACTCAGAAATGTCAGTTACCCACACTCTACAGTGAGCACAGGAAGAGAAATCCATGTTTTAGCCTTCTGGCCCAGAACATCCAATACGTTTGTAGATGCCAACCAAATGTTGGAAATGCCGGCAGGGAAAGATTTGAAGCCACACGTGTGTGCACTGCAAAAATTCTCTGAAGCCTGAGCTTTAGAAGGATGCTCGGGGCTCTCTTCTGATGGGCACAGCTACCCAGACGGAGAACACACGCATATCTACCCAGGCAGTCCTTCACCAGATGCTCCAGCCCCTGCTACATAGCGGGCTCTGAGGCTACCACAATGAAATAAACACACAAAGTCGCCTTTTTCGATGGAATGTATCGTCTCCTAGAGCAGACAGGCGGTAAACATATACTGTGGTGTTGGGCAGTGTGTTCGTTTTCTGTGGCAGCTGTAAGAAGTTGTCCCGAACCTGATGGCTTAAGAACAACAAATGTAGGGGCACCTGGGTGGCTCAGTCAGTTAAGCGTCTGACTCCGGCTCAGGTCATGATCTCACAGTCCGTGAGTTCGAGCCCCGCGTCGGGCTCTGTGCTGACAGCTCAGAGCCTGGAGCCTGCTTCCGATTCTGGTCTCCCTCTCTCTCTGCCCCTCCCCTACTCTCTCTCTCTCTCTCTCTCTCTCTCTCAAAACTAAATAAAATTTTTTTAAAAAAGAAAACAGAAATGTACTCTCTCATAGTTTTGGAGGCCAGAAGTCTCCAGAGGCCAGAAATTCAGTTGACTGGGCTGCTGTCAGGGTCTTTGTGCTCCAGCCTCGCTCCCTCCCGTGGCTTCAGAGAACCTGTCCCTTGCCTTTTCCAGCCCTTGGTGGCTGCCACGTTCCTCGGCCACATCACTCCCGCCTCTGTCTCTCTTCCTAGGACCACCTCCTCTCTGTGCCTGTGCGGGGTCTCCCTTTGCGGGGCTCTCACGTTAGGAGGATTCTGTGACGGTGTTCAGGGCCCCCCAGACGTCCCCAGATAATCATACCTCAAGATCCTTAATCTAATCATACCGGTTACTATACAAAGTGATGGTACTTGCGTGTCCCGGGGATTTGGGACTGAACAGGTCTTTGCATGGCCATTACGCGACCTGCAGCAGGCACTCACAGGTGCTTGGGAGAAAAATAAAAGGAAAGAGGGTGAGGGAGACTCCGCTTTGGACGGGCCGGCAGGGAAGGCCCCCCGGGGAGCGCATTTCCCATAGGCTTTCTGTTTCCTTCCTCTTTTCTGATCGTCTGGGGCAATTTCTGTTCCATTCTCCTTTCCGAATTCCTAGTACTATTTGATCCGACTCGCCACTTTTCCACGGATTGTGAACGCTGTTTTCTTTAATGCGTTGAATTCCTGCCCCCCTCGCGCCCCCCCCCCCCCCAGTGACTCCAGGAGGACATGGTCACCCTCTCCCACGCGAGCAGCCAGCCTCCTTCTCCTTGCAGGTCAGAGTCCCATCCAGAAGGCTCTTCTTCGTCTTGGCCCCCGGCTTCCTGAGATAAGCCTTGTCTGGGAGGGATTAGGTTGGAGGCTAAGGAGACAAGGTGACTAAGTGACTGTGCAGAAATCAGGATGGCATTGCAACACAACTGGATGCCTCCAGAGCCCTGAGTCCGGTAGGAAAATATGTGCCATCGAGGGGCGGAGGCCGCTGCAGAATGTAAGGTGAAGGTATTTGGTATTTAAAGCATTTTAATTCTAAAGCTTCAGAGCTTCAGGCCTCCAGGACCCTCCCAGGAGGGAGGGAAAGCCAGAAGCAACAGCAGCGAGAAGGACGCAGTCAGAACCCTCCGCCCGCCGGGTTATTTTCTCTGTGACACACTGAGATAATCCGTCTCGGTGAGGTTCAGATAATCCTGAAATAACTCCTTATGCTGTTCTCACTGCATAAGTCCCCAGGAAGCACAAATCTCAAATATAGCAACAGGAACTCCGCTCCGCCTCCTCGTCCCCCCACCCGGCCCCCGGCCCCAGCCGCAGCCCCCTCTGCGGGACCGGTTGCTCACCCCGTCGGTATTGGGAGCGCCCCTAATCCCGGCCGGCACCCAGGCCCCGGCCACGTGCTGCTCTCGGGGCCTGAGGCGCTGCTGGCAGAACCACGGGCCTCGGACAGGGCGTCACGCTCTGGGCAGCGCGCCCCTTGTTCCCTCTTGCTGCCCTGGGGGGTAACAGAGCGCATCCCCCCCGTACACACCAAGAATTGCCAGTTCTGAATGCATCCCGCTCAGGGCCGCCTCCGAGGAGAGCGTGTCAGTCCTGAGGCCCTCGGCTGTGTTCTGGAAAGCTGCAGAATCCAAGCCGCTCAATAGTAAAAGCTGCCGTCCCACGGGACCTCGACCAGTCCCGTTTTCAGGGTTAAAAGTTTGGTTCACGCGAGTGACCCAGTCCCACCTTCCTGCTGCTGAACTTGCCCAGGGGCTGTCTGTCACTCAGCCATCGGGGCAGCGGACACTGCAGGCCTTATTCGGGCCACGGTACCATGCTGACCCTGTGTCTCCAACAAGGACGGCCTGTTTGGGGCTTTGTTCTGCGGGGCCGCCCCACCCCCGCGCCCGGACACTGCCTGCTCATTGTTCGCATTATCCGGGAGAAGAAAATGACCCTCTTGTGCATGGGGAGGACAGAAGGGACCGAAGGTAGAGAAACTGAATTCAGAACTTTCTCACTTGGCACCTCTCAGAGTGTCCGTGGAGCGTGTACCGTTGGAAAGCTCTGGTGCGTCATAAGCGTCTTGGTGCGTCTGCTTTTTAAGCAAGTCATGACGCATTGTGGATTTGCGGGGTTCCTTGGTTTGTCTGGGGGAACTCAGAGGAGACTAAACCAATTAAGACCAGTCCCCGAAACTCCACCTAAACCCTCATAAGAAAATGACAGTATAAAAAGATTTTTCAGGGACGCCTGGGTGGCTCAGTCCGTCAAGCATGGACTCTCAGTTTGGGCTCAGATCATGATGTCACGGTTTCGTGAGTTCAAGCCCCGCGACGGGCTCTGCACTGACAGTACAGAGCCAGCTTGGGATTCTCCCCCCGTCCCCGCCCCGTGCTCTTCTCAGGCTCACGGGGAAAAAAAATTTTTAATTAAAAAAACATTTTAAAAATTAAAATTTTATTCCATCACAGTAAAATGCACCTACTGTAAAACTTAGCATCGTAACCGTTGATGGAGTTCAAAATTTTCAGGTTTTAAGGTTTTTAGTCACTTTTCAAGTTTTAGGTGTTAAAGTTCAGTACATTCAGTTGTGCAACCGTTCCCCACCCCCACCCCCCCCCCCACCCCATCCATTTCCAGATCTCTTCATCTTGCAAAACTGAAACTCTGCACCTGTCAAACAACACTTCCCAGCCCCCCCCCCCCCCCCCCCCCCCTGGCCCTGAGCAAGTTTCGGTTTGACTGTTAACCGTCAACGGAAAGTCAAGGCTGAGTGAAGCTCCGTTTGGAACTTTCTAAACACTCTTCAAGTCGGGTAAGAATAGGAGAGAATTGAACATTGTGCAGCCAGAGGCAGTGCCCTCTGCAGGCTTGGTGCACGGCGCCCCCTGCTGGTGGGAGTGTGTGCTCCTTGCTGACAATGCAGTCTTCGCTCCCAAAGAAGCCCTGAGCGGTCCAACCAGGTGTATTTGGCAGTTTCCTTCCATCTAAGTGACAGCAGGGATGGTTTAGTTCTCGTGTTCTTTTAAAAAGCCAACTGTAAAACCCACGTCTGAGAAACGTGAACTTTTTACCGCGGCTCTGAGAGGTGCATCTATTCCCTTAGGAACGTGCTTCTGGGTAAGACGTGTCACAGCAGGTCTGACTGTCAGCAGGCCACGCTGGGAATACCAGGGGTGACAGAAACACTCTGTGATGTGCTTTTCTGAGCTCCCCAGCTGCACGGAAAACCAGGTTGTGTTTCTCTGTGTAACAGGTGCAGTTTACCCCACCTGTTTCTACCGAACTTTCTACCTGCCCGACCTTCCGGAGACCGCGCCCCGCGTCTTTTCGCTGTGTCTTACTGTAACACTCAGGACTCTTACTCTCCTGTGACGGTCTCCTCCACGGACGTGTCCCCTCCCTCCTCGGCGGCCCCCTCTTTGTCAGAGGACGGTCAGCGCCGGCCCACAGAACGGCAGCCCGGCCCCTCCGGCGATTCCTCCGGGCTTGCTCCCCGTCACCCTCTTCAACGCCGATGTCCAGAAATGGGGCTTCTTGGCCACTTTCGCACATTATGTCTTGCTTTAGGCATTTCCACTCTAGCAAAACGGCCTATTTGTTTCCCTTCAGAACCGGGACTCCCCCGCTTCTAAGAGGCATCTCGATGGAAAGCTGGGTCACGAACTGGTTTGCACTGGGAAGGCTCTTCGAAATGACCGAGTGTGGCCCAGGTGGCAGCCAGCAAGTGGGAGTGAGAAGCTGGGCCAGACGGGCTAGACGGGCTTGTGGAGCACACCTGGGCTCCAGGCTGCCGTGGCCTAATGCTCATTCATATCACACGGCATCCCTGCCTCTTCCTTCCTCACCTCTGTCCCCCAGAGTTTCCCTTTAATACTAACTGTAACTCCTCCAAATCGATCCTTCCTCCGCTCCCCCTGGCCCATGGCCGACTCCCCTGAACTGTTACGGTAGTTCCCCCGCTTCTGCTCTTGTCCCCCACCCCTAGTCGGTCCTCACACAGCATCAGAGACTGGAGGGCCTGTCAGCACGGTAAATCTGACCATACCACCCACCCCCCCACCTCCGGGGCATGGCCCGGCGCCATGACTATGGCCCACAGAACCCTTGGCGAACTCCCCACCCCACCCCCTGCCATGTGCATACAGCCAACTCTATTTGATGCTAAGAATCAAAAGCCCAAATGATGTTCCTTGGGTCTCCATCGGCTCTCACTAAAAACTCAGGCAAGATGGGCATGGGTTATCTTGATAGTGTCCCGCTTTTTCTGACAGTGTCCCTCCACCCCCAAGTAAATCCAATCAGTGTGAGTGTGCCTTCCGAATGGGGGGACACGGGACGCAGCTTCCCAGGACGCTGGTTATGAAAACTGAGTTGCCAGCCGCCTTCTGAAAGTTGCCCTCCCTCGAAATCGGGACTTCTCACATCCCGATCATGGGCACACATCGACTGGATCTGGCAAGACAGATACAGGGGTCCTTTTAATGCTAAAATGTTCTTCTGACAAAGAAAAAAGAATACTCGTTCTTTGTGGAAACCAGGGAAAAGCACAAAGAGGAAAATAAAATCAATTCTAATCTTAGCCACCTACAGATGACTCCTCTATTAATATTTTATTGAGGTCCCGGGAAACCTTTTAGGATGACAATGGCTAAGACTGATTGATCACATTGACCATGCCAAGTACTGACGGGGCGATTAGCGCATGTCACAGGCCCCCCAGCGTGGGGCCACAGATGTTCTGGTGGTCTGGTTGTCTACAGTGCTGTTAGGAGCTGGCCCCAGATTGTGAATCAACTTATTCCCCAAACTCACAGTCCAGAGCCAAGCTCAGAACCACCTCCTTGTACGCGGTATCGTTGAGGGTTAACCACTGGCTTACCCACTGGAGACTTAAACCCGATTAAAAGGCTATTGACCCTTTCTTTCTAAGTAAAATCTCCAAACAAAAATAATGCCCAGGGCTGACAATTTTAACCAAAAACAGCTGGATGAATTTTACTTTTTCTAACTGCAGGGGATAAGAATCTCAGAGTTACTACTAATCCTGATTCTTCGGGGTAACAAAGACAGCTTTGTTTTGAGTTCCTCAAAAGCATGGTCAGCAGCTTCTGGAAATTAAGTCAAACCCAGAGCTCTTGGCAATGGAGCTCCACAGATTTCTTTGTGGAACGGAATCCCCACAGGACACGGTGGAATCTCCCCAGGACGTGCAGACACGGCTGCCCCACTGTGGCTGGGTTTGTATGTTCTCGAGTTCAGATGCTGACAGAGACAACTGGCTGCTTCAAATCCCAATCCCGAATCCTTGTTCCCAGGCAGGGCAGGGACTAACTCTGCGTGACGAGGCGAGGCTTGGGAAGGACGCCCCTTCTGTGGTTCTAGTCACGTTGACTCAGACGATAGCATCGTAGACCCACGGGTGTTATTTCTGTGAGGCTTAGGGCTTCCTTCGTCTTTTGTGCACGCTATCAGCCTGTTTGAGGATTCTAATATATGGCAGAACTTTGTCATAATGTAGATCATTGTTATACAGACTTAGAAACAAGAGGTTAAATGCTGCCCCCAACACAGAACAACCACATACAGGTGAAGCCTTAGCTTAACAGGTTGCCTCTAAGGAGCCAAAGCATCATTAGAAACCATGACCATTCATGTTATAATTGTGAATAAAAGGACTGTGGCCCAGGGGCACGTGGGTGGCTCCATCGGTTGAGTGTCTGACTCTTGATTTCAGCTCAAGTCATGATCCCAGGGTTATGGGATCAAGCCCCACATCAGGCTCCTTGCTGAGCGCAAAGCCTGCTTAAGATTCTCTGTGCCCCTCTCCCCAGTTCTCTCCCTCCCTCTCTCTCCCTCTCAAGTAAGATTTTTTTTTAAAAGGGGGCTGCAGCCCAAGGGTGGTTCATTTCTCAAGAGGCTAATAACAATTAAAAGAAAAAGCCAGTAACCCCCTAAGACAGAACGTTTGTCTGGAGTGGTCTATGCTCGACTAGAGATGAATGTACCTTGAAACACAAATAAGTATTTTCAAAGTTCACAATAGAAATGTCCTAGTCCATGGTCTGGTCCTTAGAAGACTCCGTCTGTCAAATACCAGAAGAGCGGGTCATGGATCTTCTTTAATATCCTTTTAGCATTCGTTTAGATTTACAGAAGCTGTGTGAAGATAGCTCGGAGAGCCACCTCTCGCTCTGCCTAGCTCTACGAGGGCCCCTTTGACGCAGTTGTGAGTCGCGGAGCCAACACGACCGTGACTTCAGCTCACGGCTCATTCCGATTTCACCAGCTTTGTCCTCACCTCCTTCTCGTGTTCTGGGTCCCATCTGCGTGACCACATTACAGTTAGTCTCCTTTTCCCTCAGTCTCCTCTGGTCTGGAAGAGTTTCTCAAACTTTGTTTCTGTGGCCTTGAGAGTTTTGAGGAGGAATACTCACTAGGTATTGTGTGGCACGTCCTTGCACGTGGGTTTGTCTGAGAGTTTTCGCTGTTAGACCGCGCTTCCGGGTCTGGGGGGAGGAAGCCGACGTAGGCGAGGTCCCATTCTCCTCACGTCGTATCAAGAATACAGGGTATTCGGGGCACCTGGGTGGCGCAGTCGGTTAAGCGTCCGACTTCAGCCAGGTCACGATCTCGCGGTCCGTGAGTTCGAGCCCCGCGTCAGGCTCTGGGCTGATGGCTCAGAGCCTGGAGCCTGTTTCCGATTCTGTGTCTCCCTCTCTCTCTGCCCCTCGCCCGTTCATGCTCTGTCTCTCTCTGTCCCAAAAATAAAAATAAAAAAGAAATTTTTAAAAAAATTTAAAAAAAAAGAATACAGGGTATTCACTGAGTGTTGTATGGAAACCAATTTGACAATAAATTTCGTATCAAAAAAAAAGAATACATGCTGTCGACATGACTTAATCACTGTTGGTGTTGACCTTGATCACCTGGCCAAGGTCGTGTTTGCCACGTCTCCACCGTAAGGGTCCTTCACCCCACTTTCTGCAGCTGCTCTTTAGAAGGAAGCTTATGCGATCAACTTGAGGAGTAGCAGGTATGTGTCACCTCCCTGAGGCCTTATCCAAATATGTAAACTATTTGGACCTCTGTGTGGCCGATTTAGCCTTATTTGTTTATATCAGTATGGACGCATGGGTATTTATGGTATCCTGGGGGTCATAATTCAACTCTGTATTATTTTGGTGCTCACATCGTTCCAACTTTGGCAATTGGGAGCTCTTTCCACTGAGCTCCTATGTTCTTTGACATGTTACTCCAGGGTGATCATCTCGTATGTTTCCTGTCCTCATCTTAGAATAAGCCACTTCTCTAAGAAGCCCGGTTCCCTTTATTGGAGAATAAATAGAAAAACCAAGATCTGGGCACCGAGTGGGTTGTTCTATTTTGCTGGCCGCTGCCTAATGAGATAATATTGACAGTCAGCTCTGCAGGAAAAAAAAAAAAAAAAAAAAAATTCAACCCTGCAGCTGCTCCAAGGAGAACAAATCATGTTCATTGTCAGTAGTTTATTAGGTTTGTGTTCTGGTTTGGAAAAGTCAATGTCATTAGGCTCTGCAAATATTTGAGGAACACGGCCTCCATGGTCAACGGGGAGGGCGTGTTCCTAGGGAAGACTCCTCTGGCTGAACTCATTAGAATAACACTTTTCCTGAAATGGTCTTTGTTAGGTTAACTTCTGAAGCTTCTTGTTTTCTGAAACAGACTAGTCGGATCTGATCTGATCAGTACTCTTTTTTTTTAATTTTTATTTTATTTTTGAGAGAGAGAGAGAGAGAGAGAGAGAGACAGAGTGTGAGTGGGGGAGGGGCAGAGAGAGAGGGAGACACAGAATGCAAAGCAGGCTCCAGGCTCCCAGCTGTCCGCACAGTGCCCGATGCAGGACTCGAACTCACCAACCGTGAGATCATGACCTGCGCTGAAGTGGGACGCCCAACCGACTGAGCCACCCAGGCAGGCACCCCATGATCTGATTAGTATTCTTAAGGGAAGCTGACGTGCAGGTGCATATTGCAGCTTTTAGCCACCACCATACCTACTTCTAAGTTGCACATATTCCCTTCTGGGCAGTGCAGGAGACAGTCGCCTTTTTAGGGACTTGCTGGAAGGCAAGGGGCATTTTCATACTGGAAGCAGGGCAGAGACAAAGGGCCGTATTTATAAACTTGGGCAGGGACGGGGGAGGGGGGAAGAAGTGAGCATCAAGATACGTAGTGTCCCTTCTCTTTGAATAGTTACCTGGGATTGCTGAAGCCCCAGACCAGACTAACAGCGTTCTTGTTCTAGAAGACCCAGTCTAGGCTCTACGTGTGTGGGACTGAAAACCCCGAAGAGGCGCCTCCTTGTGGCATGTGACCTTGATAGGGACGTGTAAGATAGGCTTGGCACAGGTAGATACCGGATGGAGACCAGAGGGGTTCAGTGATTCCAAGTAAATGCAGCGGAACTTTAGAAATGGAGTATGAAGCCACCTCCAGGGAGGCTCTGTTAGAGATCCACCAGACCTGCACGTTTGATTTCCAAGGGACCAGAACTGTGGCCACTCGTCCAAGTACTTGATAGTTACGTAAGTGTCTCGTGTGACTTGTCCCTGTCGCTGTGTCCTCCGGACACAGATGGGTCATCTCCTTCAGAGGTTACCGATAATCTCCTCCAAGGCAGTAAAAAGCGGCCAGGTGAACATTATCCACGTGGAGAAGCAAGAGAGAGGAATTCCCTTACCGCACACGCTCGCTTGTACCGTCCTCTCTGACGGACGATCACACGCTCCTTTCTCCTCGGTTTGTTGAAACTTAAAGACCACCCACCTTCCAGTGACTTACAAAACAGAGAGGTTGGCTTTATCTCACGTTCAGATAATCACCATCACGTAAATACAGCATACCGGTGATTCTCCCGAAAGCTTAAGTTCTTCGGAGAATATGCCCTGGTTATCTGCCTCCAACCTTTAAGCAAGACCCAGGATGGCTTACCCTCCATATGCCCTAAGACACAAAGCAAGTCCAGACTTGGGGGCGATGCTCATTTCATCTTCATACTTTACAGCTTCACTGTACTGGAAGGTGTTTGGAAGGGCAGATGTCCCCCCTCTTCCTCAGGGAAATGAGTTGTGTCCCCATCCCGCGCTCGGTGTGGTTTTGAAGTTGTAATTGCGTGAACTTGCTCCCCACCGCCTCCCCAGAGCTCGCCCCCGAACTAGAGGTGTGAACTTCACCACTTCAGGCTGGCGGCTTTGCAGTGGGAAAAGATGACACGGCCAGTTGTCCAGGCCGCTGGGTAATAAAGTCTCTGAGCTCTGAGTTACTGGAATTAAGGAAGTATTTTTCCCTCCATGTCAAAAAACGGGGTGTGAGTGCTGACAGCGGGCAGTAGGGTTAAGTGATTGTATACCTGTCAGTTTTGAAAAGCGATGGAATATTCTTTCCAGACGCTGGAGAGCACATGATGATAAGGTGAAACATTTTTAGAATAGATCTTCCAAAGTATTTGAGAAAACATTTCAACATGACATGGTTAATGGGACCAGCCTAATTCCATGAAACTCAATTTACCCAAAGCCTGAAGGATCTTACATTCTGACATCTCAGCGTTCTGCTTTTACATGATGGTGATTCATTTTATAATGTATTCACCTTCCTTTTAAAGAGGAATCACTTGCACCATAAGAAAGGAAGAGAAATATTGGATGGAATTGGCAGGTCTTTAGCATTCTCTGCCAAAGTTATATAGTTACATCTTTTAATTCAGGGTTTGTTAATCAATTATACACACACAGAGTTTTAAAAAGTCGGTTCTCTAGGGATTGTTACCGACAATAGCCGTTCCCCTAGGCTGCCCACTCCCCACTTTTCATACTCCCAGGCCCCAGACCCCGCAGCTCTTTAGATGGGCTCCGACTAAGGCAAACTCTGACCGCTGAGCCTCACTCCTTCCATTTCTTGAAAAAAAAATTGTAGTTTTTCCTGGACCTCATCACTGTCCCATTTATAATTTTTCTCAGCTTTCTGTGTATTTGCCACTAACTTATTCCCCCATTTTCCCTTCATTGCAGAAACCCCATCATGTGTTCAGACCACTTTACGTACCCTATTCCGACCAGCTCCAGGGCAGATCACCCGACCCGTGGGCCTGTCTCGGCCCTCCCGGGATCTCTCCTTATCCCTCTCAGGGATTCCCCGTGCCTTTTTCCTAAGATCGATCCTGTGTCTTTCTTTTTCTTCATCCATGACTCCCTTGCTTTGCAGAGTAAACCCCCAAAGGCTTCTTGAAAAAGTATGCATGGGAAGGAAATCCTCTGAGGCCTTGAACGTATGAAGATGTCTTTTCTTCCAACACACTGGATTGACCGTTCGATTCTGAGTTCTAGGACAGAAACCAGTTTCCCTCCTAACTCAGTGCCCTATGTCTTCTAACTCTTGGTGCTAGCTTTCTACAGTCTACAGTCTACAGCTGGAAGCTCCTAGAATCTTGTCTCTGCCTCCAGCATCGTTGATGCCGTGCCCAGTGGGTCTTTCTTCATCCGCTAGGCTACATCCTCGCGATGGACCCCAGGACAGTCTTAAAAGTCTCAGCTTTCAGCTTCCAGACTTTCACTGTTCGTCTTCCTGGAACTCCTGTTATGTGAGTGTTCGGCGTCCCCGACTTGTCCTTTATTTCTGTTCTTTGAATCCATTCTCGTTGTCCGGCTCCATCTTTGTTGTAGATTTCTTCACCTTTCTCTTACTGTGACTGTGTGAATTTCTTATTTCTGATTTAATCTTTTTATTTTTCAGAAGGACTGTCTTGTTCTTCATCCTTTTAAAATAACATTTCCATTTGGTCCCTGTTTCATGGATGTAGTAGTATCTTCTCCCATCACTCTGGGAATGTCAATGGGGTAAAGTTCCTTCCCCCCACCCCGCCTCTCTCTCTCTCTCTCTGTGTGTGTGTGTGTGTGTGTGTGTGTGTGTGTGTGCACTGTGTACCTGTGCATGTGTGCCCATACACCTGTCCATCTTTCTGTCTCTGCATTGTCTGTGTTTCCTTCAAAAATTTTTTCCCTTTGTTTTAGCCTCTTCAGCTCTAAGGCCTTGCTCGAAGCCTGGTGATCCCTGGCTGTCTCCTCATCTGTACGGGTGGGCTTCAGAAGCTGACTGACAACCGTGCACGTGTGGGGGTGGCCTGTCCCCTGTGTGGGCCTTGCTGGTGGCTGGACGGGTGGGGGTGGGGGGCGGGGACTCATCAGGAGCCTCCAGTGTCAGGAACCCTGGTCTCCTCCGTGGGAGGGATACAGCTGGTTTCCTGTGTTGCAGGAACTGAGCAGAGGAAGAAGACAGGACCTTCAGTGTCGTCCTCCCTTAACCCCCCTCTTTCCCGGGCAGCACCTGCCCTCCACTGTACCGACGTTATCCAGACATGAAAGTCCAGGGCCCTGCCAAGTTCAAGGGACACCGTCACGAGCTGTGTAAGAGCAACTGTGGACAAGTTGCTTACTAACTAGGCTTTTCAGCAGCCTGCTGTTGGCCCCGCTTTCACCCCCACTTCCAGAAGGGCCTGTCACCACATTTCCTGACCCGGGGGGGGGGGAAAGGGAAGAGCTGCAGACAGCTCGCTTCTCCCCATCAGTTTAAGATAATGCCATTTTCAGAGCACCTGGGTGGCTCAGTCAGTTGAGCAGCTGACTCTTGATCCCGGCTCAGGTCATGAGCCCAGGGTTGTGGAATCAAGCCCTGTGTCAGACTCCCTGCTGAGCCTGGAGTCTGCTTGGGATTCTCTCTCTTTCTGCCTCTAGCCCCTCTCCCCGACTCTCGCTGTCTCTGTAATATTTAAAAAAAAAAAAGATGCCATCTTCTTGGGTCTGTTAAATCAGTTTACTGCTTGCCCACCTGCTCTCCAAAGGTGCACATTTTGTGGGTATTGTCTCTTATTCTCTCAACTCGACCTCGGAGAGCTCCAGAACCTATCATTAATTTAAGTGTCACTGTTTCCTTTTTCATTAGGTGTGCTGATTCAGTGTGGCTCTGTGCATGCAGAATATTCCAGATGCTTTCAGGTCACTTCTAACTCTTTGGTTAAAGCTATAAAAAATCACAGGGGCTCCTGGGTGGCTCAGTCGGTGGAGCGTCCGACTTCGGCTCAGGTCATGATCTTGCGGTCTGTGAGTTGGAGCCCCGCGTCGGGCTCTGTGCTGACAGCTCGGAGCCTGGAGCCTGCTTCGGATTCTGGGTCTCCCCTCCCTCTGCCCCTCCCCTGCTCATGCTCTGTCTCTGTTTCAAAAATAAATTAAAACATTTAAAAAAAAGATTTTTTTAAAAACCTATAAAAATCACAGTACTGAGCATGGTCACCCCGAACTGACCGAGCTGCTTAGCACAGTAGTTAAGCCGCTCACGAGAGCACACGGGTCTCCCTCACTAGCTGGGCTACCCACTCAGATGCATGCCACATCTGCCCACTGCTGGGGTCCCTCTGGGGCACTTGTGGCAAATGGGCGGGGGCCTGTGTCTGAAGGTGAGAACAAAGCAGGACGGCAGCGGTTTGAGGACGGGCGCACCATTCGCCCTCTTTCCTAGCGCCTCGGGGTCATGGGACACCTGCCCCGATGCCACGTCACTCACATGTGCCTTCTCTTAATAACCTCGCTGACTGTGCTCTCTGCCCCCAGCTCTGTTTCGTGATGTTCTGGACCCCCAACGTTTCTGAGAAGATTTTGATAGACATCATCGGAGTGGACTTCGCCTTTGCAGAGCTCTGCGTTGTCCCCTTGCGTATCTTCTCCTTCTTCCCGGTGCCAGGTAAAGACACAGAATGAAAGGAACATTCCGGTTTACCCTCATGCCCGATTCAGTCTTCCTTCTCGGGAAATGTCTGCAAGGACGTCCCAAACAAGAACAAACCAGTTTGGGCGCCTGGGTGGCTCAGAGGGTTAAGTGTCCGACTCTTGATTTCCACTCCGGTCGTGATCTCGTGGTTTGTGAGTTCAGGCTCTGTGGTGACAGCACAGAGCCTGCTTGGGATTCTCTGTCTCCCTCTCTCTCGGCACCTCACCTGCTCTTGCTGTCTCTCTCTCTCTCTCTCTCTCTCTCAAAAATAAATGTTTAAAAAAAAAAAAGCTGACACTTAAAAAAACCGAAACAGAACATAACATTTCGCAGTGGATTGGAAACGTGCAAACACATTTTATCCAGTAGGCTGAAAGTTTAAGAAACAAATCAGACAGCCCAGCCCTAATTTGTTCCTCCAAGGTCAGAGGTCGCACACATGGTAAACAGCACACCCAAAGGGACAACGTGAGCAGTCTTCGGGGCCATAGAACTGTTCCGTGCCCTGATGGTGGCGGTGGTTACACAGATCTTTGCACGTGTTAGAATTCTTAGAACTGTCTGCTCAGAAGTCAGTTTTATAATATGTTATTTAAAAAGTAACACGCAAAAAAAAAAATAGGAAGGTGGACGATGACTAAAACCTGCCGATGTACAAAGAAAGAGTAGTGCTGGAGTTAAGACTCTGGGGGCAGAGTTAGGGGCACCCGGGTGGCTCAGTCGGTTGAGCATCTGACTTCAGCTCAGGTCATGATCTCACGGCTTGTGGGTTCGAGCCCCGCGTTGGGCTCTGTGCTGACAGTTCGGACCCCGGAGCCAGCTTCGGATTCTGTGTCTCCCTCTCTCTGCCCCTCCCCCACGCACGCTCTGTCTCGCTCTCGCTCTCAAAAATAAATATTAAAAAAAAGTTAAAAAAAAAAATCTGGGGGCAGGGTTGAGGCCAGATGGCGTATGGCCAGAAAGTCAAGTGTCCACAGCTAAACACTAAGCCAGTTTGAAAATTCCCAAGCAGATACAGGAGGAGGAGGCTTACTATACGGGAGCGAGGTGGTTCTTTACGAGAGGAGCGAAGCAGGCTGCAGAATGGTCGGTGGATGTGCCGCTTCCCCCGCGACGAAGGTGTCGCCACGTCTTCGTGTCGTGTGCCTGCCCACTTACTGTTCCTAGAAGTCACCCACCAAACTGGTAACAGTGGTTGCCTCCGGAAAGCAGGAGTCAGGACCGGGAGGAAGACTTTGTGCTGCATTCCCTTCTGCACCTTTTATTTTTTTTTATTTTTTATTTTTTTAAATTTTTTTTTCAACGTTTATTTATTTTTGGGATAGAGAGAGACAGAGCATGAGCGGGGGAGGGGCAGAGAGAGAGGGAGACACAGAATCGGAAACAGGCTCCAGGCTCCGAGCCATCAGCCCAGAGCCCGACGCGGGGCTCGAACTCACGGACCGCGAGGTCATGACCTGGCTGAAGTCGGACGCTTAACCGACTGCGCCACCCAGGCGCCCCTCTTCTGCACCTTTTAAATTCTATACCAAGTGCATGTCATTAGTCAAAAATGTATGGTGCAGGCGTGACTGGCTGGCTCAGTGGGTAGAGTGTGCTGCTCTTGACCTCAGGGCTGTGAGTTAGAGCCCCACGTTCGATGTGAAGATTACTTAAAAATGTAATCTTTAAAAAAAAAAACACAAAAAACTTAGTGCCCAAATAATCCGCCGAATCATCCAGCAGGGCAGCCAGACTTGACAAAGCCCGAGTTAAGAAATGAGCCACGAACTAGAGGAGGTCAGGACTGATGGCGCCATCCCCGAACCGGGTCACAAGCCACTCCTGCTCTCAGATGTCAAGCATTCCTGGAGGCTGGGTCTCTCGGGTGTCACCTTCCCAGCTGTGGCAAAATCGGAGTGGAAGATCGTGGCCGTGGGGTGGTGTGTCTGGTCTTTGTCGGGGGCGGGGGGACCCCGGGGGAGCCAAGCTGTGCCAGGCGACCCCACCTCGAGGAGGCTGCCCCCTGCTGGAGATTGGGGCCCATATTGCTCCTTCCCCAGGCCCAGCTGGAGGAGGGACTGGGGGCCCCAGAGAATTCCAGCTGGGACGGGGGTGGAGTGGCTTTTAATTTCTCAACTCACTTCTGTGTCTATCAGTCTAAGGCCTTCCAGCCAGCTGTCAGGCCCCGGCTGTCTTTGCAACCTGCGGGGGGTGGGCCAAGCCCATTAGCATTCCGCGTGCGCCCCTGCCCTCTCGCTCAGCCAAACCCAAGTGTGCATCTGTGCTGTGTAAACACAACCCCCCCCCCCCCGGGGAAGGCAGGCAGGACACCCCGTTCGACGAGGAGGGCCGCAGAGTCCCCCTTTGAATGTATCCTGGACGGGAGTTTTCTTTCACCCCAGGAGTGAGCACGTCCCCCTGCACGAAGGTCTCGGCCCCAGCCCGGGGCTGCCCGCCCTGCGACAGACGACTAGGCCGCAGCTTCCTTCAGTCGCTTGCACTTTCAGATCGATCCAAACATCCAGGGCACCTCTTCCCGACAAGGAGTGTCTGTGGCCTCCAAGGCCAAATTCAGTCCCTGCTTCACACGTCCCTCCTTTGTGCTCAGGCCGGGCGCCCAGTTCACTAGCGTGGATGGGGAGGCGATTCGGGGAATGCACCGAGGTCTTTGAGAAACAGTGACGTGTCAAAACAAAGGGGGCACAGTTAGGGAAGGAGAAGAAGAGATGACCGGGGTTCCAGGGGCCGGGAGGGCTGGGAAGGAGATCAGGAGAGCTTCATCCTTCCCTCCCTGACCTCTGGTCGCCACATCCCCCACACAGGTGTCCTGGGAAGACAGGGCTCCCCTCATACCCACAGTCAAAACTGACCCCCGCAAGTGGCCGCTTTTCTCTGTTTTTTAGAGAAGAGAAATCAGATCGGGGCTGGAGGCAGGGCAGGGGGTTGGGGCAGGGACAGGGTGGGCAGGGGGTCCCAGGGGCAGGCTGGGCCCGGCCAAAGACAGGCGGCAGTCAGAGTGGAGAAAGGCAGGTGCCCGCACCCGGCCGTCTGGATGCTCAGGGCTGCGAAGAGGCCAGACGGGGCTATCCCAGGCCCAGAAGTAGGGTCAGGAACCCCGGCAGGGAGATACGGAGGCCAGCCCAGGGCAGCAGCAGCAAGGCCTGGGTCCTCACCAGCTGCCCGGCGACCTCGGGTAGGCTGGCGAGGCGCGGGGTGGGGGGGGGGGGGGGGGGGCAAGTCTGAGGACCGGGAGAAGCGGGGTGTTGCTGACGAGTCCTTTGCTGTCCCCACAGTCACTGTGAGGGCCCATCTCACCGGTTGGCTGATGACTCTGAAGAAGACCTTTGTCCTGGCCCCCAGCTCTGTGCTGCGGATCATCGTCCTCATCACCAGCCTCGTGGTCCTGCCCTACCTGGGGTATGCTGTCGGGGGGGGGTCCTGCGGGTCCTTCTGCCACCTAAGTACGTCTGCATTTTCACGTGGCATCCCCCCGAGCACATCTAGAGCTGGAAATGCAGAGCGATACCCTCTTTCTCTGCCGAGCCAGTAGGTGGGAGGCTGCTCAGCTCCTTTCTAGAAGAATACTTCCGGGGTCAGGCCCATTCACACTACTCACTGAGCACCTGCTGCGGGTGGCAGGCAGAAGGGGAATAACAAGAGGGAGGAAGGGAGTCGTCACCCCCCACCCTCAGAGTCCCCGTCTCTGTGTGGAGACAAGGGCAGGAAGGGCTGTGGGCTCACGAGCAAGGGGGACGTGGCCCGTGGCCCAGCCAGCAGATGTGGAGCCAAGACCTTGGGGGGGGGGGGGTGGCTCGCCTCAGGGCTCCAGGTGCCCTCCCACAGGCGGGCCACTTACTAGGTGCAGCCCTTACCGGCGGATCTCAAGTGCAGTTGGTTCCTGTCTCGTCTGCTCTCCACTGGGTCTCCACTCTATGTGTGCCTCAGCACGGCTTCAACGGACAGATGGCCTTTGTGTTCTCATCCCCAGGGTACACGGAGCCACCCTGGGCGTGGGCTCCCTCCTGGCGGGGTTTGTGGGAGAATCCACCATGGTTGCCATAGCAGCGTGCTACGTCTATCGGAAACAGGTGAGCTGGCCGCGAAGCCTCCCGAGGTGTAGGGAGATCCGAGCGGCTCCCAAGGGCCCGCAGCAGGAGGCGGCAAGGTGGTGGCACCCCACGTTCATCCCCTCCCTCCACTGGGTCCACACTGCTCACCAGAACTCCCAGGCCCCTCCCGTGTGGGTGAACCTCATGGCCAGAGTATGTCAGCCCTGGGTCAGGTTCAACAACAAGGGGATACCTTATGATGCTATCATGTAGAGGATTCCTTAAACCTGCCTTGTTTCAAAAGGCAGCCGTCCTGCTCAGGAGGGACATTGAGGACACAATCCTGCATCCTAGTGCTGCCTCTAGAGAACTAAACCTTGTAGAAACTAAATAATGCTTTGACCACACAGGAAAATGCCGAAAAGGTGATTCCCTTTGCGACCGATCCGTCCTCTGAATCCTTACAAACTACGACTTGATCACTGTGAAAGTCTAGAAAATGTTGGGTGATCTCCCCACTCTCTGCCTCTGCAAATCCCTTCCCCTCTTCAACCTGAGATAACATGCCACAGGAAAGTCTTCCTAGCTGCCCACCACACACACACACACACACACACACACACACACACAACGTACTCTGTTACCAGGTAATTCGTTTATCCTGCAGGGTTACCTGTTTGAAGGCAGAGTCCTAAGATTATGACCACTTAGGGAGCAGGAGAGTGAGATTAGCCAGGGAAAGGTTGGGTAGAGGAGGGAAAGGGGCCAAGAATGGATGTCCCAGGCTCACCAGTATGATCCCCCAGCCACGGCAGCTGGGTGATGAAGGCGGACATTGGCAGAGATTTGGACCCAACCTAGGTCGGGGGTTTTGCCTGCAAGTGAGGTTACAGCAGAGAGAGGCACCGAAGTGACTATAATTGTTGAGCGTTTCATTTGAGCTGATGAAAGAGGCGAGAAGGGACCAGAAGGCCCATGGGTTGTGGGGGCAGGGTCCTGGAAGGAGGGGCCAGACAGTGGCAGGAGGTGGAGGACCAGGCCCTTGAAGCTGGCGGGCCAGTGGTGCGGAGGGTGTTAATAAAGACAGGGTCTCCAGGGAGCCGAGAATGGCGGAGGGTGGCTCTGGAAAACCTGATCCCCAAGGAGAAGAGGTCAGGGCATGGGGAGAGGCCATTTACTGCAAGGCGGGCAGTGCAGTCACCAGGAACTGGGACAGGCGACGAGCAGGGCAGGAGACAGACACAGACCCGGGGCTGGCCTACTCCGAGAGCAGGGGAGCCCAAGCTCATCGGAAGGGAGAGCAGTCGGCAGGTGGTGGAAGGAGGAGGCGTGGGGAGGGGCTGCACTCAGCTGACGGTGCGCTCCCGCTCGCGGCCGGGAGGGGGCAGACGGGGTTCCCCGAAGCTCCTAGCGGCCCCCCCTCCCCTCCCCCCCGCCCCAGTACCCGGAGATGCAGCCTCGGTGAGGTCACCCCACCATAAACCAGACCCAGGTCTGCCGCGAGGGCCCCCACACCCCCGCCCCGGAGACCCTGGCGGCCCCTCCCTGCTCTGCTGCGACGGGGCCCTGTCCCAGCCCCACACTGACGCGTCTTCTTGGGTCTAGAAAAAGAAGATGGAGAACGAGACTGCGGCCGAGGGGGAGGACTCGGCGATGACGGACATCCCGCCAGCAGAGGAGGGGACGGACGTCGTGGAAATGCGAGAGGAGAACGACTAAGGCCGGGACGCAGAGCAGGGGCGCTCGAGATGGCTCCGCAGCATCGTCTCCTCTCCCGTCGTGTTTTGTTCTGTTCTTGGCTTTGGTTTTGGTTTTGGTTTTGGTTTAACGGAAGAGGCCTTGATTGGAAGGTTTCGTGCAAACTCCCGGGCACACTGGGTATGCCCGCCCTGCGGGGGGGGGGGGGGGGGTGGGGGGGGCCCCGACGACGGTCTCCGCCACCGCCTTGTAAAAAACCAACGGAACAACCGAGTTCGCGCCCCCGCTTCCCGAAGACGCGGCTGCCTCGTAGAACGGGCCGTCTCCTCCTCCCTTGGACAATCTCCACTTGGAACCAAAGGACTGCGGCTGTGCCATCAGCGCCCTCGCCACCACTGCCCAGCAGGCCAGACTTGACCCCGTCCCTTTGCATCTCTCTTAACGAATCAGCAGGTTACAACTCGGCTTTCTTGGATCGGCTTCCCAGGAGCAGGAGCCCGGCTGTTACACAGAGACGTGGCCCCCGAGGCCTCCGCCCTGCAGCCCGAAGCTGTCTGCCACACTCGTGCGCGCGGGGGGGGGGGGGGGGCCGCGACAGGCTGCGGCCTGGAGTGGCCGTTCACACTGAGGAATGCACCTGTGAACGCGCTGCACGGACGGACAGACGGACGGGCCTGACCTCCTCCCTGTAGGAAGGTTCGCGATGCCAGGGGAGTCGCGCGGACTGAACGATCGCCTTTCACCGGCATTGTCCTAGGTTTGAGCGAGCTCCCGCGTTTCAGACCCCGCCGTGTACATACATGAGCTAACTTTTTTTAAGTTGACTGTCACAAACGCGCATCTCGAAATTTCAGCGTCCTCCGGCATGACTTTCCCCGAAGGCTTGTTTCTCACTCACCTTTCCTGAAGATGGCGCTAGAGCAAGTGAAATGGAGCATTCTAACTTCGCGGTCTTAGTTTTTACAGTGAACTGAAGCTTTAAGTCATAATCTAGCATTCTAATGCCAGGTTGCTGTATCGTAACTTTTGAAGTAGATTCATTACCTGGCTCCGCTCCTTTTAGTCATAACCTTGCGGTGCAGGTAATTTCACGCCACACGATAAAACATTTTATAAACGATAGCAAAGTCACTATGTGATACTCCCTGAAATGACACATTTGAAATCCATTCAGTGCAGTATATTTTTCTAAGTTTTGGAAAGCGGGTTTTTTCTTTAAAAAATTATGGACACAGTTCACTAAATTCTTGATTTAGTCAAAATTCTAGACTGAAAGAACCTAAACACAAAAATATTTTAAAGATATAAATATATACTGTATATGTTATGTAATTTATTTTAGGCTATAATACATTTCCTATTTTCGCATTTTCAATAAAACGTCTCTAATACAATACGGTGATTGCTTGTGTGCTCCACGTACCTGCAGTTGAAACGTATTGTATTGTATCTTCTTACAGTTTTACAGAGTCACTTGTATATAAATGTGAGGATCAGTAGATGACAAGAGAACTATTTTTAATTCTGGGTGGGTGACGGGTGTAACTGGGATCAGCTGGCATAGACAACAGTGGGAATGGAATACTTTGCCGGAAGGGCAAAAAAGGAAAAAGGTGAGCCTTTTGTGTTTATTGTTTTCAGTGCTGTGTAATCATATTGTTCCTCATTAAAAAAAAAAAAAAAAAAAAAAAAATGTAAGGGCAAGTCAGCCATGACCATCGCAGGGTTGCATTCACGTTTCTGGACAAGTGACCCTTGGGTGTGCCCACCATGGGGACAAATCTTCATGTGCTTCCCCCGAGCGACTTTTCCTCCATATATATGAGTGCTGGAAATTAAGATGCACAGCCTTTGGGTGGTTTCAGGGGCAGATCTGAGAAGACGGGGGAAACGTCTAATTGTATCAGCTTTTTAAAAGTACGTGACTAGAAAATTAAACAGCAGTATTTTTTAACACGTGTGACTATTTCATGCTTGTGGGCCTGGAGCTTAAAAATCAAATTGAAAAAGCCACCTCTTCTAAGTCGGGGAAAGATCAGCTAGAGACCCTTCGTTAAGCACCTAAACGTGTCATTTAGAACTTTAGAGATTTCGTCGGTGATGAACATTCACGGCCATAAATGGGCCATTTCCATCTCAGAGAACACGGGATGATGCCCCAAACCCAGACCACAATGACAGAGATTGTGCAAGATGTGTCCAAAAACTGCTGTCTGGAAGCACACCATCCCTCACATGGTTCCTTCACTCGGGCTGCTTAATTCGCGGCCTAACACACGCACTTAAACTTGTAAGGCAAACCCTGATGCTTGCAGCTTCCTGGCTCTGTGCTGACCCACAGAGACAGGAAAGGTGGTCAAACCAGAAAGGAGAAGACACTTCTCCTTCCTGCTTTTTAGAGTAAGGAGGGGCACACATTTGACTCTGCCATCCAAAAAAGAGTTCCCCAACGCAGGTTTCTTTTTTATTGCAAGTTGCTCAGCTGACATCTATAGAAGGGTGTGGTGCCCACGTCCCATGTCGAGGACCATGAAAAGACCTGCCGTGACTTTCTCCGTGTTGGGTGACTTGTAGAAAACATACAATCTAAAGCCTTTTTTAACGTGAATGCTGAGAAGTGAGTTAGGGCAGCTCAGTGCAGTCTTTTTATACTGAGGGTTTTCTCTGTGCAAACCCAGGTCAGAGCAGCTCCTTTTGTGGCCTCCCTGCTTTTTTGAGGGTCATATGCCGGGTCATTCTAAAATGCAGGTGTCGTGTGCTCTGTTCCGCTTGGAGCTTGGTGGCACTGGACATCAGATGCCCAGGAACTGAGCACCAAGGACCAGGTGAGGCTGGCTCCGGGGAGGTCATGATAGGGTTGGACCTGTCGGCCGTGAGGCTCAGGATGTGCTGACAGGTCTGCTCAGTGGCCAGAACCCCTCACCTGTTTGGGATTCTTAATTTGGGCACGAGAGGCTATTGCTTGACATCACTGGGTGCAAGCCGGGGCCCGGCCCCTCGCTGCCTGTGTTGGGCTCGTCTTGTTTGTGTGTTAGCCCTGGCGGGTGGTTTGGCTTTGGAAATGTCCCCGGGTGGCTGATTCCGTCAGAAAGAGTAGCTTCCACGCTGGTTCAGGATGTATCAGATTGGCCAAGTAAAGCTTCGGTATGTGCTCTTAGTTTCTAGAAACAAAACAATTTAAAGACTCAGTAGTTCTCTGACTAGAGTTGTTTTCCTTAATTCAGACTGAAGTGGGAGAGACCAAGAACCAGTGTTGCAAAATAGGAAGTATTTATGCTGTTGTACTTAAGTGACATTATCTTGAGAAATATGTTCCCGTTATTTAAAAAATCTTTCCACTTCAGGGGCGCCTGGGTGGCTCTGTTAGGTTGTCTGACTCTTGATTTCGGCTCAGGTCACGATCCCAGGATCGTGGGATCAAGCCCCGCGTCGGGCTCCACGCTGAGCATGGAACCTGCTTGAGATTCTCTCTCTCTCCCTCTGCCCCTCTCCCCCACTCGCGCGCTCTAATATAAAATGTTTAAAATTGCTACTTCAGCTGTGTTTCAACCAGCCACAGCTTCTGGCCTCTTATTCTGCAGGTCAGCTGACCCCTGAACTTATGATGAAGCTTTCAAAGTGACGGACAGACCAGAAAAAGGGGCCTTTTATGTTCTAAGTCCTGCCACTTTTTTGTAACCAACATTGCGATGGGCAGGGCTTTATGAGACAGGGCAGTTTGTAGTGTTGAGACCTGTGCGTTGCAGCCAAGTCCATGAAACCCGTCGATCCCACCTGCCTTCCGTAGACAGCTGTCCTCACGCACAGCCTCACACACCTCTTTCATAAAAAGCGTCTGAACCAGAGAAAAGCATGTTTTTGAGCCACATGTTTGGTAAACATTCGAAAGGCTCCCTCTGTGTGGTTGAGCCTCTATTTCTGTCATTTGAAATAGCAAAACATCACATGACTCATCAGCTGATGTAACCACATGTGAAACAGGATGTAGAAGCAATCTGAAGACGAATGTACGAAAAGGCCCTGCCCTTTCGAAGGCTACACCTCTGAAGCGAACTACGCCAATGTTCAAAATGAGCGGAATTTTATTATGTAATCAAAATAACCCCAAACTCCGCTCAGAGGTCAGAAAAGAGGGGTGTGTGTGTGTGTTTGTGTGTTGATCTCAAAAGAGAAAAATGATGGAGAAGAGATGGTGAGAGCTTGTTCTGAGCTGACTTTCTTCTCAAAAGGGAAAGTTCGAACTGTTAGCCTCTGCTAAGCAGAGCACCAAAGGTGGAACTCCTAAGTCATCATTCTTTTTTTTTTTAATGCTTATTATTGAGAGACAGACACAGAGTGTGAGCCAGGGGAGGGGCAGAGAGAGAAGGAGGCCCAGAATCTGAAGCAGGCTCCAGGCTCTGAGCTGTCAGCACAAAGCCTGACGTGGGACTTGAACCCACGAACTGTGAGATCAGGACCCGAGCCGAAGCCGGCTGCTCAACTGACTGAGCCACCCTGGCGCCCCCTGAGCATTCTTTTTTTTTTAAGTCATTCTTTGCCGAGTCCTACTGGTTCTGAAAGATTTTTTCCCTGCTTCATTTATAATCGGCCAGGTCTCCAAGTCTGTGTAAGATCTATGTGCTTGTGTAGATGGCAGTTGGCTACACATAGATTCAGCACATTTCTTATACTGCACCTCTTTTTGAGTTAGGTTACAAAGCTTAAGTGCACCATGAGCTTCCACAGTCCGTGCATGTAAACAGAAATGCAGAAGAGGGGCGCTTGGGCGGCTCATTTGGTTGGGCATCTGACTCTTGATTTCGGCTCAGGTCATGATCTCAGGGTCATTGGATTGAGCCCTGCATCGGGCTCTGTGCTGAGTGTGGATCCTGCTTGGGAGTCTCTCTCTCTCTCTCTCTCTCTCTCTCTCTCTCTGCCTCTCTCCCTTCCTTGCACTTTCTTTCTTAAATTAAAACAAAACAAAACAAAACAAAACCTCACAAGAGGTTCCTACCCCTTCCTGTGTCCAGAAGTGGAAGTGGTTTCCTCAGGTTAAGGAAAGCTGGAGACAGACCAGCTTAAGATGATATCATTCACTGTCTGTCTTCATGGAAATTCAGTGGCATATGGAGATTGATTGGCACCATAAAGTTGAGAAGCAGACGTTCTACAGCCATGAATCGGGGACAAGAAATGGTGCATTTGGAGCTGGGACACATCACGGCCAGGTGGACTCTGTTCCCTGAAGCATGGGGCCACAAGCATAGGGGACTCACACTCTGGATGGATCTGCTATGAAGGTGAAGTGCAGACCACCCTGGTCGAACAAAGGAGGCACCAGGTACACGTCTACACGTCGCCCAGCAACCGCAGCCAGGACCAGCTGCCACAAAGCAGGCACGTTCCCCTAGCAGTGCCACATTCACGCTTGTAGAGGCGAATCCACAGCAACTTGTGATGTGTTTGGTTTGCTTAGTGATGTACGGAGAGGGCAGATATCGAAAGCTGAAATGACCAAGGAGCTAGTCGGAGAACTTCGGAAACCTTGCCAGAGCCACCCATGAGTTCTGTTCCAGACTCACAAGGCTGTGCTCATTCGTTGAAGGACAGCTTAAATGGCACGACCTTCTACATCACTCACCCCTTTCTGGCCTCACACTCATCGCCTGCACAGTAGAGGCTTGGGCCATCACTGCTAAGGCTCCTTCTAGGGCCAATACTCGGTGTATGATCTAGGATTTAGAACCCCGGTACAGGATCCTGCAAGGAAAGGATAAAATTACCTCCTTTTTCCTTTCAGATCTCAATGTTCGCAGTGATCCCGGATTTTTTTTAACAAAATGAGGTCTCCTGGGAGTCACTGCACATGTGCTGTGGCTTCCAGTTTACCAGCTTTTCGATTTCACATCAAAATTGTGGGTTTAATTGAAACCGATCACATCAAAATATCCGTGTAGCCTTTGATTAAAACTGACCGCAGAGGTCAATATAAAATACACATTGCCCTTGAACAATGGCTATATGTGTATTTCACGGACATAACTTTTTGTTAAGGGCATTTACATATGCTTTTCTTTTTTGGTTATTTTCGGGAGGGCAGAATTTATGCTCACGTATTGTCAAATAGTTTTCATACTCTAATTTTACTTTAAGTAAAGCTTAAAGTTGGCATGTGACTGAGATTGCTTTTCGTTTCTTGATTTTCTTATTGGAACCATCAGTCTGTTTATAGCTCCCAAATTACATGATTTCCTAATTCTAACTACATTTCCCTTTTCTGTTGTACACGAGGCATTAAAATTTTGCCCTTCACCCCGGTAGCTAAAATCTGTAACCACTGGCATATTTCTTTAAAATCCCTTATTTAAATATGACCTATTGCTTCAAATTGTATTCTATATTAAAATGAATTTTTGGGGTGCCTGGGTGGCGCAGTCAGTTAAGTGTCCGACTTCAGCCAGGTCACGATCTCGCAGTCCGTGAGTTCGAGCCCCATGTCAGGCTCTGGGCTGATGGCTCAGAGCCTGGAGCCTGTTTCCGATTCTGTGTCTCCCAGTCTCTCTACCCCTCCCCCATTCATGCTCTGTCTCTCTCTGTCCCAAAAATAAATAAACGTTGAAAAAAAAATTTTTTTTAATGAATTTTTACTTCCCATTATTGCAGTAATAGTGAAAGTACTTCTCTGAAGTACTCAGCTTCTCGAATGGGGATACCCACCATAGATGGGCATCAGGAAACGAAGAGGGCCAGAGCCTGAAACCCCCTCCCGCCCACATCTAAGGCATCCTTGTTCTTACCAGTCTTTATGTGAAAAGCATTACTCTCTTTAAAATGGAACGTCTTAACTTAGAAGAAGGATGGCTCTCATGCTTTAAACCTCCCGTGAGAGATTATAGAAAGGGTTTTATTACGTACCTGTCACCGACAGGGTTGGAAGAATCCCACCGCCCTGCCCGAGACTGTCTTCTCTTCTGCGCAGCTTTAGCGTGTGTCTTTGGGTTAAAATCCCAGATCTCAGTACTACTTCTACTATGCTTCCCTGTTACTGCCTCTTACTGTTAATTATCCCAAACCGCACACACCCACACCTTATACGATGGTAGCAAAATTCCAAAAGGTTTACCCTTGTGATAAGCGGTTTGGATATAATTATAAATGTGATCTACTGGGCTTTTAGGTTAATATCATGGAGAAAACTATGCCCTCTCCCAAACTATCCTTTTCAATACTCTTAAAGGCAACATTTGAGTTGGGGGCAAGGTTCACTTTGCTTATGTCTTTAATCCTGCCCACAATGAGCTCCAGGCTTCTTCCTGGACCACACAAGCCAATAAATACTGTGCTAATTTCCCAGCTCAACATATAGGTCTTTGCACAAAAAGAAAAAGAAAAACCAGGAACTGGGAGTCCTCATTCTATCTCGGCTGCTTATTAGCTTTGAGTCGGGCAAGTTACTGGATGCCTGTGGGTTGGCCGTCTCTGCTCTAGAACGAGATCTTGTCCAGTTCTAGCCTAGCGCGACATCAGGATTTGCAGAGTCTGATCAAAGGCAGTGCAGGCAGACGGAGGTGCTCGTGGGCCAGGCTTCCAAGTGGCATGGAACTGACTCAGCCGGGGAATCTACAAACACTCCTGCCGGCCTGCTTTCAGTAGAGACAGACTACCACAGCGTTCATGGAACAGAACGACAGCCAATCTGGTCTTTGGTTCAGATACTCCGGATACCTTTGCAAAGACCAAAATAGAACGAGCACAACTGGTGCCCGACTTTACATTATACTACCCACCCAACCCTCAATCTGATTCGTGTAAAAAGCTCTCTCACCGGTAAAGGCAGGTGGCCCAGGAAAGCCGGCTGCGGTCAGCTGGTCTCCCCCAGCCCCAGACACTGTTAGGACACATGCTCACAGGCGCATTCGTCAAAAAGTCAGAAGTGGTTCCTCCACCGTGCCGGGCCACGCCACATCCTAGCTCAGCGGCTTTGCCTTTCCCCAGACACTGCCCTGCCCACCTTCTGGCCTGCCCCCGCCCCCCGCCCCCACCCCACAACTGTGTTGAGCAGTGCTATTGAATTCTGCCCTCTTAGGAAAAGACTAAAAATGGCCCCCACGCCCCAGCCTGCTCCCACCGAAGTTGAGAATCCAGTTCTACATGCTCTCGGGTGACCTAATCTGGGCCTGTTTCCAGTTCCAAATACACACTGGTGATGCCCAGAGCACTTTTTCCAGCCCAGACTTGCTCCTGCGCTTCAGACCAGTCACCTCCCAACCTCTTTCAGAGGGGTCCCAGAGAGGCCTTGGCCTTAGGCCCCTCCCTGCACACTTTCTCCCCACCCTCCCCATGCGTTCTCCTGACTTCCATCTAGGTGAGTCACACTGTCACCCACCCAGAAGCCTCCTCCACGCCCCACCCCTCCTTCAATCAAGCCACTGACCCTGGAAGCTCTTTCTCCTACTACCTGTCACATCTGTCCCTCCTCTGCATCCTTAGTCCCTCTGGCTTAGCTCACACGCTCCTGGTCACCTCAGGTAGCCTTCAGGCTCATGGGTCCTCCTGGACTGTGGGGTGAATGACGCCTCCTGGAGTTTTGCAGTGCACAACCTGCTCAACCATTCCTAGCAGGCTGACCACCTCCCCCTTGCCTTTCCAGGCTAGCCCTTCCTCTCACGCTAGGCATTGGGTTGCTATAAGGAGGACCTCACACTTACCTGGGTGGGCACCAGGCCAAGCCTGGGCTACGTGTAGTAAACCGGGCCCAGCCAGAAAGGAGGACGTTAGCATCCAATGAGAAGCAGCATCACAAGATGGGAACTCGTGCAGGTGGCCGGCCTCCCGGCTCCAGGTGTCTTCATGCCTGGCCTCATTCCAAAACCTGTTCCTTCTTTCATCCTCACCCACCGCAAGGGCATAAAAGAACCCAGATACTTAAACAGGTAATTTGTAGAGATGGTTTCCTTGCAGAATTGTACTGAGCCCTTCTCCTCTTCAGCGCTGTGTGTGCATCACGTGTGAGTGTTGGGTGGGCGGCGGGAGATCCCTCGACACCTTAAGCCTAGTGATAAGGCTCTTCGGAGACACGGAGAGCGCCTGAAATGGGCCCCTAGTGGCGGGGGTTCAGAGCTCTGGTGTCAGATCTGCCAGAAGAGAGAGCCAGAGGGGAGGGGGCACCGGGGCTGGCTGGCACATGCCAACTTTGACAGGGCAGAAGTTGCAAAGCCTCTCCCCTGA